>NC_059173.1:13890211-14193242 GCF_019923935.1 Bubalus bubalis | reverse complement strand
TCTTAACCTTTTCATTTTAGTCACATCAAAGATTACCGATCACAGACCACCATAACTGATATATAATAATGACCAAGTTTGAAATATCGCGAGACTTACCAAAACGTGAGCGACACAGGAAGTGCCCAAATGCCGTGGGGAAAAGGGCGTCGACAGACTTGCGCGGCGCAGTGTTGCCACAGACCTCCCGTTGGTTAAAAATGCGCTGTGAGGCACAATGAAACAAGGTATGGCTGTCCTTGGTTCCTTCACAGGCAGGAGAAGCCATGTGACTATTCATAGTTTGGCCCTGTACTCACCACCTCCCAGTACCCGCAGTGGCCCCTCATTTCGTCAGCGTTGCCCTGTGCCAGGTTCCCTGGAGCTGCAAACGCCGCCTCTCTCAGTGACACTCAGGCAGGGGCGTCCGGGGCAAAGCTGGCTGGGTTCCAGAGGCCCAGGCTGTCTGTCTCTCAACTCACACTTAGCCGTTTCCCTCCGTGGCACCCACACAGTACCTGGGGGCAGCTTGCCGCGCTGAGCTCATCACCAGGCCCCACAGGACTGGTGTAACTTGGAGCTGCTCTTTTTATCCAGCTCTTTCTGTGCGATGAATTATTTCTAGGGGGCCCCAAATTGTTCCTCCTGCACTCTGGCTTCTATAGGTCGTTGTTGTTTCGTTGCTAAGTCGTGTCAGACTCTTGCGACCCCATGGACCGTAGCCCGCCAGGCTCCTCTGTCCCTGGGATTTCCCAGGCAAGAATACTGGAGTGGGTTGCCATTTCCTCCTCCAGGGCATCTTTCTGACCCAGGGAGCGAATCCGCGTCTCGCATCGGCAGGCGGATTCTTTACCACTGAGCCACCTGGGAAGGCTAAAGCTTCTATAGGGCTTTCCTATAATTCCAGAGGACAGGGCTCTGTGTTTCAGCCCCAGTGGCAGACAGAGGCTTACCTCAGCCCCCATGAGAAATCAGTGATTATTTTGGGATTGACATGTATACACTGCTATGCATGGAATAGATAACTAGTGAGAGCCTGCTGTTTATCACAAGGGGCTCTGCTCAGTGCTTTGTGGTGACCTAGATGGGAGGGAAATCCAGAAGGGAGGGGAGATGTGTTTACATATGGCCTATCCACTTCGCTGTACGCAGCAACTAGCACAACACTGGGAAGCAACAATACCCCAATAAATTTTAAAAAATAAAAGAAAGAAAATAAGCATTGGTGAGGGTGTGGAGGGATCAGAACCCTTGTGCATTACAGATGAGAATGAAATGTTTCTATGGCACCATATGCCATAGAAACCAGCAAAAAGTTCAATCTAGAGTAACCCTATGACCCAGCCATCTCACTCCTCAGTTCACCCAAGAGAACTGAAAACATGTCCACACAAAAACTTGTCCACAAATGTTCACAGCATTATTTGTAAAAGCCAAAAAGTAGAAATAACTCAATGTCCACCAATGGATAAACAAAATGTGGCAGATGCAGACAATGGAATATTATTTGTCCATAAAAAGTAATAAAGCATTGATGCATGCTAGTTGTGGATGAACCTTGAAGGCAGGAGGGAATGTGAAAGAAGCCAGCCCCAAAAGGTCACATGTGATATGATTCTATCTGTCTAAAAATGTCCAGAATAGGCAAATCCATAGGGACAGAAAACAAATTAGTGGTTGCCTGGGAGTAAGTGAGTAACGGGTACAGAATTTCCTCTTGGGGTGATGAAAATATTTTGGAACTTGGTAGAGATGGTGGTTACACAAGGTTGTGAATGTACACATTACTAACATGGACTTACTATATACCACAGGGAGCTATATTCAATGTCTCGTAATAACCTATAATGAAAAGAATATGAAAAAGAATATATGTATGTATAACTGAATCACTTTGCTATATACCTGAAACATTGTAAATCCACTGTACTTCAATTATAAAAAGAAAAGATTGTGAATGTACTAAATGCCACTGAATTGTATACTTTTAACATGGTTAATTGTATGTTATGTGAATTTCACCTCAATTTTTAAAGTATCAGTAATTAGAAATGTGTGTGGAGGAGGGGAAGGCAGGCAGGCAAGGATTGTAGAGATGTGACACCCAGTCCCAGAAATGCCCAAGCCCGCTGCCTGGCCCCAGATGCCTTTCTCATAATGTCAATGGAGCACAGAGACTGACACACAGTAGGTGCTGTCCTCCCTTCCACCCCCACCCCCACTACCTGCTCACTATATAAAGAAGAAATAAAAAATTCTTTTCACCCCCATCATTACTGCACTTGAACCTTTGGACTGAGTCCTGCCTGCCCTTGAACCTTTGGACTGAGTCCTGCCTGCCCTTAGGGAGGGTCTTGTTTACCTTTGTGCCCTGACCACAAGCCTGCACTTTGGGAACTGTGTTACCTCCAGCGTCGCAGGAGAAAACGCTGCCCAGTTCTAGCTCCAACCGGTGTAATTACACATTATGCCAGGTCTCACTGTCACTGTTTACAGAGCCAGCATCATAATTAACTGCTTATAAGGGTCTTTCAGGCCCGGCTGGGATTCCCCAGTTGCAGTGATCTACACCGTCTTCTGGCTATACCCCCCTCCCCTGGCCATTCTGGAAAGACCTGGTTTGGGTGGCCACTGGCCAGGAGTCTTCGCACACCTTGAAAAGTTTATTCTCTGGCAGTTCCTGAGGCTCCTGGGGCTGGAAACTCTTCTTGAGGACGTTGAGAGGAAGTAGGGGCGGGGGCAAGAGCTATGACTCTAGCCACCTCTGTCCCTGTTGGCTAGAACAAGAGAACCTGTTACCTGCCGGACAAGGAATAAGGTGGATGGAGAGATAAGTAGCTGTATCTCAGAGCCCAAGGGGCTCACAGTCTAGGTGGGGACGAAGAAGGAGGAAGAGGTGGTCATGTCCTGTCAGATTCTAAGCAAGACCGGCTATGGAATCTTCGGGGCCCAGTGCAAAATGAAGATGTGGGCACTCTTGTTAACATTATTGAGAACTTCAAGACAGTGACAGGACATTAACAAGCATTACCCTTCTAAGTCGGAGAAGGCGATGGCACCCCACTCCAGTACTCTTGCCTGGAAAATCCCATGGACGGAGGAGCCTGGTAGGCTGCAGTCCATGGGGTCGCTAAGAGTCGGACACAACCGAGCGACTTCACTTTCACTTTTCACTTTCATGCATTGGAGAAGGAAATGGTAACCCACTCCAGCGTTCTTGCCTGAAGAATCCCAGGGACGGGGGAGCCTGGTGGGCTGCTGTCTCTGGGGTCGCACAGAGTCGGAGACGACTGAAGCAACTTAGCAGCAGCAGCCCTTCTAAGTGCCAGGCCCTGTGGAACTGTGCAGATGGTGCACCTATGAAGCTGGCCCTGGCTCTGAGCCTCAGTAACAGCAAACGTGAATTGAGCACTTACTGTATGCCCACGTCAGGAGACAGCAGGGGTTAGGGACACAGATTTCAGCTCTGCCTTTCATTCTCTGAGTAACCATGGACAAATTATGTAGTCTGTCAGTGCCTCAGCTTTGTCATCTGTAAAATGGGGGTGACACCAATTAAAAGTGAAGATCTGTGCCTGGCATGTAGTAACCACTATGCAAGCATTCACTATTATTTGCAAGGATGAATTTAGTTGATCTCCAGAACAATCTAGGGGGTGGATGCTATTACTATACCAGGTAGGGAAACCGAGGCACACACAGGTTAGGTAACTTAACCTCAGTCACTCCAAGGCAAGGCTCACATTTGAACCCAAATGCTCTAGCACCTGGGCTTTGGTGGTGATGTTGGCACAGAAGAGGGGGAAGATCAGGATGAAGAAGCAAGAGGGGAAGGCCTTGAGTCCACTCTCAGGGGTCTGGGGGGCACACAGGACATCCCCGCTGTGCCTGGCTGTGAGCCCATGCTTCTTAAACGTGAATAGAATCAAAGCACGGACCCTCCTTTGTGCTGGACACTGTCTTACCACTTGATTCACATCTCAGGGTATGTTTGATGATTTCCCTTGCAGATGAGGGCCCTCACCCAGCGCCAGGAGACGTCTCTGGGCCAGCGTCACCCAGCCAGGAAGGGGCGAGTCAGAGTCTGCCCTCTTGGCTCTCTTGGATCCCAAACTCCTGGCTCTTTCCTGCCCAGCCAGCTCCCCTCCGGAAGGAAACTCTGCCCAGAAACATGCCCGCTTGGCACTACTCAGCCTGGGAGGCTTGGTCGGCCCAGATCCTGTGAACGCCGCCCACATTGCCCTTCCTCTGGGCCATAAAGACCCTCTCCTCTCAGCCCTGCCCAGCCCAGGCAGGTGAAACAGTGAGACCGCCCAAGGTATGTACTCTTCACAATGCTTACTGACAGACGGGGGGCCTCTGTAGACCCCTCACCTCCATGGTCCTCTGCTCTGTGGCTCTGAATAGAGTCCCCCAAACCCAGATGTGCAAGGAGGGTGGAGCTGTGTCTCCACAGCCGAGGGTTCCCAGGGAAAACTCTCTGTGACCGCCCTCTTGGGGCCCGTGACCTGTCCACACCCAGCCTGACCTTCAGAGAAGCCCGGGCGTGAGTGAGGTAGACGGTGAGTTTAGCTGTGGCTGTGGGGCAGGGCAGGCCTGCGAGCCACCAGAGGGAGACGGGAACGGGGCCTGAGTCAGCTGAGGCAGGCGTTTCCAGGGACAGTCCCGCCCCTACTGCAGGTCAGTTTTTCCTCTTTTGGGGGGCAGCCATGCACCCACTGCAATCTACTTCTTTCTTTTTCATTACTTTTTATCTAAATACAATTTCAGACTTACAAAAAAGCTGCAAGGACAGTACAAAGAATTCCCACACACCCTTCACCTGGATTCCCCAAATGTAAACACTTTATCACATTTGCCTTATTCTTTTCCATTTCTCTCTAGATAGATATACATAGAAGAGGAAGATTTTTTTTTTTTAGAACTGTTTCACAGTAAGCTGCAGACATAATACTGCTTTTACCTCTAAATACTTTAGCGTGTATTGCCTGAAAACAGATGACATTCTCTTACAATATGATATCTTCCAATATAATTACCAAAATCAGGGAATGAACACCAAAACAGCATTCTTGTCTAATCACAGACTTTACATGGATCTTGCCATTTGTCCCAGCAGTGTCCTTTATAACACAAGGAAACTCTGGACCCCAAATGGCATTCAGTTCATATCGCTCAGCCTCTTTTAATCTGGAAGTGTTCTTCGGTCTTTGTTCTTTCAAGGCATTGATGATTTTCTTGTAATATTTATTTATTTGGCTGCGATGGGTCTTAGTTGCAGCATGTGGAATTTTAAATTGCAGCATGTGGGATCTGGTTCCCTGAAAGAAACTGAAAGCGTTACTGTTCAGTTGTGTCCAGCTCTTTGCAACTCCCTGCACTGTTGCCTGGCAGGCTCCTCTGTCCTTGGGATTCTCCAGGCAAGAATACTGGAGTGGGTTGCCATTCCCTTCTCCAGAGGATATTCCCAACCCAGGGATCACACCAGGGTCTCCTGCACTGCAGGCAAATTCTTTACCATTTGAGCCACCATAGAAGCCCTAGTTCCCTGATCAGGGATCAACCCTAGGTCCTCTGCATTGGGAGGATGGAGTCTTGGCCACTGGACCACCAGGGAAGTCCCAAGACATTGATAATTTTTAAGAGAAGTGGTCAGTTATGTTATAGAATGCCCCCTGAGTTTGGTTTGTCAGATATTTCTTTGTGATTATTTTCAGGTGTTACACTTTTGGCTGGATGATCATAGAAATGTCTTGCATTCTTCCCAATGCATCTTTATCAATTTGCCGCATTCTGGTGATGCTGACTGTGATCACTGGGTTAAGGGACCCTTCCATATTTTAAAGCTAAAAAGCAAGCAAACAAGCACATACAGATAGCAAAGCTAGAAATCTAGTCATACCCTCTCTAGCTCCCAACTCAAAAGTCACAGAAACCCACACCACCAATTTTTTTGCCCATTCAGAAAAATATTAATGTGTAAGTTATCTACTGCTGCATAACAAACCATCCCGAGACACAGATGCTTTAAATGTTAACAACGGCTGTTTTTTTGCTTATGATTCTGTGGGTCAGGAATTCAGGAGGGGTCCTGCTGGGCAGTTCTTCACCTTATGTGGCTACACTCTCCTGGGAGCATGGCTGGGTGTAAAAGATCCAAGATGCCCTCCCTCCCCTGTCTGGTAGTTGGTGTTGGCTGTCTGCCGGGGTGCTTGGTTTTCCTCTGTGTGGCCTTTCCAGCTGGATAGCCTGAGCTTCTTGATGTGGTGAACAGTGAAGCTGAAAGACTTCATAGGGCTGAGGTCTGGATGTTGACCTACCTCACTTCTGCTGCATTCTATCCTGAGGCCAGCCCTGACTGAAGCAGAGGGGAGATGACCCTGCCTTTGGATGTGAGCAGGGGCACCGCCAACTGCAAAAGAGCAAGCTGTTTGCTCAGCTGTCTTTGGGGACGGAGCACACCAAGGGTGCCTGCTTACTCACCCAGAATGTACAAGAGAGCACCCAATGAGGAACTGGGCAGTCAGCCTGTGCTGTGCCTTTCCCAGAGGAATATCAGTCGCTATGCTCAGAACGTTTCCTTTTCACTTTCCTTTTCAAGTCTGTGGAATGCCAAAAGCCTTTCTGTTATATCGTGATATCTGTGGAGTGAATTTCAGATAACCATTATATCTACTACTAGGAGAAGGAAATGGCAACCCACTCCAGTGTTCTTGCCTGGAGAATCCCAGGGACGGGGGAACCTGGTGGGCTGCCGTCTATGGGGTTAGACAGAGTCAGACACGACTGAAGCGACTTAGCAGCAACAGCAGCAGCAGGGGTAACAATCCCTTAGAAGAAATGGCGTAGCCCTCACAGTCAACAAGAGAGTCCAGAATGCAGTACTTGGGTGCAGTCTCATAAATGACAAAATGATCTCAGTTCATTTCTGAGGCAAACCATTCAACATCACAGTAATCCAAGTCAAAGCCCCAACCACTGATGCCAAAGTACCTGAAATTGATTAGTTCTATGAAGACCAATAACACCAAAAAATAAAAAAGATGTTCTTTTCATCACAGGGGATTGGAATGCAAAAGTAGGAAGTCGAGATGCCTAGAATAACAGGCAAGTTTGGCCTTGGAGTACAAAATGAAGCAGGGCAAAGCCTAACAGAGTTTTGTTAAGAGAACACACTGGTCATAGCAAACACCTCTTTCCAACAACCCAAGAGATAACTCTGCACATGGCCATTACCAGATGGTCAGTACTGAAATCAGATTTGTGTTCTTTGCAGTCAAAGATGGAGAAGCTCTATACAGTCAGCAAAAACAAGACTGTGAGCTGATTGTGACTCAGATTATAAATATATTATATTACAAAATTCAGGTATAAATTGAAGAAAGTAGGGAAAACCACTAGGTCATTCACGTATGACCTAAATCAAATCCCTTTTGATTATACAGTAGAGGTGATGAATAGATTCAAAGGATTAGATCTGGTAGACAGATTGCCTGAAGAACTACAGACAGAGGTTCACAACATTGTACAGGAGGCAGTAACCAAAACCATCCCCAAGAAAAAGAGATGCAGGAAGGCAAAGTGGTTGTCTATGAGGCTTTACAAATAGCTGAGGGAAGAAAAGAAGCAAAAGGCAAAGGAGAAAGGGAAAGATATACTCAACTGAATGAAGAATTCCAGAGAATAGAAAGAAGAGATAAGAAGGACTTCTTCAATGAGCAGTGCAAAGAGGAAAACAACAGAATGGGAAAGACTGGAGATCTCTTCAACCAAATTGGAGATATCAACAGAACATTTCATGCAAGGATGAGCACATTAAGAAGAGATAGCAAGATACACAGAAGAACCATATAAGAAAGGTCTTAATAACCCAGATAACCACAATGATGTGGTCACTCACCTTGAGCCAGACATACTGGAGTGTGAAGTCAAATGTGCCTTAGGTAGCATCACCATGACCAAAGTTAGAGGAGGTGACAGAATTCTAGCTGAGCTATTTCAAATCCTTAAAGATGATACTGTTAAAGTGCTGCACTCAATATGTCAGCAAATTTGGAAAACTCAGCAGTGGCTGCAGGACTGGAAAAGGTCAGTTTCATTTCAGTCCCAAAGAAGGACAATGCCAAAGAATGTTCAAACTACCATGTAATTGTGCTCATTTCATATGCTAACAAGGATATGCTCAAAATCCTTTGGTTATGCTTCAGCAATATGTAAATTGAGAACTTCCAGACGTGCAAGCCAGCTTTAGAAAAGGTAGAAGAACCAGAGATCAAATTGCAAACATTTGTTGGATCATGGAGAAAACAAGTGAATTCCAGAAAAACATCTCCTTCATTGACTACTCTAAAGCCTTGATTGTGTATCACAACAAACTGCTGAAAATTCTTAAAGAGATGGGAGTACCACACCTCCTCACCTGTCTCCTATATCTCCTGTATACAGGTCAAGAAGCAACAGTTAGAAACTTACATGAAACAATGAACTGGTTCAAAATTGGGAAAGGAGTAGTCAAGGCTGTATATTGTCACCCTGCTTATTTAACTTCTATTCAGAGTACATCATGCAAAATACTGGGCTGGATGAATCACAGGCTGGACTCAAGATTGCTGGGAGAAATATCAACAACCTCAGATATGCAGATGATATTACTCTAATGGCAGAAAGTGAAGAGAAATTAAAGAGCCTCTTGATGAGGCTGAAGAGAGTGAAAAGGCTGGCTTGAAACATTCAAAAAACTAAGAACGTGGCATCCAGTCCCATCACTTCATGGCAAGTAGAAGGGGGAAATGTGGAAACAGAGACAGATTTTATTTTCTTGGACTCCAAAATCACTGCAGATGCTGACTGAAGCCATGAAATTAACAGACTTGCTCCTTTGAAGAAAAGCTATGACAAACCTAGACAGTGTATTAAAAAGCAAAGACAGCACTTTGCTGACAAAAGTCCATATAGTCAAAGCTATGGTTTTCCTGTAGTCACATATAGATATGAGAGTTGGACCATAAAGAAGGCTGAGCGCCAAAGAATTGATGCTTTCAAACTGTGGTGCTGGAGAAGACTGTTGAGAGTCCCTTGGACTACAAGATCAAACCAGTCAATCCTAAAGGAAATCAACCCCAAATATTCATTGGAAGGACTGACACTGAAGCCCGAATACTTTGGCCACCTGATGGGAAGAGCCAACTCATTGGAAAGGACCCTAATGATAGGAAAGACTGAAGGCAAAAGGAGAAGAAGGTGACAGAGGATGAGCTGGTTAGATAGCATCACTGACTCAATAGACGTGAATTTGAGCAGACTCTGGGGAGTGGTGGAGGACAGAAGAGCCTGGCGTGCTGTAGTCCATGGGGTTGCAAAGAGTTGGACACGACTTAGGAACTAAACAACAGCAACAACATCTGTGGAGCACCTACTATGTCTGCAGGGCTCAGTGCTGAGGATGGAGGCATTAAAATGAGTTAGTCCTTGCTCTCTGGGAGGTCACCACCTAGAGATAAAACTGACCTGTAAACAAACCATTGCAGGTGGTTGTCAAGAATGTAGGTGTGTCAAGGGTGGAGTCCAGAGGAAAGAGGGGCTGAGTGTGCCTGGGGTGGAAGGCAGTAGGGGTGCTGGGGATGGGTCACAGAAGAAACCATGCAAGAGTGGACTCCTGAAGATGGAGCGGATGGGCAAGTCAGACAGAGGGGGCAGCCTAAGATGGGCAGTGGGTGTATTTGGGGAATTACCCCTACCCAGGAATCAGCAAGGTATGGTGAGGCCGGGGGAGAGTGCAGAGATAAGACTGAGGGGTAATCATTACTAGAATCTACAACCTACCAGCACTGGTATTTCCACCTCCTTCCCTCTTTCCCCTAAGAGTGTTTGTCAGCCCATTTCTAAGACCTGAGCCTGGAGACTCAGAAGAACCTCCATTCAATGCAGACATGGGACAAATGAGGGAGGTGGAGAGGACTTGGTAGAGAAACTAATTTCATTTACATATCTAAGAGCTGGGACAATGAGAAAGGACATGCTGTCTGGGAGTTTAGGAGTTTGGAATGGGGGATGCAAGAATGGGGGAAGGATGGGACAGCTTGTATTCAGTGTTGCCATGGGGTTTGGACTCCATACAGTAAGGATTTGATTACTGTTTGATAGCTAGACGGCAGTTCTTCACATACAGCTAAGTCATAGAAGGAGCCATATGGGGACCCATAATTTATATGGGTTACATATTTTTATACACAAACACAATAGTCATGAGGGAGGTCACAGATTTAAAAGGAATGTATTCTTGAAGATCTTTACATAATAAAAACCTCAACTAATCCAAGCATAGCCCTGAAAGGGGTGGTAAGCCTGTCTGTTTATATCCATTAAAACATCTCTAACACATGGCAACTGTGCGCCACTGTTTAAATTTCACTCGAGCCACTCGGTTTTGAAATGATGCAATTACTGATGTCTTTTTCTTTTGACTGCAGAAATTTGCATGTTTCTACGTTTTGCACCTAACGGGAGGCTTTATTTCATACATACTTTTATGTTGCAGTATTTCTGATTTCAAATTTTCTCTTCCCCATGGTAGACCCACCCACACAAAGAAGGGGAGACAGTGCAGTGGGGAGGGTGTTTTGGGAAGAATCCTGTGGTTAAGAGGGGACCCCTGAGGGTTTCTGATGCAGTCTTCAGAATGAGACAATAAACGCTCTGAAAACAAAATAGGGTTCTATTTCCAAAATGTTACAATGAAAGGCAATGAAAGGTAACAGAGGGAAATCCCTACTTGAACTCACACAGGTGGGCTGATTTTCCAGTTTAGGCCAAATAACACAGCAGTGGAGAACTTAGGTTTTTTTAGTCTTTGCCACCTGCCAGCTTTCTGACCTTGGGAGACTCAGTTTCCTCATCTGCAAAAAGTGGTTACTAATAGCCACCTCAAGGTGGAGATAATAAGTAGCAAGGTTCTTAGCACAGGGCCAGGCTCAGTAAATGCTCAGTAACAGATAGCCATCACAATTTATTGTTGTTTAGTTGCTAAGTTGTGTCCCACTCTGCAACTGTAGCCTGCCAAGCTCCTCTGTCCATGGGATTTCCCAGGCAAGAATACTGGAGTTGGTTACCATTTCCTCCTCTAAAGAATCTTCCCAACCCAGGGATCAAACCCATGTCTCCGGCATTGGGAGGCAAATTCTTTACCACTGAGTCACCTGGGAAGCCCACGGAGAAGGCAATGGCAACCCACTCCAGTACTCTTGCCTTGAGAATCCCAGGGATGAGGGAGCCTGGTGGGCTGCCGTCTATGGGGTCGCACAGAGTCAGACACGACTGAAGCGACTTAGCAGCAGCAGCAGCACCTGGGAAGCCCTAGCCATCACAGTTACCGTTGCAACACCACCTTGGCCTCCATGCCTTACTTAACTGTTGATGATGTTTTCCCATCCAGACAGTAAGTCCCTGAGGGCTCTCTGGTGTTTACAATCCTAGCCCAGCACACAGCTCACCCAGGGTATGCAGAGTGTCTGTTGAACTCCACACAAGTCACCCTACACAGTACCATGCAGAGAGAGGGTGGGGATAGAGGAGGCATTTAATATGCCCTCAGAGCTCTTTCCCCTCTTCCTTCCGTATTCCAATCCCAGGAGCTTCCTTGCTATCTCTGGGGTGGGGATGGGGGAAGCAACCCCCACCTTCTCCATTTCAGATGTGCAATCCTCATTTCTCTGGGCCCCACCCACCCTTCTACCCTAGGGTAGATGGAACACTGATAAAAGTCACTTACCCTCAGGTACTGGGGACTCAAAGGGGCAGATTTGCATTAAAAAAAAAATCACAGAGGAGCAAGGACCTGCCTAACACAGAGAAAGTGCTCTCTAATGCTCATGTTAATGAAGGAAATGTGGAGACTTGTGCCAACTATCTAGGGAGACTTTCTGAAAGAGAATTATCGCCTACCTGCTCAGCCTACAGAGGGCTGGTGCTGTCAGCACCCTAAGTATCGGTTTCCGTCCTTAAACAAAGGTCGACTGAGACCACAACTTGGAAAGGAAAGAAAAGAACGTTTACAGCACCTGTTGCATCTCTGACTTTGAATCTTGCCAAATTTCCCAACCCCCAGCGTTACTGTGACCTCCATTTTGCAGATTAGGAAACTCCTGCTCAGAGAGGTTAAGTGACCGACTGGAGAATATACAGCCTATAGGCTTCAGAGCTGATACCCAGACCTGATCTGTGCCACACTTAGAAAGGCCAGTGTGCTTTCTTGCATCTTTCCCTCCAGCAGAGGCCAACTCAGAGGAATGGAATGTCTGACATTCAAGAGCCTCTCTGACTCCCCCAGAAGCTCCTGGGGGATCTTGACTCATGTGCAGGAAGTCAGTCCCCTCAACCTCCTTGCCCCCAGCCTACTGGCCTGCCTCCTCCCCACATCTACCAGATGTCTCAGTGTTCTCAGAACCCACCTTGCCCTCCCCCTGGAGCTTTAGTACATAATGTCCCTGAGTCTGATTTTCCCTTTCCCCACCCCTTTTCCCTTGAAAACGCCTTCCCCTCCTCAGTGATCCAGACCAAGTGTCTCCCTGAGCCTACACATATAACTCACACCCTTGTTTTTTCTCCCATTCAAGCAAGGCTGCCATGTACCTTTCTACAGGTTGTGCACTGCACAACCCCAGAGGGACCATTTGCAAAGATCACAGTGACATTGCCTGGAGAATGCCCATGGACAGAGAAGCCTGGCAGGCTACAGTCCATGGAGTCACAAAGAGTCAGACATGACTGAGCAACTAAGCACAGCGCAAAAGTGGTTGTAATCTGAGAGTAAGGAGGAAAGCATATCATCACCACACCCAGTGCCTAGGACAGGGCCTTAGCCTTAGAGTGTGTTGGTGACTCAGTCACATCCTGTGGTAGCCCATCAGGCTCCTCTGTCCATGGGATTTTCCAGGCAAGAATACTGGAGTGGGTTGCCATTCCCTTCTCCAGGGGATCTTCCTGATCCAGGGATCAAACCAGGGTCTCCTGCATTGCAGGCAGATTCTTTACCATCTGAGCCACGAGGGGAGCCCCTACTGCTTATCAAATGTTGAATGAATGAATCTTACAAGATACAACTGTAACATACAGAGACACCCCTCCCCCCCCAATACCCTAGTACTAGCCCTTCCAAACAAGTGTTTCCCCTGCCGTAGCCACCCCTCCAGGGACTTACTCACTTATTCCAGGAAAGCTCCCAATGCTTAAAGCCCTTTTGGAACTCCTCTCTGGGGATTTCCTTCAGAGAAAGGCTCCAAGTCACCCCTGCTCATTATTTTGCAATCAAGATATTTTCTCATCCAAAGTGATCCCAGCCAGCTTCATCTCCTTCCTACCTTGTTCATCAGACCTGGCTCCATTTAACCTTGGGCTCCATCCAGAAAGCAGTCCACTCTCTGAGACTGAGGACCTGCTGGCCGCTGAGGAAAGTCAGGACAAATTGTTGAGGCGCTGAAGGCTCATCAGCAGCCAGTTCCCAAAGTACCCTGCCAGGGCTGCTATTCCACGGGCAGGCCAGCTGGCCAAGGGTCGGGCTTCCCGGGGGCCTCCTTTGAAGGAGTATGCTTTCTTCACCATATATGTTCTGGTGTGCAGACTTTGAAAATCCACTTCTAATTTCTAGACTTGTCAGGAATTTGCTGAGTGTTAGTTACTGAGCGTTCATTGGGTGCTACAATATTTTATGAAAATTGTCCCCTTCAATCCTTTTAACCATTGGGTGGGATGGATCTAACTCTTCCCATCTTACAGATGGGGAAATCAAGGCTTGGAGAGGTAAAGAGACCTACTCAGGGGCTGTACTGGGTGACTGAGGAGCTGAGATAAGGACCTGGGTCTGTTGGCCTTCGAAGCCAAACTGTTTTGTTTTGTCTTTTTACTATAAGCACCAACCTTGCCCTTTTGCCCTTCAGACACTGTTTTCTGTACTGTTTTTACCATCTTAGAGGTAGAAATCTGGATTTCATGTGATTCACCCTTCGTGGAGGCATTTGCGGCTCTTCTCTGTTGCCAGCAGGAAGTGCTGGACTCCTGCCCCCAGTGCTCCTCTGATGGGGTTCATTTGTGTAAATCCTCCACACTCTTCCCTGGTCTCTGGTTGGGTCAGGGATGCTGTCACTAGGTATGAAACCAGAATCAAAATGTGGCCCATATTTAGTACTAGGCTCTAAAACAGGTAAAACTGGATTTTTTTTTTCAATTAGATACTACAGTTCTTCACCCTTGCATATTCAAAAGTGCGGGTCACAGAGCATTAGTGATACATTTTAGTTGTTTATTAATTTCTGTCCTGGTTCTGTTGTCCATGTTCAATACATTTCAAACATGCTGAGGATTGAAGACTCAGTCAATACCTCCTAGGCACTCCTTCATGTTCTAGAACAGGGGTCAGCAATCTATAGCCCTTGGGCCAAATTGAAACAGACACTTATTTTTGTAAATAAAGTTTTATTGGAACACAGCCACCTCCATTTGCTTACAGAATGTCTGTGGCTGTTTCCATGCCACAAGGGCAGAGTTGAGTAGTTAACTGTATCACCCTCAAGGCTGAAAATATTTACCCTCTGACTCTTTACTGAAAAAACGCCGTGACCCCTGTTCTAGAAGACATTGGATGTTTTTCTGACTGCCCAGCCTGTGAACCCCCATCTTATAATTAAAGAATCTCCCATCTAATGAGGTAGGGCTCACTGTTTGCCAGAGAACCTGAAAACACAGATACTCACTGCAGTGGGTTGAATAGTGATACCCAAAGATATGTCCACACCCTAAACCTCCAGAATCTGTGAATCTGATCTGATTTGATAAAAGGGTCTTTTCAGAAGCACTTAAGTTAAGGATCTTGAGATGATGTCTTCCTGGATTATCCAAATGGGCCCTAAATCCAATGGCAGATATCCTTATAAAGAGACACAGAGGGGAGACACAGAAAAGTGGGAAAGGCCATGTGAAGACAGAAGCAGAGACTGGAGTGATGTAGCCACAAGGAATGGTAACAGCCACCAGAAGTCAGAAGTGGCAGGAAAGAATTCTCCCCTAGAAACTCCAGAGGAAGGGAAGCCGTGCAAACACCTGGAATTTGGACTTCAGGTCCGTAGAACTGTGAGAGAACAAACTTCTGTGGTTTCAAACCACCTGATTGCTGGTTATTTGTTAGAGCAGCCACAGGAAACTAATAAACTCACTTTCCCAGCTTCCCTTGCAGCCAGGCAGAGACATATGACTTGGCTACCAATCAGATGCACATTCATGTGTTAAATGGAAGCTAATGGTGGGAGGAAGCAGGGGCCACACCTCTCCCAGGGCCTTCTCCATGCTGGCAAGGATGGCATTAGGGGCAGTTCTATGGTATTTCAGGGTTTCCCTGGTGGCTCAGATGGTAAAGAATCTGCCTGCAATGTTAGAGACCCAGGCTTAATCCCTGGGTTGGGAAGATCCCCTGGAGGAGGGCATGGCAACCCACTCCAGTATTCTTGGTGGGAGAATCCCACGAACAGAGGAGCCTGGCAGGCTGCAGTTTGTGTGGTCGCAAGAGTTGGACATGACTGAGTGACTAAGCACAGCACAGCACCATGGTATTTTCAGGGCTATCAGTGGCTGCAGATTTCGTGGCATTGGCCAGTGTCCAGAATTGTTAGTGACAATGGGGCATGTTACTGTATCTGTGCCAGAGGGGACAGTAGCAACATCATTATTGGACAGTAGCTTTGTGGGTAATTTAGGATGTAACTTCTGCCTGCACAAACTGCAGGCTAAATTCACCAACTGGAAATTCTGCAAGCTACCCCCTATCCTCAGGACTCATTTATTTTGTGATACAATTAGACAGAGTTTGTGTCTGTTGTCTTCGGGGATGCACTAAGGAGCCTCCACTCAGTACAGAAGGACCAATGGTTCATTCCTCTTCCCAGCTCTTTATTCAGCAATGTCATGTGGTAGCTTGCAAGTGTCAGTAACAGGAGTGTTTACACTATGGAAATTGGCAAGTGCTACAAATCAGAGCTTTTTGTTTCTCAAGGAGTTGATTTATCAGCAGTAACACTGGATGTTTCCAACTAAAGCTCTGACGGATGGAGTATCTCATTTCATCCTCGTACCCAACCAATAAGACTTTATTATCATCTTTCTAAAATGAGCAATCTAAGAGAGATGAAGGGATTGTTCAAAGACATACATCTATGAGGTGATAAATCAGGGGCCTGAACTTTTGATTTCCCATCCTCTAAATCAAAATAAGGCTAATGACCACTTTTTTTTTTTGAAAGTGAAGATTTAAAGCTAGGCTGCATCGAAAAAGCAAACAATAAAAACCACACAAACCTCCACAATACTCAAGGGACACACACTGTCTGGCCTAAACTCATCCAAATCACCCAGGGTCTTGCAGAAGAAGGGTCCCTTCTGGCAGAAAGTTTTTAGGTGAAACTTTGGCTTCAGAGGCATTTCAGCTGGACCTGAAGCACAGTCTACCTTGCAGTTAAAACTCCCTTGACGCTTTCAATGAAGAAGGTGACAGCCCTCCACATTTGGAGAGAAATAGACAGCAGGTGCAATGAACAGGCTTGAGAGAAGCAGACAGTCTCACCTTGATGCTCTGAGTCCAGGTCTCGCGCTGTGGGCACTGACAGATTTACCATTAGCAGGATCCATCGAGAGCCTTGGAGCCTCATCTCCAAGAGAGAGATTTATAATGCCCACACAGCTGTTAGACCACGGCTCCAGCCAGATACTGAGTCCTGGGCAGCTTCCTGTTGGAAGATGCATCCTTACTGGGAGAGGCAGGGGAAGCCGCCCCCACCCCCTGTCCTCCATTGTCCTGACTTCATCCCCACTCATCTCCTCTCTGCCAGGACCACACCTAGGGAGCTGTAGGACCAGGCTGCTTCCTGATCCCTGATCAGAGAGAAACCCATGAGAACCTTTAGTGGGCCCAGAGACCCAAGGCCAAATGACCAGCCCCTTCTTTCCCCCTTCCTTTTCCTCAGAAACCTTCCTCAAGCAATCCTGCGGGCCTCTGCAGTTGCAGGTTGAACATAAGAGCAGAGAGGCCCATTTCTGTAAAGAAACAGCCCCTAGGGACTTCTTAACTGGTAGCTGGTGGCCCAGAGGCCCTTGTGCCAATGGCATGATGCTGGGAGAGTCATCTTACCTCAGAGAGGCTCCCAAGGAACCAGGCTGCACCTCAGTCTTCCAAGCCTAGGTTCAACTGTCAGGGACGCCCTCCCAACTTGACAACTTGGCAGAGTTTTTCTTCTATTCTTGTTTGTTCGTCTGGGATCAGAAAGCCGTCCCCTGTCACCCCGTGTCTCCAGGGACCACCACAGCAGTTCCAAGACTCTGGGGTTGGGTCTACTCTCCCCAGAGGCCCATCTTACCACAGAAGCACTGGAGAGGGATATGTCAGCCTCAGCTTGGACATGGTGAACAGACTACATTTGTTACCACCATTCCTGGATCCTCTCCTAGACAGTGGCCCAGTCCCATTTCCCAGGACCTGGCACATAGGTGGTTCTTTGTAAGCATCTGAGGACTTAACGCCGCCCCCACCCCCCCATCCTCCCCACCCATCCCCGCTCCCCAACTCACCATTATCATTTCAATCGTCTCAAACCAGTCCATTTACTGATTGCGTTGATCCAACCAACAGAGCTGCCATTTGGGGCCTCTTACTGTGAGGCCTGCAGCCTGATATTTGTCATCCCAAGAGAGTGTATTACTGCAGCATTGTTTATTCAGGCCCACACAGCTGAGATTTAGCAGAGAGGGGATTGGAACACAGGTCTATAGAACTCTGGGTTTCCCTCCAAACTCAGTTCCTTTCCAGGATACCTGCTCCCATCAAGCCGATCGTCAGTTTCAGGGTCTGCAGACACACAGTCTTAGTTCAGATCCTTTAGAGAGTAAATTTTTGAAAGTCCCATCTTGGAAATTCCCTGGCGCTCCAGTGGTTAGGACTCTGAGCTTTCACTGCTGAGGGCCCAGGTTTGATCCCTGGCTGAGAAACTAAGATCTCACAGCCATGTGGTGTGGCAACAACAACAACAACAGCAAGCCCCGTAATTAATTAATTTTTTTAAAAGTTCTATATTAAAGTCAGACATTCTTGATACAGGGGTTCTCAGAACCTCTTCAGCCCACATCTCCAAGGCTCCCCAGGAATCTAGGAGACAGTGAGCTCTTACCAGGAAATCTTGTCGCTGTTTCTATGGAATTGCTCTCCTCCCTTAGCAGCAGTGGCCTGAAGGGTCCAGGAGTGTGGGGTGAGTTTTCTTAGCCCCCTCAGATCTTTGAGATTCTTGGGATCTCCACTGCTAGGGAAGTAGTCTTTTCACAGGGAGATGATGATGACGATGGTGGTATTATGATTCTTATGATTATCACTGCTTGGTTCTGCACCATATACTACGCTACACTCTCCCACATCTAATTAGTCCTTAATGAACCCTGTGCCTAAGGACACTATCCCCATTTCACAGATGAGAAAACTGAGGTTCCTGTCACAGGACTCAAACCTTATTCCAACCAGTAAGCTGCCTCTTATTCCATGACACACGGATGCCTCTGGACAAAGCTGACCATAGAAGGGCCTTCCAGAATTGATCTTGCAGCCTGCCTCCTTGGCCTACAGGGCTTTGCCCTGGAGACATCAATAAGAGACTCAATTTACTTCTGTCCAGAAACCAGCAGGGCCTCCTTGCCCTCAGGTAAGTGGGGCCCAGCATGGGGCCAAGGCTTCCTTGAGCTTCCCTTTGACCTGTCAGTGGATTCCTTCAAATCACCTCAGTTTTCCTGTGTTTAAAAAGAAGACTAATCACAGCTAAGCAGTTTGAAATCCTGGTCTGAAAAGCATCATTATTATTTACTTGAGGGTCTTGGCATCTCAGGGCCTGAAGAAAAAGAACAACAACAAAAATAAAATAAAACCACATTGATTTCTCATGCAAATTGGGTTTGAAGAGGATCCTGGGCTCTGGCTCTCTGAGTTCCCAGTCACCCACAGAGGAGGGCACACCCCAGGGGGGCTGTTGCCCTGGGCAAAGAATTTCCTCTCATCAAGACAAAACACCAGATATGGTCATTTCCCGCCCTCAGACCCCACCGGAGGCCTGCCCCAGGAATGTGCAGCCTCAACCTAAAGTCAAAGCAGAATTCCCGTGTCTGTGATCACAGGGCTATTCTCTCCCTCCCTCCCCTTCCCTGCCACTGCCTCTTCCCACCATGTGTGTACACACATGTGCTCGCGTACACATGCACACATATGCACTCACAAGCACACACAGTTCTCACGCGGACACACAGTGCATTTACAGACACTCACATACACACACACACTCACTCACTCCCTCACTGGCCCTTCCCTGTCAGTACTTGTTTCTCTCTGGCATCATTTTCCTCGACGTTTTCTTTGTGGTTTTGCCTGCTAATCACCCCCGCTCGCAAGACCCTGGGATCTTCAGCCAAGATGTCGAAATACCTGATATATTTGCTCAGAGAGACAAGAGCAAATGTACCTTGGGTTTGATGGAGACTGTTTCTTGTAAGTCAGCTATCGACTTCACCCTGCCCCCACCCTGCCAAAAAAAACAAAGGGAAGGAAGTGGATTCTTTAAGGCCTTCTCCCTTCCTGGCACCGGGCACAGCCTTCTCACCCTCTCAGCCACCCTCAGAGATCCAGATTATTTTTTTCATGTCTCAGATGAGGAAATCAAGGCGCAGAGAACTTGCTGACTCGTGTTAGGTTAATGAATCCTTTCAAAAAGTATTTAGTGAGTACCTACTGAATGCTAGGCCCTGTCTTGATAGTGAGGAATGCCACATTTGAACAGGACAAAGAACCTGGCTCCTGGGCACACACCCACAAGGCTGGCGAGTCGGAGGAGAACGAGGAGTCCCCCTCCGGTTTCTCTAACTCCAGGTCCTTAATTGTTCTGTGTCCCTGCAGGACCACTTTTGAGTGCCTTAGTCACTTTTGCCTTTGTGGGTTCCTTCCTCCATAATTATATTTTATGGCTGCTTTGGTATAAAGACAAATATAATCCAGGCCAAATTCAAAAGTAAAACATTTTCTTCAACTCTGAAAGTCAGGTTTTTTTGCTTCTGATTTTCAAAGGAATGAAGACAGTTTTGTGGGCCCTAGGCACTGTGCTGCTGCACACAGTGGGTCCAATGGGGCTCTGTGTCCCTGAACACCAGCGTGGGGTTACCTCCCCTTAAAAAGTGAGCCTTGAGATTGTTCACCGCACCTGAAAGGTGAAAATACCCACTTAGCTATCAATAGGCAGATAAGCAAAATGTGGTCCATCCAATGAAATACTATTCAGCCATAAGGAGGAATGAAACATTGATACATGCTACAAGATAGAAGAACTTTGAAGGCATGTTGCTAAACGAAAGGGACCAGTCACCAGAGGCCCCATGTTGTAGGATTCCATCCATCTGAAATGCACAGAATCGGTAAATCCATAGAGCTAGAAAGCAGAGTAGTGGTTGCCAAGGGTTGGAGGGAGGGGAGGATGGGGAGGGGGTGACCACTTAACAGGTGCAGAATTTCCTTTTGGGGGTGACCAAAACATTTTGAAACTAGATCAGGTTGGTTGCACGACCTTTTGAATGCGCTCAGTGCCATTGAACTGAACACTTTACAAGTGTTCATTGTATGTTCTTGAATTTCATCGCAATTAAAACAAAATAACACTGGTGCCTGAGATCTCCCACTATAACTCACACTGGAGGCTCTGGGTAGGAGCTGCTGGCCGTTCCTCCAGTATTTCCACTCCTGTCTCCCTCCTCTCGAGTCGTGGCCTTTTGCTGGCGTGATAGAAATGACCTTGGCCCAGGAAGCCTGGCTGTGCTTCCCATGTCCCAAGGGGCCATAGGCCAGAGATTGCACGTGGTGACCCCAGGGCCCAGTTTGGCCTGCTGACATATTTTCCTTGGCCCTTGCAGTGTTCTTAAGAATTTCCAATAGGTGCCAACATTTCAAAACCAAGAGATTTCACATGAAACAGACATGCATATTTCCAGCTCCTCAGGAGAATTTTAGTATATGCGCTGCTGAAGCGAGCACTCAGGAGAATTTTAGAGGCGTTCATCACTCTGAGCACCCATTCCCTTATGGCTCTGGGAAACAGGCTGTTGCTGTTGCCTCGTTAGAGGAGCCCCTTCTCTCCAGTTTGCCACATTCTCCACCACTCCTCGTCATCTTGGACACCATTTGTTTCTCCTGGCTGACCCCTTTGGCAGTGGGGTTTGTGACCCCAGCCTTGGGAAAATAACCCAACCTCTCCAGACCCTCTCAGCAAAACCAGACAGGTGGATTTGGCAATCGTTAAGGGTCTCTTCAACTGACAGAGTCTGTGATTCTTAGCAGCAAACTGGATTGTCTACCTACAGCTTTGCTGGACCCAGGAGTCCCCCTGATGTGAAGGTTTGGGAATGGAGAGTGAGAAGTTGTTCCAGGAGGCTACTGGTGCTCTGCATAGAATCCCTTTATAGAAACAATATTCCTCTTCCCCTGCCCCCGATCTGGGAGGAACTGAGTGTTAACTGCCCTTGAGAGGCATCCATTGGTCACTATCACTGTCTTCCCTTCCAGGACTGCACGATTTAGCAAAAAACAAAAACAGCTAGCACCCAGTTCATTTGGAGTTCCAGAGGAACAGTGAGTATTTTTAGTATAAGCACATCCCATGAAATGGTTGGGATGTACTTACACTAACAAGGGAGCTCATGTTTTATCTGGCAGCACCCCATTTTACAGAGGAGGAAAAGGAGACTTAAGAAGGGTGTGTCACTTTCCCCAGTAAGTGGCAGAGCCAGGAGCCCAAGCTGGATCAGTCTGAGACTAGAAGAATCCTCAAGCCGGTGGCCACTAGGACTTCTGGAAGGATCAAAGGAGTGAATGCACAGGAAGCCTGGTTTTAGAAGAATAAGCCCTACTTAGGTGGGAGAGGTAGCTACTTGTTTGTGCATCTGTGTCACTCTCCAGACTCTTCCACTGACTGTCCATTGGCACGGCATCCAGCACAGAGTAGGTGTTCGTGCAGCATTTCATCCCAGCAAAGTGAAGAAAGGATCCTGCAGAGTCCTGGGCATTCAGCACAGGACCTAGTGTATACTGCGTACTTGTTAAATACTGGATGACATGATGATCATTTTGACAAGGACAGGAGACATTTCACTCACTGACATCAGAGGCCACCACACTGCAGGAAGCCCAGCGGTGGTTGCCCGCTGAAATCTACACACACCTTAATGGCTGTGTCACCACCTACATCCGTCCCTCCCTCACCTACAAACATGCTCTGAAACGCACTCATAATCATGACGGAAAGCAACATGTTCCCAATTTCCATATTATTAGAAAGAGGTGGAGCTCGCCATAAATGATTCAAGACATGTCAATCAAACGACAGTAATGATGATGCATTTATTTATTTTTGCCTCTCACGGCGGGCTTGCTTTGTTCCCGAGTCCTCCTTCTGGGGGGTTTCTGGCGCCCTCCTTTTCTTTTGAAGTGTGTTGGCTAATATTTTATTCATTATAGAATTTAACAAAAGCTGCATGGTGCAAAGAATCCAGCATGGTATCTCTAAGAAAATGGTTAGCAGAATGACGTGGGGTCCTCAGGACTCCGGTCGGTTCCAGAACATTCTGGCTCTTCTGAGTTGTTTCAGCCACTGGGAAAGCAGGGACACCGCAGTGAGCAGGGCAGACACCATTCCTGTCCTTGTGGGGCTGACAGTCCAGTGTGATGATTACTGTGTGCCCTGGGTGGGAGACTCAGCCTTTTTGGGCCTTCCTTCTCTGAGGCTTGGCTCGGCTGCCAACCCCTACTGCAGCAGGAGTCCCAGGGAGCCCATTTTAACATATTTATTTATTTATTTATTTTTGGTTGCACCGAATCTTCATCGCTGCGTGTGGGCTTTCTCTCCTTGTGGCGAGCGAGGCCTACTCTCTATCTGCAATGCATGGGCTTCTCATTGCGGTGGCTTCTCTTGTTGCAAAGCACAGGCTCTAGGTCAGGCAGGCTCAGTCATTGCAGCTCTTAGGCTTCATTGCTCCCCGGCATGTGGAATATTCCCAGACCAAGGCTCGAACCCAGGTCCTCTGCATTTAGCAGGGTGATTCTTTACCTAAGTCGACCACTAGGGAAGACCCCAGGTAGCCCATTTTAAACAGTTTCCTGGGTAGGGAGTGGATGAACAAGTCCATCAAAATGTGAATCGTCTTTGACACTGAAGCTGCACTCCCAACAATTTATCTTGAAGAAACAATTGAGGTACCCAAAGACTTAACCGCAAGCAGCTTCCTCTTGCATTCTTTCTCAGTGGGAAGAAAACTGGAAGCCCTCTATGCATGCAACAGACTTACAAAGTGGCTCCAGAGTCTGTGGTCTGAAACTCTACACCATACACCCTTGGTACATAGCTTCTAGAAAACTCTATCAGGGCTTTCTGGTGTCCGGACCATAAGTGGTTTTGATTTTTTTTTTTTTTTTCTTTCCCTTTTGGCCCATGTGTGTTTTGAGTTTTCTACTAAGACCATCCACTGCTTACATACCTTACCAAAAATAGAAAATAAAAAGAAATATCAGTATTTAAGCCAGTCAATCGATGTGCAATTTCTGTGTACCTTCTGTTGTGAATGAACCACCCCCATGTCAGTGCCAAAGTCACTTGTCCCCAGATCTTGTGGCCACGGGGGCCCCTTCCCTGTGCTGTCAGCCAGGGTGTACATAGAAGTCTGAGTTGCCTCCCGGTGCCATGTGGGGCTTTTGAAATCAAGGCAGGTTGCGTAAGAGTGGCCTGCCCTGGAGACACGGGGCTGTTTATCACCCCCTGAGTTATTTTTATTGGTGTGTAAACCGAGCTCTCTTCCTTGGGAACTTCCTGAGGCTGTAGAGAATCCTGAAACCCCTGCCGAGGCAGGATGAGCGGCCTTGGCCAGAGCCGGCCTGGGATTTTGTAGGAGGCTCCATGTCCAGAGTCAGAAAAAGGTGTCAAAGGAACTTGACACCTGGGCTGGCATCCTGGCATGTCTGCCAGACCTGCCTGGTAGAGCTGATGATGATAATCACGGTGACGTTACAGATAAAGCAGACAGTCTTTACTTTGCACGGTCGTGTAGACTGTAAGAACCTGCAAGCGGAAATTGTGCAAAATGGTCTTAAAAAAGTCAATGTGAGAAAATAAAGATTACTCTGTGACTTTTAATATTCTTTTTGCCAAAACACTGAATACTCTCTTATTGTCAGTTACAAATGTTTAAGGAAATGAATGAAAAACTAGCAAAACAAACATGTATTTAGGGGCTTCCCTGGTTTTAGAAAAGGCAGAGGAACCAGAGATCAAATTGCCAACATCCACTGGATCATGGAAAAAGCAAGAGAGTTCCAGAAAAACATCTATTTCTGCTTTATTGACTATGCCAAAGCCTTGGACTGTGTGGATCACAATAAACTGTGGAAAATTCCGAAAGAGATGGGAATACCAGACCACCTGATCTGCCTCTTGAGAAATTTGTATGCAGGTCAGGAAGCAACAGTTAGAACTGGACATGGAACAACAGACTGGTTCCAAATAGGAAAAGGAGTTCGTCAAGGCTGTATATTGTCACCCTGTTTATTTAAGTTCTATGCAGAGTACATCATGAGAAACGCTGGGCTGGAAGAAGCACAAGCTGGGATCAAGATTGCCGGGAGAAATATCAATAACCTCAAATATGCAGATGACACCACCCTTATGGCAGAAAGTGAGGAGGAACTAAAAAGCCTCTTGATGAAAGTGAAAGTGGAGAGTGAGAAAGTTGGCTTAAAGCTCAACATTCAGAAAACGAAGATCATGGCATCCGGTCCCACCACTTCATGGGAAATAGATGGGGAAACAGTGGAAACAGTGTCAGACTTTATTTTTCTGGGCTCCAAAATCACTACAGATGGTGACTGCAGCCATGAAATTAAAAGACGCTTACTCCTTGGAAGGAAAGTTATGACCAACCTAGATAGCATATTCAAAAGCAGAGACATTACTTTGCCAACAAAAGTCTGTCTAGTCAAGGCTATGGTTTTTCCTGTGGTCATGTATGGATGTGAGAGTTGGACTGTGGACTGTGAAGAAGGCTGAGCGCCAAAGAATTGATGCTTTTGAACTGTGGTATTGGAGAAGATTCTTGAGAGTCCCTTGGACTGCAAGGAGATCCAACCAGTCCATTCTGAAGGAGATCAGCCCTGGGATTTCTTTGGAAGGAATGATGCTAAAGCTGAAACTCCAGTACTTTGGCCACCTCATGCGAAGAGTTGACTCATTGGAAAAGACTCTGATGCTGGGAGGGATTGGGGGCAGGAGGAGAAGGGGACGACAGAGGATGAGATGGCTGGATGGCATCACTGACTCGATGGACGTGAGTCTGAGTGAACTCTGGGAGTTGGTGATGGACAGGGAAGCCTGGCGTGCTGCGATTCAAGGGGTTGCAAAGAGTCGGACACAACTGAGCGACTGATCTGATCTAATCTGGTGGCTCAGAAGGTAAAGAATCTGCCTGCAATGTAGGAGACCCAGGTTTGATTCCTGGTCAGGAAGATCCCTTGGAGAAGGGAATGGCAACCCACTCTAGTATTCAACATGTATTTCAGTCAGTTCAGTTGCTCAGTCGGGTCCGACTCCTTGCAACCCCATGAATCGCAGCACGCCAGGCCTCCCTGTCCATCACCAGCTCCCAGAGTTCACTCAAACTCACGTCCATCAAGTTGGTGATGCCATCCAGCCATCTCATCCTCTGTCGTCCCCTTCTCCTCCTGCCCCCAATCCCTCCTACCATCAGAGTCTTTTCCAGTGAGTCAACTCTTCACATGAGGTGGCCAAAGTACTGGAATTTAAGCTTTAGCATTAGTCCTTCCAATGAACACCCAGGACTGATTTCCTTTAGAATGGACTGGTTGGATCTCCTTGCAGTCCAAGGGACTCTCAAGAATCTTCTCCAATACCACAGTTCAAAAGCATAAATTCTTCGGTGCTCAGCTTTCTTCACAGTCCAGCTCTCACATCCATACATGACCACTGGAAAAACCATAGCCTTGACTAGACGGACCTTTGTTGGCAAAGTAATGTCTCTGCTTTTCAATATGCTATCTAGGTTGGTCATTACTTTCCTTCCAAGGAGTAAGTGTCTTTTAATTTCATGGCTGCAATCACCATCTGCAGTGATTTTGGAGCCCCCCAAAATGAAGTCTGACACTGTTTCCCCATCTATATCCCATGAAGTGAGGGGACCAGATGCCATGATCTTCGTTTTCTGAATGTTGAGCTTTAAGCCAACTTTTTCACTCTCCTCTTTCACTTTCATCAAGAAGCTTTTTAGTTCCTCCTCACTTTCTGCCATAAGGGTGGTGTCATCTGCATATCTGAGGTTATTGATATTTCTCCCGGCAATCTTGATCCCAGCTTGTGCTTCTTCCAGCCCAGCGTTTCTCATGATGTACTCTGCATAGAACTTAAATAAGCAGGGTGACAATATACAGCCTTGACGTACTCCTTTTCCCATTTGAACCAGTCTGTTGTTCCATGTCCAGTTCTAACTGTTGCTTCCTGACCTGCATATAGGTTTCTCAAGAGGCAGATCAGGTGGTCTGGTATTCCCATCTCTTTCAGAATTTTCCACAGTTTATTGTGATCCACACAGTCCAAGGCTTTGGCATAGTCAATAAAGCAGAAATAGATGTTTTTCTGGAACTCTCTTGCTTTTTCGATGATCCAACAGAGGTTGGCAATTTGATCTCTAGTTCCTCTGCCTTTTCTAAAACCAGCTTGAACATCTGGAAGTTCACGGTTCACGTATTGCTGAAGCCTGGCTTGGAGAATTTTGAGCATTAGTTTACTAGCGTGTGAGATGAGTGCAATTGTATGGTAGTTTGAGCATTCTTTGGCATTGCCTTTATTTGGGATTGGAATGAAAACTGACAGAATGTGGTCCACTGGAGAAGGGAATGGCAAACCACTTCAGTATTCTTGCCTTGAGAACCCCATGAACAGTATGAAAAGGCAAAATGATAGGATACTGAAAGAGGAACTCCCCAGGTCGGTAGGTGCCCAATATGCTACTGGAGATCAGTGGAGAAATAACTCCAGAAAGAATGAAGGGATGGAGCCAAAGCAAAAACAATACCCAGCTGTGGATGTGACTGGTGATAGAAGCAAGGTCCGATGCTGTAAAGAGCAATATTGTATAGGAACATGAAATGTTAGGTCCATGAATCAAGGCAAATTGGAAGTGGTCAAACAGGAGATGGCAAGAGTGAACGTTGACATTCTAAGAATCAGCTAACTAAAATGGACTGGAATGGGTGAATTTAACTCAGATGACCATTATATCTACTACTGTGGGCAGGAATACCTTAGAAGAAATGGAGTAGCCATCATGGTCAACAAAAGAGTCTGAAATGCAGTACTTGGATGCAATCTCAAAACGACAGAATGATCTCTGTTCCTTTCCAAGGGAAACCATTCACTGTCACGGTAATCCAAGCCTATGCCCCAACCAGTAACGCTGAAGAAGCTGAAGTTGAACGGTTCTATGAAGACCTACAAGACCTTTTAGAACTAACACCCCAAAAAGATGTCCTTTTCATTATAGGGGACTGGAATGCAAAAGTAGGAAGTCAAGAAACATGTGGGGTAACAGGCAAATTTGGCCTTGGAATACAGGATGAAGCAGGGCAAAGGCTAATAGAGTTTTGCCAAGAGAACACACTGGTCATAGCAAACACCCTCTTCTAACATGTATTTAGTATACCTAAATTTAGACCATTGGAAACATTTAGAACTGAAGTGTGGTTATTTCCTTGTGTAAATATGATCAAGAATAGTTTGAACAGTGCTTGCCTTCTTCTTCTGGTTGTTTAACTAATAATACAGAGGGAGCATCTTTTATATGCCTTGGCAAATTGTCATCTTCCTTTATAAGACTGGATCTTTTTCCAGCATTTTATCCTTTATTGCCTTGAACGTTGTGAAAAAACTCAAGAGTTCCTGCTGGCTTACTTCATCGGGATGTCTTCATCCTTTTTGTCACAGCCACTTCCCTCATTTATGTCAGTAAATCTGTCTTCCTCTGGCAGCAGGTCTAGAGCCTCTTACATGGAGACAGTGTCAATATTCTCATGATCATCTGTTTTTTTCTGTAAGCCTGTAATCCTCTCATGGTTAATTTTATATTAATTTGGCTGAGCCAGGGTACCCAGATTGTTTGATGAAACATTATTCTGGATATTTCTGTGAAGGTATTTTTTCAGATGCAATTAACATTTAAACTGGTGGGGTTTAAGTAAAGCAGATTACCCTCCTTCATGTGGGTGGGCCTCATCTGATCAGTTGAAGGCCTTAATAGAAAAAGAGTGACCTCCCTCGAGGAAGAGAGAATTATGCCAGAAGATGGCTTTTAGACTCAAACTGCATTGTTAACTGTGTTTCCAACTTGCCAGCCTAGCCATGCAGATTTTGTGCTTACTAGACTCCTCTATCTACCTACCTACTTATTTTTCTATCCATCTATTCATCCATCCACCTCTCCATCCATCCTTCTTTGTATCTATCTAGAGTATATCATATCTGCGCAGAGTAACTGATGTGTGTGTGTGTGCGTGCGCGCACACGTGCGCACGCTCAGTCACTCAGTCATCCAACTCTTTGCAGCCCCATGGACTGTAGCCCACCAGGCTCCCCTGCCCATGAAATTTCCAGGCAAGAATTCTGGAGTGGGATGCCATTTCCTACTCCAGGGGATCTTCCCAACCCAGGCACTGAACCCGCATCTCTTGCATCTCCCACATTGGCAGGCAGATTCTTTTACCACTAGCACCACCGGGGAAGCCCATGTATGTAATATATAGTCTATTATTTCTGTCTCTCTGGAGAACCCTGACCCTTGATGTTCTCCAGTGACCAACGCCTCTGAAGCTTGATTCAAATCTCATTTCCAGCTCTGCTTTTTCATTTCTTTCCTGCACTGCACTTTAATCTTCGTTGGCCATTCCTTTCTTTTTATCATCTATTTGTGTGAACTGTCACATGGGTTATCACTGGGAGCAGGGAGGCAACACAGCCACACACTCAGCTGTCAGTATGTGGACTGAATGGCGGATGCTCAGTGACGAGTCCCCAGCAGACTAGTAAGAAGTGACGTGATGGGTCATGGGCCATGATGCACTTCAGTTACTTACCTAGTGATCCAGAGACTGAGGAGCCAGCAGCGAAGTCTGTACTTTGTGCAATCACTCACACTTAATATGCCATGTTCAGTGTCAGTTGCTCAGTCTTGTCTGACTTGTTGAGACACCAGAGACTATAGCCTACCAGGCTCCTCTGTCCATGGAATTCTCCAGGCAAGAATACTGGAGTGGGTTGGCATGCCCTTCTCCAGGGGATCTTCCCGACCCAGGGATTGAACCCTTGCCTTCTGCATTGCTGACAGAGTCTTTACTGTCTGAGCCACCAGGGAAGCCCAATATACTGTGGTCAGTGAAATTTGAACCACGTTGGAGAATGGGGATGGCTAGAGCTATATTTGGAGAAGGAAATGGCAACCCAGTCCAGTATTCTTGCCTGGAGAATCCCGAACAGAGGAGCCTGGTGGGCTGCTGTCTATGGGGTCGCACAGAGTCGGACACGACTGAAGCGACTTAGCAGCAGCAGCAGAGCTATTTTTTAAAGCTTGGTAACCGAAGTTCATGCATATCAGAACCACGCAAAAGCAGGGACTGCTATAATAAAAAATAATAGTGAAGACTTCATGCCACCTGCGGGCCATGTGCCTTTGGGCTAAAGCCATAGCCTTTCAGAGGCTTTCAGGGCCTCAGCGACCCGCTCTGGAAAAGGGAGGGCCGACCCCTACCTCGTAAACATCAAATGAGATAATGATACATATCAAGTGCATTGTAACTGGCACACAGCACGTGCTCAATAAACATGAACTAGCCTCCTTGTTCCCAGGCAGACGTTCTAATACTTACTCAGAATGGGGGTTATCTGCCCTCTGCCTCCCCAGTGGACCGGGAGCTAGTTAAGGAAAATGAACTTTCCCATCTCTGGCCTTGGCTCCCAGTGCAGTGCCTGGCACAGAGTAGGTGCCCATTAAATGCTTGTTAAACGAGTGAATAAAAACCAAGATGAGCCTGTTCCCAGGCTGCCCATGTTAAATGCATTGATAACTGCAGAGAGTAGCCAATAACATTCATTGAGAACTTGCTATTTGCCAGCAGCTAATGGTGCCAGGCTGTTAATGTGCACTATCCAGCTCACCATCCAAGCAGCCCCACAAGGTGGATGTTGTTTCCTCCACATATTCAAGTTCCAGGGAGGCAGGGCTGGGGTTCGCACCCCACCTGCAGGACCATCCAGCATATGATCTCTGTCCACCAGGGTCCAGCGGGCCGGCAAGTGGCAGGGGGATTCGAGAGGGTCCATGGGGGTGCTTTCTGAAGGATGAGTCCTCATCAACAGGGGCAAGGCTGTGGTGATGGTGGAGCTGTACAAGCCTGTGGTGCTGCCCTCTGCTCAGGGTTCTGGTTGTAACACTGTGCCTCCTTGGTGCTCACCACCCCACACTGAGCGCCTTCCCTTGTGTCTCCTCCTGTCCAAACCTGCCCAGCTCGGGGTTTCATGGCACCAGGCACCTGCTCTCTGTGCTGATAATGGGTGGTGCTGGGTTACTCAGCTAAGCAGATCCTTACTCTCCCTTGACCACCCAAGTCACTGCTGAAGCAATTAATTAGGGAACCAAATGCGGCTGTGGGACAGCTCGTCTGTTGCTAAATTGATCCGTTATTTAATTTTTTATTGTTCTTCAAGTTTTCACAAGTGGGTTGTTTTGTAAGCTCCCCTTATGCTCCCTGAAGTGGCCCTCCCCGCCACTCCAGGCTCAGTAGGTATTGATGCACAATAGTTGTTCAAGAAATTCTCATTTGGTTTTCCTGTGGTTATCATCTCTTCTGGAAAATCGAACCACTTGTACCCCCAGAGACAGAAAAATGGGGAGCAGATCTGGTCGCCATGTCTGGGGAGCCGGAGGTCCAGTGCCACTCACCTGTCAACCCTCTCCCACCTCTCAGCCCCCGGGGGACCCCTAGGATACCAGGTTTGAAAAGCCCTTGCTCATTTTGTCAATTGGCCGACTTGTCTGTTTTCTGTAAACTTGAGAGCAGCGGGGATGAAAAAAAAGCAAAACAAAAATGAACAGAACACCAAGAACTTGGAGCCAGGCTCATTGACTCTGCAGCCTGATCTGATTCTGCTACTTATTACATGCTTGACTTGCATTAAGCCCCTTAACCCTTAATCTCATGGGGCCTCAGTTTCCTCCTCTACAAAATGGGGAGAATCTTAAATACCTACTTCATAGCGTTATCATGATGATCAAATTAGCTACTCAGGTACCTTGTAAATTACCAGACAAACATAAGTAGATCTTTCTCCCAAAATGGTCTGTATGCAGTAAGAGCTAAAGAGATGTTGGATGAGTGTAAGGACCTTTAGGAGCAGACTGATTGGTGGAGATCTCTGGTACTCCCACTGGCCTGTGGGTGGGAGAGGGGGAGGGGAGGGGTAGTGGTCATTCACTGTGCTTCTCAGTCATCTCCATTGCACAACTGCTACTCTGGCAGCCCACTCCAGTACTCTTGCCTGGAAAATCCCATGGACGGAGGGGCCTGGTGGGCTGCAGTCCATGGGGTCGCTAAGAGTCGGACATGACTGAGAGACTTCACTTTCACTTTTCACTTTCATGCATTGGAGAAGGAAATGGCAGCCCACTCCAGTGTTCTTGCCTGGAGAATCCCAGGGATGGGGGAGCCTGGTGGGCTGCCGTCTATGGGGTCGCACAGAGTCGGACACTACTGAAGTGACTTAGCATAGCATAGTCCTGTCTCCAGTAACTCTTGGGTTTGGGCAGCAGTTCTTCCCTAAGAGCGGGAAAGAGAAACCACTGTGTTTTTAGATAGCATCATCCCACCCCACTTCCCCAGGGTTCTCTCCAAGCTTCCTCCTCTCCTTGGCATATGTTGGGTGGAGCCAGCTTCCTATGACTCCATGAAAGGGAAACTGGGCTCCAGTCTACACAATTTTAGCTGCCTGGGGCTCGCCACCTTGCTCATTGGTGGTCTATTCAAATGTGTTTCTTGAGAGATGTGTCAGCTGAGCATTTATTTATTATGTGCCTGTGGTTCAGCTGGTAAAGAATTTGCCTGCAATGCAGGAGACCTAGGTTTGATCCCTGAGTTGGGAAGATCCCCTGGAAAATGGAAAGGCTACCCACTCCAGTATTCTAGCCTGGGAATTCCATGGATTCTATAGTCCATGGGATTGCAAAGAGTTGGATACGACTGAGCAACTTTCACTTCACTCTCTATATGAATATATATGTTTATACATACACACAGAAACATATATATTCTTTTGGAGGAGGAAATGGCAACCCAGTATTGCCTGGAAAATCCCACGGACAGAGGAGCTTGGCAGGCTACAGTCTGTGGGGTCACAAGAGTCGGACACAACTGAGCAACTAAACTACTACTGCTAAGAATTTTATATGTGTTCATGAATCCTCACAACAGACCTGCAAGATGAGCACCATCATTAATGAGCACCCATTTTACAGATGAGAAACTGGGGCTTAGCAATGGAAGGGAACCAGGCTGAGTGAGGATTTGGGGCCTAATCCAGTGAGTGCCAGAGCCCTTGCACTAACCACCACCTTGCACTGCTCCTAATGCCTCAGCCTCCCTCAAGACCCACGATCACACTGTCGTGGTCTGGGTAATGCTCACACTTCAATGAGGCTCTCTTGTTGGTCCTCATAAAAGGAGAAAAATGGCCTATTTCAGGGCCAGACTCTGACCTTGTGCCTGAGGGTCTTCAGGCCTGGCTCTTTGTGTTTTGCAGCTGGGTTTCCCTGATCCTCTGGGGGCCTTGGAGCTCACTCATCAATTTAGAATTTGACACATAATGATGGATAACCCATGCTATGCCACACACTGTGCAGGGCACTGAGATTATAGATACCGTCCTCGCCTGCAGGGGACAGAAAGTAAACAGATGATGGTCTTTCCTGGGGTGGAGTCCAAATCCAGTAAAGGAGACCCACAGAACCTCAGAGTTTGGCGATCTGTCCTTGTCTCCTATATCAGTTGCCTATTGCTCCCTAGTAATATTCCCACAGCTTAGAGCCTTCAAACAACACATACGTACTATCTCACAGTTTTTGTGGATCCAGAGTCCAGGCAAGGCTTATCTCAGCCCTCTGCTTACCATCCGTCCCTGCAGTCAAGAGGTCAGCTGGGGCTGTGATCTCATCTGAAACTCAACCAGGAAAAGATCCACAGCTGCCTGTTAGGGTTTGGCTTCAGTGGGAATAGCTAAAAGATACATTTATCACTGGGAATACTAACTCCTATTGGCTTTTATACAGCTTACCAGGCTGAAAGAATGTCTATCTTCTTCATAGCTTCATAGCCTTGACTTAACATTACAAAATATCCAAATGCAAATTAAGAAGCAATGAGATACCATTTAGTACCCATTAGATTATCAAAAATGAACAAAATCTGATGATTTCAAATGTTGGTAAGAATGTGATGAAATTGGAACTCTTACTTATTTCTGATGGGTTGGCAATTGCTGGTGGATTAGAAATGTGGAAATATCACATAAAACTAAAGATACATATACACTGTGCCTCTGCAAATACATTTCTACATGTATGTCCTAGAGAAGTTCTCATATAGACATGCACAAAGATGTTTATTATAGTATTATTGATAAGAACAAAATTTGGAAAACAATAACCATCTCTTACTAAGAGAGTAGATTAATATGTGGTGTTTTATTTGCAAATTAGAATACTATTCAGCAGTTAACATGAATAAATTTGGTCTCATATAAAAAGGCAATTATAAGAGAACAAAGCAGATTGTCAAATTTTATATATAAAAGAATGCACTGGTCATAGCAAACACCCTCTTCCAACAACACAAGAGAAGACTCTACACATGGACATCACCAGATGGTCAATACCAAAATCAGATTGATATATTCTTTGCAGCCAAAGATGGAGAAGCTCTATACAGTCAGCAAAAATAATACTGGGAGTTGACTGTGGCACAGACTATGAACTCCTTGTTGCCAAATTCAGACTTAAATTGAAGAAAGTGGGGAAAACCACTAGACCATTCAGGTATGACCTAAATCAAATCCCTTATGATTATACAGTGGAAGTGACAAATAGATTCAAGGGATTAGATCTGGTAGAGTGCCTGGAGAACTATGGATGGAGGTTCATGACATTGTACAGGAGGCAGGAATCAAGACCATCCTCAAGGAAAAGAAATGCAAAAAAGTAAAATTGTTGTCTGAGGAGGCCTTACAAATAACTGTGTAAAGAAGAGAAGTGAAAGGCAAAGGAGAAAAGGAAAGAAATACCCATTTGAATGCAGAGTTCCAAAGAATAGCAAGAAGAGATAAGAAAGCCTTCTTCAGTGATCAGTGCAAAGAAATAGAGCAAAACAATAGAATGGGAAAGTCTAGAGATCTCTTCAAGAAAATTAGAGATACCAAGGGAACATTTCATGCAAAGATGGGTACAATAAAGGACAGAAATGGTATGGACCTAACAGAAGCAGAAGATATTAAGAGGAGGTGGCAAGAATATGCAGAAGAACTATACAAAAAAGATCTTCATGGCCCAGATAATCACGATGGTGTGATCACCAACCTAGAGCCAGACATCCTGGAATGCGAAGTCAATTGGGCCTTAGAAAGCATCACTACGAACAAAGCTAGTGGAGGTGATGAAATTCCATTGAGCTATTTCAAATCCTAGAAGATGATGCTGTGAAAGTGCTACACTCAATATGCCAGTAAATTTGGAAGACTCAGCAGTGGCCACGGGACTGGAAAAGGTCAGTTTTCATTCCAATCCCAAAGAAAGGCAATGCCAAAGAATGCTTAAACTATCACACAATTGCACTCATCTCACACACTAGTAAAGTAATGCTCAAAATTCTCCAAGCCAGGCTTCAACAGTACATGAACCGTGAAATTCCAGATGTTCAAGTTGGTTTTAGAAAAGGCAGAGGAACTAGAGATCAAATTGCCAACCTCTGTTGGTTCATCAAAAAAGCAAGAGAGTTCCAGAAAAACATCTATTTCTGCTTTATTGACTATGCCAAAGCCTTTGACTGTATGGATCACAATAAACTGTGGAAAATTCTGCAAAAGATAGGAATATCTGACCACCTGACCTGCCTCTTGAGAAATCTATATGCAGGTCAGGAAGCAACAATTAGAACTGGACCTGGAACAACAGACTGGTTCCAAATGGGAAAAGAAGTACATCAAGGCTATATATTGTCACCCTGCTTATTTAAGTTCTATGCAGAGTACATCATGAGAAATGCTGGGCTGGATGAAGCACAAGCTGGAATCAGGATTTCCAGGAGAAATATCAATAACCTCAGATATGCAGATGACACCACCCTTAAGGCAGAAAGCGAAGAAGAACTAAAGAGCCTCTTGATGAAAGTGAAAGAAGAGAGTGAAAAAGTTGGCTTTAAAACTCAACATTAAGAAAACTAAGATCATGGCCTCTGGTCCCATCGCTCCGTGACAAATAGATGGGGACACAGTGGAAATAGTGACAGACTTTATTTTGGGGGGCTCCAAAATCACTGCAGATGGTGACTGTAGCCATGAAATTAAAAGACGCTTGCTCCTGGAAGAAAAGTTGTGACCAACCTAGACAGTATATTAAAAAGCAGAGACATTACTTTGCCAACAAAGGTCCATCTAGTCAAAGCTATGGTTTTTCCAGTGGTCATGTATGGATGTGAGAGTTGAACTATAAAAAATGCTGAGCACCGAATAATTGATGCCTTTGAACTGTGATGTTGGAGAAGACTCTGGAGAGTCCCTTGGACTGCAAGGAAATCCAGCCAGTCCATCCTAAAGGAAATCCGTCCTGAATATTCATTGGAAGGACTGATGCTGAAGCTGAAACTCCAATACTTTGGCCACCTGATGTGAAGAACTGACTCATTTGAAAAGACCCTGATGCTGGGAAAGATTGAAGGCAGGAGGAGAGGGGAAAGGCAGAGGATGAGATGGTTGGATGGCATCACTAACTCAATGGACATGAGTTTGAGTAAACTCTGGGAGTTGGCGATGGACAGGGAGGCCTGGAGTGCTGCAGTCCATGGGGTCACAAAGAGTCGGACACGACTGAACAGCTGAACTGACTGACTGAACTGGGAGCACTTTCAGAATGGAAGAGAAAGGACCTCTGAAATCGTGCTTCTCCATAAAAGCAATGAGAACTATAAAAAATTGTCAAAAAGAACTTTTTGAGAACTCTGGAAATTAAAGGTTTACAACAATCTAAAGATTATTTTTTAATGACTGAATTTCAGTGACAACAATGAGTTTTGCCTTGTTTTAACTTACCTACCCTAACCCCACTTTTCTCCCTGCTAGCAGCTGCTAGAGGCATCAAATGGGTTTAGAGCTCTCCAAAAGTCCCATTCCCAGAGAACTGTCACCATATAACCTGTCTGGTGGCTTGCTGAAAAGGTCCATTCTTAGGTCTTGTCTTTATCTGACCTGACTCAGAGCTCTCCCAGATCTATCTCCATAGCATTTGTCAAAAACAGTCAGTGGCAATTTTTTAACATCACAGTCACCCAAGGCAGTTCTACCATTTGGGATTAAAAGAAGCTGATCAAACAACAGAAAAAGTAACAACTGTCCCTAGGGGGCTTTGGAAAGTTCTGATATAAACCTGGGAATTCGGAAGGTCTTGCATACATGCAAGACTGTGTGTATGGTCATAAATACCTTGCTGCTGCTGCTGCTAAGTCACTTCAGTTGTGTCCGACTCTGTGCGACCCCATAGACGGCAGCCCACCAGGCTCCCCCATCCCTGGGATTCTCCAGGCAAGAACACTGGAGTGGGTCACTTAAAGCTCAGCTCTAGCTAACCTTGAAGAGCTGTGTACAAGCACAAGTTAAGATTAAAGCAGTTAGAAAAACTGCCTGCCAGAGCATGAAAAGTATAACCCAACACACATAAACCTTCAGCAAAGACTGGGAGACTAACTGGTTCAAGGTATTTATGAAAATCTCTGTTAAATAAAAAAAACTGACCACTAAGATAGCAGAGCAGAGATTTCAGTGATTATGCACAACAAAGATTAAAGACTTTACAGAATAAGTCCAGGAAAGTCACTAAACAAACAGTAACAACAACAAAAAGCAAAAGCCCTGGGGAGAAAGTTTGATCTCTGGAGTTGCCATATTACTAACAAGTCCAGTTTTCTATAAAAAATATTAGACATTCAAAAAATCAGAATATATGGCTCATACACAGAAATCAGTCCCTTTGGAAGCCAAGACATTGGACTTGCCAGACAAAGATTTTAAATAAACTGTATTAAATATGTTCAAAGAACTAAAAGAAACCATGTCTAAAGGATAAAAGAAAAGGATGAGATGAAGTGGGTGTCCGTGGTGGCTCAGTGGTAAAGAGTCCGCCTGTAATGCAGGAGACACAGGAGACGTGGTTTTGATTCCTGGGTTTGAAGATCCCCTGGAGGAGGGCATGGCAACCTACTCCAGTATTCTTTCCTGGAGAATCCCATGGACAGAGGAGCCTGGTGGGCTACAGTCCATAGGGTCATAAAGAGTTGAACACTCCTGAAGGGACTGAGCACGCACACACACATGAGATGAAGTACTGCCAGATAGAGATATCAATAATGGGGTAGAAATTACTTTTCAAAGAACCACATAGATGTTCTGGAGTTGAAAAGTGCAATGCCATAATTAGAAAAATTCAGTGGACGAACTTGAGCAGATTTGAGTTGGCAGAAGAAAGAATTCGCAAACTTGAGGACAGGTGAATTGAGAGTATCCAGTTTGAGCAACAGAAAGAAAAATGAATGAAGATAAATGAACAGAGCTTTAGAGACCTGTGGTATACCATTGAATGTATAATGGGAGTCCTCAAAAGAAAGGAGAGAAAGGGGAAGAAGGAATATTCAAATAATATCACAAATTTGCTTTAAGAAAAAACTAACCTGCACATCCAAGTAGCTTAACAAACTCCAAGTAGAGTAAACTCAAAGAACCCATATCTGGACACAGATATGTCACAGATAGTCCAACTGTCAAAAGGGAAGACCAGGAGAAAATCTTGAAAGCAGAGAAAAGTGACTCATTACCTCATACCTCATTAAGATTAACAATGGATTTCTCATCTGAAATCATTAAGTTTAGGAAGCAGCAGGATGACATATTCAAGGTTCCAAAAGGAAGACTGTGAACAAAGGATTCCATACCCAGTATATCTATCCTTCAAAAATGAAGGTGAAGACATTGACAGATAAGAAGCATATTTATTGCTGGGAGACTTGTTCTACAAGAAATACTAAAGAGAATCATTCGGGTTAAAATTAAAGCTGCTGCTGCTAAGTCGCTTCAGTCGTGTCCGACTCTGTGAGACCCCATAGACGGCAGCCCACCAGGCTCCCTCATCCCTGGGATTCTCCAGGCAAGAACACTGGAGTGGGCTGCCATTTCCTTCTCCAATGCATGAGAGTGAAAATCGAAAGTGAAGTCGCTCAGCCGTGTCCGACTCTTAGCGACCCCATGGACTGCAGCCCACCAGGCTCCTCCGTCCATGGGATTTTCCAGGCAAGAGTACTGGAGTGGGTTGCCGTTAAAGCACCCTAGGCATTAACTTGAATCCCGGAAAGCAATTAAGAGCACAAGTAAAGATAATTATATTGGTAAATATAAAATAATGCATAAAAGTACTTTTCTTTTCCTTTGTTATTTAAAAGAACAGAATAAAGTAATAACTATTAACTTGTGTTGGTGGGCTTATAATGAGAAAGATGTAGTTTTTCTGTGTACTGTGTTGTGAGAGCAATAACACAAAGGCAGGGTAAGGAAAAAAGCTATTTTGAAATAAAGTTTTTGTGTGCTGTTGAAATTAAGTTGGTATTAGTCTGAACTCGCACAAAGTTGAACACGACTGAAGCGACTTAGCAGCAGCAGCAGCAGCAACAGCAGATGTTTTAAATGAAGGTGTTAATTGCAGGACAATGACTAAGAAAGTTAACTCAAAAAAATGTAGCAAAAGAAAGAACAAGGGAATTAAAATGGTACCCTGGAAAATGTATATTTAACACAAAAGGAGGCAGTGATAGAGGAATAGAGGTTAAAGAAAAAGACATAGACTCATAGAAAAACAAATAGAAAAATTACAGACACCTCATCCATAATTACATTAAACTCTACCTTATAGTGAAAGTGTTAGTCGCTCAGTCGTGTATGACTCTTTGTGACCCGACCCCATGGCATGTAGCCCACCGGGCTCCTCTGTCCATGGGATTATCCAGGCAAGAATTCTAGAGTGGGTAGCCATTTCCTTTTCCAGGGGAATCTTCCTGACCCAATGATCAAACTCAGTTCTCCTTCATTGCAGGCAGATTCTTTACCATCTGAGCCACCAGGAAACTAAACACACCACTCAAAAGCAAAAATGAGCAGGATGAATTTTTAAAATCCAACTATACGCTATTTATGTAAAGAGTTTAGATGCAAAGACGCAAGCATATTGAGAATAAAAGGATGGAAGAAAGTATATCATGCCAAAAGGGAACTAGAATGGCTATACAAATATCAGACAGAATGGACATTAAGAAAAAACTGTACTTGAGACAAAGAAGGACATTTCATAATGATAATCAATCAGTCAAGGCAATAACAGAGTCCTGAAATGCAGGAAGCAAAAACTGACAGAACTGCAAGGAGAACTAGACTATGCAGTGATAAAAGTTGGAGATATCAATACAGTACTTACCAAAAGGCAGGAGATTAACAAAGAAATAGAAGACTTGAACAGTACTGTAAACCAACCAGGCCTCTTAGGTGTCTATTAAACACTTTACCCCAAAACATCAGTGACCATTCTTCTCAAGTGCACATGAAACATTCTCTAGGAGAGACCGTATGCTAGACCTTTGAAAAACTATCATTAAAATTTAAAGAATTTGATATGTAATTAAACAAACTTCCGATGAAGAAAAGCCCAGGCACAAATGGCTTCACTGGAGAATTCTACCCTACATGTAAAGAATAATTTTTAAAAGTGTTAAAAGGGGATAATTAAGACTGTTCCCTTCACACACTCTCCAGAAAAGTCAGAGAAGAGAGAATACATCCCAAATCATTCCCGTGGCCAGTATTACTAAGATACTGAAACCAAAGACACCAAAATTACAGACCATACTGTAGTACGGCCTAGTAAATATAGTATGGTCTAGTAAAAATATCTCTAGTAAATATAGATGCAGAATTTCTCAACAAAGCAAGCTAAATCCAGCAACATATAAGATGGATCATACACCATGACCAAGTGGGATTTATCCCAGGAATGCAAGATTGGTTCAACATACTAAAAAACTAGTCAATGTAATGTGCCATGTTAATAGATTAAAGGGGAGAAATCACACAATCATTTCAATAGGTGCAGAAAGAGTACTTGACAAAATCCAAAATCCTTTCATGATTGGAAAAAAAAAAAAAAAGCACTCAAAAACTAGGAATAGAAGGAACTTTCTCAATCTGATAAAGGGCATCTATGAAAAACCCTACAGCTAACCTCATACTTAATGATGAAAGACTGACTAATTTCTCTCTAAGATCAGAAGCAAGACAAGGATATCCACTGTCACCACTTCTATTCAACATTGTGCTGGAGGTTTTAGCTAGGGCAATTAAGCAAGAGGAAGAAATAAAAGGCAACCAGATTAGAAAAGAAGATGTAAAACTATCTCTATTTGCAGATGGAATGATCTTGTATGTAGAAATTCATAAGGAATCCACAAATGCAAAAAACAAAGATAAAAATTATTAGAACTTTAAAGTGAGTTAAGCAAGGTTGTAGGATACAGAATCAATATATAATAATTATGTTTATATACATTAACAATAAACAGACTGAAAACAAAATTAAGGAAACAACTCCATTTATAATGGCATAAAAAAATGAAATAGAGATACATTTAACCAAAGTATAAGATTTGAATATTAAAAACTATAAAATACCATTGAAAAATTAAAGACCTAAGTAAATTGAAAGAATCCCCATGATTATAAGTTGAAAGACATAATATAATACTGTGACAATGGCAGTACTGCTCAGATTAATCTCAATATTAATTCAATACTCAGTGCAATCTCTATCGAAATTCAAGCCATCTTCTCCATAGAAATTGACAAGCTGATGCTACTATTGAGATGGAAATGCAAGAGATCTAGAAGAGCCAAAACTCCTGAAAAAGAACAAATTTCAAGGACTGACATGTCCCTATTTCAAAACCTACTGCAAAACTACTATAATCAAGACAGTGTGGTACTAGTATATGAAGAGACGTATAGGTCAATGAAATAGAATTGAGTCCAGAAATCAACCTTTACATTTGTATTTGATTGATTTTCAACGAGGGTGCCAAGACATGCTTCAGTGGCCAAAAAACTATTTTTTCCACAATATGTACTGGGGCACATACAAGAAAGACATCTACATGTGTAAGCACTAAGCTGGGACCCTACTTTATACCATCTACAGGATTTAACCCAAAATGGATCAAAGGCCTCAATGTAAGAGCTAAAACTATAAAATTCTTAGAAGAAAATATAGGCATAAATCTTTGTAACCCTGGATTAGGTGGTGGTTTCTTAGAAATGACATGAAAATTAAAAAATAAAGTGACAAATGGAAAAAATAGATAAGTTGGACATAATATTTAAAATTTTTGTGTGTTCTTCCCCAGAAAGGGAAAAAAATATTTTCAAATCATATAACTGATAAAAGACTTGTATCCAGAATGCATTTTTAAAAACTCTTACCACTCAATAAAAAGAAAAATAATGCAGTTTTTTAAATAGGAGAAAAGAGTTGAATAAATATTTCTCAACTGAAAATACAGAAATGGCCAATAAATATGTGAAAAGGTGCTCAGTGTCATTACCATCAGAAAAATGAATATCTAAACCTCAGTGAGATAACCACTTCACACCCACTAGGATGACTATAATAAAAAAGATAGCCAGTAACAAATATTGGCAAGGATGCACAGAAATTGGAAACCCTCATCATTGCTTGGGACAGAGCAAAATGAAACAGCCACTTTGGAAGACTGTTAAACAGTTCCTCAAAAAGTTAAACATAGAGTTACCGTGTGACCTAGTAATTTCACTCTTAAATACATTCCCAAGAGAACTGAAACATACATCCACACAAAATCATGTACATGAATGTTCACAGCAACATCATAAAATAGCCGAAAAGTGGCAACAACCTAAATGTCTATCAAATGACGTAAGGATAAGCAAAATATGGTCCTTCCATACAATAAGATATTATTCAGTCATAAAAAGGAAGAATTGATGCATGGTACAACACAGATAAACTTTGAAAACTGGTCTTAATTGCTCAGGTATGTCCAACTCTTTTCAACCCCATGGACTGTAGCCTGCCAGACTCCTCTGCCCATGGGATTCTCCAGGTAAGATTACTAGAGTAGGTTGCCATGTCCTTCTCCAGGGAATGTTCCTGACCCAGGGACTGAACTCCTGTCTCCTGCATCTTCTGCATTACAGGCAGATTCTTTACTGTCTGAGCTGCTAGGGAAGCTTTAATAACTTTATGCTAAACTAAAGATACCCAACAACCACATGTATTTCATTTAAATGGAGTGTCTCAAATAGACCAATTAGTAGAGACAGGAAGTAGACTAGTAGTGCTTGCCAGAGGTTGGAGGGTAAAGAAAGGCAGGGGTGTGATGATGATCTTTCTGGGGTAACGAAAATGGTCTAGAATTAGATAACTAAAAAGCCTCTTGATGAAAGTGAAAGAGGAGAGTGAAAAAGTTGGCTTAAAGCTCAACATTCAGAAAACGAAGATCATGGCATCTGGTCCCATCACTTCATGGCAAATAGATGGGGAAACAGTGGAAACAGTGTCAGACTTTATTTTTTTGGGCTCCAAAATCACTGCAGGTGGTGACTGCAGCCATGAAATTAAAAGACGCTTACTCCTTGGAAGGAAAGTTATGACCAACCTAGATAGAATATTGAAAAGCAGAGACATTTCTTTGCCAGCAAAGGTCCGTCTAGTCAAGGCTCTGGTTTTTCCAGTGGTCATGTATGGATGTGAGAGTTGGGCTGTGAAGAAAGCTGAGCGCTGAAGAATTGATGCTTTTGAACTGTGGTGTTGGAGAAGACTCTTGAGAGTCCCTTGGACTGCAAGGAGAGCCAACCAGTCCATTCTGAAGAAGATCAGCCCTGAGTGTTCTTTGGAGGGAATGATGCTGAAGCTGAAGCTCCAGTACTTTGGCCACCTCATGCAAAGAGTTGACTCATTGGAAAAGACTCTGATGCTGGGAGGGATTGGGGGCAGGAGGAAAAGGGGACAGCAGAGGATGAGATGGCTGCAGGCATCACTGACTCGATGGACGTGAGTCTGAGTGAACTCCAGGAGTTGGTGATGGACAGGGAGGCCTGGTGTGCTGCGATTCATGGGGTCTCAAAGAGTCGGACACGACTGAGCGACTGAACTGAACTGGTGGTTGCACAATTCTGTGAATATACTAAAAGCCACTGAATGCTCAGACAGTAAAGAATCTGCCTGCAATGCTGGAGACCGGGGTTCAATCCCTGGGTCAGAAAGATCCCCTGGAGAAAGAAATGGCTACTCACTCCAGTATTCTTACCCGGAAAATTCCCTGGACAGAGCAGCCTGTTGGGCTACAGTTCATGGGGTCGCAAAGTTAGATATTATTGAGCTACTAACACTTTCACACTTTCACTGAATTGTAAACTTTAAAAGGATGAAATTTATGATATTTAAATTGTATTTTTATGAAGCCTCAGGTTTTTATAGAGATACAGTGTGATAGCACTTATGTAATACTTTAAAAACACACAGGAATTAATACTATCAATTCTTTTAAGTTGCATACACATGCAAGGAAAGTATAGCAATATGCACGAGAGTGTAAGACCAAATTCAGGATTGTGGTTCTCTCTAATGAGAGAAGGGAAAGAGGGATGTATTTGTTGTGTTTTATATTTTTTTCTTTTCCAAGACAGAAATCAGAGCAATTATGGGGAAATGTTAACATCTGTTAAATCGAGTTCTGGGTACATGGATGTCTGTTATTTTATGTTCTGTGCTTTTTAATGTTTGGAATCATTAATGATTGTAAGTTTTAGGGAGCAAATGAACCCGTCTATTTCCTTAGCCTGTAGCAGGTTGAATGGTGGCCTTCAAAAGATACTTCCACTCGTGGATGTGACTTATTTGAAAAATGGGTCTTTGCAGATGTAATAAAGTTAAGGATCTCAAGATGAAATTATCCACGATTAAGGGGGGGGTGTCCCTAAATGTGATGACAAGTGTCCTTAGAAGAGAAGAAAAGAGAAGGTGGGGAGACACAGAGGAGAAGGTCAGGTGAAAAGAAAGGCTGAGACTAGAGTGATGAAGCCACAAGCCAAGGAATGTCTGGAGCTGCCAGCAGCTGGGACAGGCCAGGAAGGGGCCTCCCACCAAGCCTTCAGAAGGAGTGTGAGCCTGACACTACCTTGATTTCAGACTTCTGACCTCCAGAACTGAAAGACAGAAAAAATTCTCGTGTTCTAAGCTAGCAATTTGTGGTCATTTGGTACAGCAGCCACAGAAAACTCATAGACTGCCTATTTCTTCCTGTTGAACTGGCCCCTTCCTTCTCCCAAACACTGCCCTGACCACCCCAGTGGTCCACAGGCTTTCCTCTGTCTGCCTTGTTCTTGATCAAACACATCATCTTCCCTGTTATAGGTAGAAAGAAGGGGTACCCCTGTGGCTGTACCCAATAGGGCCACATCACACTGGATCTAGGGGGCCACTTTCACTGGTTTTGCTGTTGGATTTGAAGGTCTCGTTGCTCTTCCCGCCAAGTTCTCTTCACCCTTCCATGGTCACTTCCTACTTCTTCCCACTGCTGCCAATGCACTCAGGCCCCAGGAATTGGCTGCTTCCTGGTCTTGGGTCCCCAGGGTCTCTGATGCATCCGGATATGGGAGCAGACCCCTGCTTCCCACCACCAGAAGCCTGAATAGCACTTTACAAATAAAACAACAGGCAAGATGAAAGGCCATAAGATCCAATGACCGTTCTAGCAATGTTCACATATATCATCTCACTTAAATTTATAAACTAGGTAACTGCTATTCTTGAGGTGCTCAGAGAAGTTATTTAATGAATACATTGCCCAAGATCATGTGGCCCAGCTGAGTTGGCCTTTTAGCTGGGACTAATGCATGGCTAATTGCAGACATGCTCAGTGAGCATCCCGGGACAGCTGCTTTCTGGCTGTGTGAAATTGAACCCGTGACTTAACCTCTCTGCCCCTCTGTTTCTGCATGTGTAGAAGAGGTAATGACAGCCATTTCTGACTCAGAAGTTTGTTGTGAGGATGAAACCAGGTTTCTGTAGAAAGCTATCACTTGGCTCCTAAGAACTTGATAAATGTCAGGCAATATTCCCCATGTCAATGGCAGCTCTAGCAGGCTTTGTTCAGTATACATCCCACTCAGTTCAACACCCCATAGGGAAATGGTTTTGTTTGATTGGTTAATTAAAAACAAAAAAAAAACAAAAAAAAAACAATGGCTCCTTTTAATTTTATTCGAAGTCAACATCTCTCCAAGTGGACCTAAATGTGCATGTCACGGCTTCTGTTCACAGCCTGAAGTCAGGGTTGGGGCTTGTGGCCGTACATGCCATGTGCTCTGGGACTAAAGGGGAAGTTCTTGAAGGGGCTGGTTGTGGGCGGTGAAGGGCTCCACTGTGCAGCACACCTTTCTGCAGTGAGCTTGCTTCCCTGCAAAATTGAAGATCTCCCAGGCTCTATGGGCTCCATCAGAGGGAAAATGCCTTCTTCTCTGGCTTATTTGCTCAGGGTTTAAAAGGTATTTCTGGGCTTTGGCTAAGAGGAAATTTAGCTTTTGAGCAAATCCTCATGCACTGGTTTTCTGTAAACATCTGAATGTAGTGTGTGCAGCTTGGAGCCCACTCTGCTTGGCTTTTTCCAGATTTGACAGCCAGATTGGATGGAATGAAGTCAGCTTGATATTTGTAGAATGACGTCAGACTTGACAAGCAAGTTCTATATGTTACTGCTTGGGTTGTCTCCCCAGCACTCTACCAGGGACATGCAGGGAATTGGAAAAGGGTAGTTAGTTAGCATGAGTATTGGGAAAGGATGGAGGATTAGGTAGCATGATTAAGACTTTGTTCCTGCATCTTCATCCAGGAAGCTTTCCAGTGGCCCAAGGACCTCTGAGATGGGAGGTCCATTTGGTCACTTCCAGATGTATCTCCTGAAGATCTAAGGTATGTCAGGCCCTGCACTTGACACAGGGTACTCTACCTTTATGAAGCTTGAGTTCTGGTGGAGGTGAGCCTTTTCGCAAGGAAACCCTAGATCAGAATGTCATTATATCAAAAATCCTTCCGGTAACATCTGTATGAGTAAGGATAGGCTAGCTGCTATAACAAATAGCCAGTAAAGGTTGAGGTCCACATCACAGTCCAGTATGGCTCAGGTTGGAAGAGCTTGTCTTCAGACAATCACCCAGGGACCTGGACATTTTCCAGTTGAGTGGTTCCACTCTCCCCTAGGATCTCAGAATGTGCCATGGGATCCTCTGCATCTGAGCAGCAGATAGAGGATCATGGGCTTTTCTTTAGGACCAGGCTTGGGAGTGACCCTCATCACTTACCACACATTCCATTGGTCAGAATTCAGTGGCATGAACCCAATTCACTGCTGGGGTCCATCTGTGTGTCTCAAAGAATGAAGACATGGGGTTTTGGTGAGCACACAGCACTGCCTTGTCACAGGACCTATGTGCCTGGGACCATGTAAAGATGTCAGAAGGAGTGTTGATGGTGCTGATGGTGAGTGTGGTCAATAAGAACGGGACACATGTGCTAAGCACCAAGCTCTTGGCTCACAGTGAGGGCAAAGCATCTTCTGAGCCCAGACTGCCTGCTTTCCACTCACTGCCTGCTCTTTGCCCAGCTCTTCTGGGTAATAGCCATGCCTCCTCAGGCAACTTGCCCTGCTTCTCCAAAACGAGGTTTGCTCAGCTGTAAAACAGAGATGCTAATCACAGTCCCTATGTCACAGTTCCTGTGAAAAACCAAGAGGACAGGGAGCGGAGAAGCATGTTGTAAGTCCAGTACCTGCCACGTGGCCAACACCTTATAAATGTGGATCATGATAAGATGGAGCTGGACGTGACTTCCCTTTGCCACTTATGAGACATGTAATGACTGTGACCAGGTCACCTTGACCCCTTTGAGCTTCAGTCTCTGAATCTCCAAAATGAAGATAATCATCATCTCTGCCCCAGATAGCAGCAACAGGATTAAAGGCATTAAATAAAGCCTGCTTGATTTATTGCCATATTTATTTTAAAAAAAGCAAACTTAGCTTGCAGTTTGACACATAAGTGCTCAAATGAGGATTAGCTATTATTATAATTATTATTATTATTTAATCCTTTTACATACGTGACCTCATGTAAGCCTCATATCTACTCCCTGAGATAGAAAACAATCCGTGAGTCTGCCCATGTGTATCTGTGAGAGTGATGGTCATGTGCTCTGGGAATGAATGAATGAAAGAAAGCAGAGAGGAATGAATGAATCATCACAATAACCTGTGTCTTCTGCAGCAATAAGTGCACAGTCCATTTCTCAGAGCTGTGATGAAGCCTGCCAAAATAAATTAACTTTCCCACATCAGTGACTCATTTGGCAGAAATAACAGCCTTGCAAACTGAGTAGAGAATGGTGAGGGAGGCGGCCCCGGGGCCAGGGTTGGGATGGGAAGAGGAGCTTTGTAATGACTGGAGATAAAAGAAGCAGCTCTCAGTCTCTCACTCTCTCTCTCTCTATGTTTTTTTTTTTTTTTTTTAACCAAAATGTATGCATTTTTGAAGGCAGGGAGGTACATAGAGATGCCAAACTATTGGGTGACTTTGGATCTCAGGAGCAAAGAAGGAGGCTAGATACAGCATCGTCAGCCCCTGGCTGGGTAGATGGGGGTCGCCATGGCCACATCATGTGTGGCAGGTCAGGCCTCCAGCCAGCACACCTTCCCTATCCCCCTGGCTCTGGGTGAGTCCCGGGGCCCCTTAGACACTTGCCCTCGCCCTGCCATTCTCACACCCTGCTCACACCTCCTTCATTGGCCAAGGAAGCTTCAGGGCAGAGCGAGGAAAGATCAAAGACCAAGACCACAGGTCCTAGAAAGGAAGGGACTTAATTACCTGCTTCTTGTCCACACAGGGGGTTTTATGAGAAGGCCTCTTGGAGGGGTTCTGCCTGTCTCCTAAAAACCAGGCCAGAGGCTGTGAGCCTGGAATAAAAGAGATTGACAATAGACACGAAAAGGAACTTTTTGATCTCTGCAGTGATGATGTTCCACCCGAAACGTGGCTCCATTGGGCCACTCAAACCTTCTCCAGCTCCCCATTCCTGCAGGATACAGGATTTGTGGTTAGGACCATGGGCTTTGTGGTCAGAGAGACCTGGGTTGGAATGAGTGCTTGGGAAATTCACCTAACTTTCCCAGCCATTACTCTGTGAAAATGGTATCTTTGTTTGCTAAGGCTGCCGTAGCAAAGTACTGCAAACTGTGTGGCTTAAACAACAGAGATTTATCATCTCATGGTTCTGGAAACTAGAAGCTGGAAATCAAAGTGACGGCGGCTGCTTGCTTCTGCGAGCTGTGTAGGAAAGGATCCGTCCGAAGTCTCTCTCTTTAGATGGCCATCTTCTTCCTGCACCTCTTCCTGTTGCCTTCCTTCTCTCAGTGTCCAAATTTCCCCTTTTGCAAAAGACACCAGTCATATTGGATAAGGGTCCACCCTAATTACATCATCTTAACTATCCCTGCAATGACCCAAGCAAGGTCACATTCTGAGGTATTTGATGGGGTAAGGTGGGGGGGGAGTAGGACTTTAGCATACGAATTTGGAGAGGACATAATTCAACCCATAAAAAATGAGTACCAGGTAGAACGTGTCTCATAGGGTGGTTGCAAAGATCGAATGAGATAATGCATATGAAATGCTTAGTCCAGGACTTGGTGGATTATAGGTAGCCAGAAAAACATGCCTAGGATAATCATCATTACTGTCATGGACACTCTTCTTGGTCACTCAACAATGACCCCTTCTTTTTTCTTTCGTAATAAATTCCCCTGATGTTGTTCAGAAAGCAATATGTCTAGGTCCAGTAATGTGCATGCGTGTGTGCTCAGTTGTGTCTGACTCTGCGTGTCCAGTAATGGGTCATGCCTAAATTGAGGGAAAGAAAAAACAAAACACAGTATTATTTCTCTTTGCCAATGATTGGTTTAGAGATGGGAAGGTGACCTAGTTCTACTCAAACAGATGTAATAGGAAGTCTTGTGGGAGGGTGGTCTTGGAAAGATTTTCTTTCCCAAAGGAAAAAGAATTACCTAAGAATAATTTCTCTCTTCCCCGTTTTCTCTCCTCCTGTATCTGACACTGTCAGATGAGGCTGTGATGTCTGGTGCTGTGGCAAGTTGTCTTGGAACCATGAGGACAGACAGTATTGATATTCTGAAACTGGGAGAGTAAAAAAGTGGAAATAACCTAGGATCTCTGATGACACTGTTGAGCCCTGACAGTAGTGGGAGGTACCATGTGCCTCTTGGTGAGAGGGACCATGTGCCTCTTGGCCCCTTGTTAAATAAATAGCAAACTATTGTACAAATTATATAAACTTACCCTTCTCCTGGTAAAAGCATCCCAATATTTCTTGGGAAGATTTCTCCCTCCACTCTCTACCCACCATAGTTCAAGAGGAGCTGATTTCACCTCTGGCTTGTACAAGTGTGTGGTAGACAGACTTCCAAGATCCCTTCTTACCCCCTCACCCCACCCCGTGATCCTTATCTCTTGTTGTTCACACCTTTGTATAATTCCCTCCTCCTGAGGGTTGAACCTAAAGACTGACTTCTAATCAGCAGAATACAGCAAAAGTGATGAGATGTCACCTCTGTGATTAAGTTAACAAATGGTTGTGATTTCCATGTCCAAGATGGACAAAGTAGCAAAGGCCTCTGCAAAACAACTGAGGACATTTGTAGTGAACACAAAGTTCAGGATAAGCATTATCTACTTGGCTTGTTTCTAGAAGGTTGTACTATTTACCCTGAATGAAAAATGTCTGGTTCACCAAATCCTACCCAGCGTTGACCTCCACTGGAGTTATTTCCTTCCTTGCTAACTTTGCTAGTTTGAAAGTATATATGAATGATTTCTAAGTGTCGTTTGAGGTTTCCTCTCTCGGCTAATAGTCGTTGAGTTGCCCTCCAGATTTGTTTAGCATCTGCATTTCCTCTCTCACTGTTCTCTAGCCATTTAGTACGGGCTTGCCTTCGATGATATAATTCTCAGGAGTAAGGATCCAATCTCTCCAGGGCACCCGGGCCAAGGTCTCTGCCCTCCCAGAGACAGAACAAATGATATTTACCAACCGATGAGTGTCAGGTTTTTCTACTATTTGCTGAGCTCATGATTCTTTCACAAGAGGGACCTTGAGTCTACATTAAAATACACGTGTAACTGAAAGATGCAATACACCATGCCAGGTCCACAGAGTTCTGCGATTGCAATCCACAATTAATAACATTAATTTAACACCACACCTCTCCATTTTGAAAAGAGTGGCTAGATTGGAGGTGGGAAACCTTGTTTTGTTCTTGGGATAAGTGAGAGATTAATTGTTAAGTCTTCTTTAAATAACCCTCAAAGGGACTCTAGAGATGAAATGACTTTTAATTGACCAACCTAGCACTAGCTCTTGAAGGCTTGCTGGTGCTGCTGCTAAGTCGCTTCAGTCGTGTCCGACTCCGTGCGACCCCATAGACGGCAGCCCATCAGGCTACCCCGTCCCTGGGATTCTCCAGGCAAGAACACTGGAGTGGGGTGCCATTTCCCTCTCCAATGCATGAAAGTGAAAAGTGAAAGTGAAGTCGCTCAGTCATGTATGACTCTTAGCGACCCCACGGACGGCAGCCTACCAAGCTCCTCCGTCCATGGGATTTTCCAGGCAAGAGTACTGGAGTGGGGTGCCATTGCCTTCTCCATCTTGAAGGCTTAGGTGAGTGGAATGTGATTTCAGTCTGTTAAAAACCTGACCTTGCTTCTTTATTATTATTTATTTATTTATTAATTTTTGGCCGTGCATGGTCTTCAAAACTGCACACGGGATTTCCTCTAGTGGTGAGCAGGGGGCTACTCTCTCGTGGTGGTGAGTGTTCTCACCCAGGTGGCTTCTGTCGTTGCAGAGCACAGGCTCGAGGTGTGTGGGCCTCAGTCCTTGTTTCTCACGGGCTCTAGGGCCTGTGCTTGGTAGTTGCGGTGCACGGACTTAGTTGCTCAGTGGCACGTGGAATCTTCCTAGATAAGGGGTCGAGCCTGTGTCTCCTGCATTGGCAGGTGGATTCTTTACCATTGAGTCACCAGGGAAGCCCCTGACCTTGTCTTTTTTGTCTGTTTCTCTCCCTTCTTCTCAGGCCAAGGATTTATCTACCACTCTTCTCTGAATCAGAGGTCTTCTGCATGGCTGGCGTTCACCAAAGACAAGGCAGCAGCTGGAGATCAGGTAAGTTGGAAAAAAGCGAGCTTCTGGATTTTTTTTTTTTTTCCCTGTCTTCAGGAGACATGAAGGTGTATCCTGACAGTGGAAATGGCATGAACTTGGATCTTACCCTAGCCCCATCACTTCCTAGCAGTTGGCCTTGGGCACATCATTTAGCATTTCTGAGCCTCAACTGCTTCATCTGTTCAAGGGAAATGATTAATACCTACCACAAAGGTTGTGACCACTGGTGCGCAGGTAAATATCTGATAATTGTCTTCCAGAAGGAAAACTCTGATTTGCAGCATTTGCCAATTGCTGTGGTGCAAAGACTCTCACTGTGGCCAGTTTCAAGCTACCAATATGAGTTCACTGAATGCAGAGTTGGGAAAAGATGTGCAGACAGAGGTACAGTAGCAAATACCATATAGTATCTTCACCATATAGAAGTAATAGACGGAAATAATCTCTATAGCATAGATAGTAGAATAATGCAGTCAATTGATCAAGTGAGGAGTTCTGAATACTTACTTCCTTTGTTATTAATAGAATTTATTTATTTAATTGTAAGTTTATATAATTTCTTTTGAAAAAATAATAGCCGTGTCTCTCTGCTCTTTCAGAGTTTATACCCCAGGGCAGCGGTCCCCAGCCTTTTTGGCACCAGGGACTGATTTTGTGGGAGACAGTTTTTCCACAAACCATCGTGAACGTCATTGTGTTGGGAGCCCTAGCAGAGGGACAGATTAAGGAGCTGGGTTCAAGCCAGGTGCAAGCAAGCAAGCAAGGGCTGTAGTTTAAGCTGGAAGGTTGGGAGGGGTTTGCTTCAGGCTGATGAGCAGCCCCACCCTTAAAAGAAAAAAAAAAACAAACCAACCCATATAGGAACTTTGGGCCTGCTCCTTGCTTGGGATGTAAGTCTCTCCTCTCTCTCTCTGGGAACAAGGGTCAAGAGGGCAAATCAATGAGCTTGAAAAGTGAGAGCAGGTCAATGATGTGAGGCCCTGTCTGCCTTCCTTGCGGGGCAGTTGGCAGTTGTGGGGCCTCGCAGCCCACTACCGTCCGCCTGGAGAATTGTGAACTCACGGGTGGTGGGAGTAAGAACCTCCCCCGCGCTGCAGGGCATCAGCCAGAGCTGCACTTCAGAAAAGATTGGTCGCCCGGATAAGGAACAGATGCGGTTGCTCAACCCAACCTGTCCTTATCGCCAGGGACCCAGCCCAATGTCCTCTGTGTCTCTGACAGAAGCACCAGGACACCAGGAGGTGACCAGCTCACGTCCTCAGAGCTGAAACTGTGGGGAGTTGAGACTGTTGTCTTCGCGCCCCCCACCAGGAGGTGGTGCCCACAGGAGCATCACGGCTCCACTCCAGACAGGAGGAAGAGGCAGGGAAGTGCGACTCCTGTAAAGGGCTGTGAAGATTCCTAAAGAGCTGCACGCGCGGGCTGCCTTGCTATTCCAGTCTGAGCCCGGGTTTTTCTTAAACAAGAAATGACCAGTTATCGTTCACTCTGAAGGTACACCCAACCGGCTCATCAGCTTGGCTGGCCACCTTTGATCTGCCTCCAGATGCAGCCGGTACTCCCATTGCTACCCCCCAACTTCCTCTTTCCAAGCTGCAAATATTGTAACAATAGTCTTGAGTGTCAGGCACTTCTTGGGCAGACTCTCATTTAATCCCCACCACAGCCCCTGAGGTAGGTTTTAATGTATCATACCCATTTTATAGATGAGAAAACTGAGTTCAAATAAGAGAATAGACCCATCCATGGTCACCCAGCTGGTAAGCAGCTAAAGCCAGGATTGAAACCCAGATCTCTGTGGCTCCAAAGCCCACTTGCTGCCAGTAGCCAAGAATGCCCCCTGTTTCTCTGAAAAGTTACCTACCCCTGGGGGCAGGGCAGGACAGGGGTGAGGCAAGCACCAGGCAAAATGTAAAAAGGCACTCAGGCTCATGATCATGCCACTGTGGGGCTGGGCCCTGGCATGACTCCGTGAGCAAGTGCCTCCTTGAATTCTGAGCCCTGGGCACCTGCCTCAGCCCTGCCTCTAGGTAAACAGCCAGGTTTAGTAGCTTATTGCACACACCAAGTTCAGGGCAGGTCCTACGCAGGAAGAGTGTTCTGGTCAAACCAGCTGTGACCAGAGTTTCTTTCTCCCATAATTACACCGGTGCAATTTTCAGACCCCACCCCACCTCACCAGGGACTCTCAGCCTAGGAAAGAACCCGAGACAGCAGGTTCTATCTCTTGGACCTCCCTCAGCACAGCTACCTGTGAGCTGGCAGCAGAGGAAGCCAGCGCTTGCCTTCTCTTCCATCTTTCACCACATCCCTCCCCTGCAGATATGTCCCTTTTGGGGGGTGGGTTTGGGGGGACACTAATCACCCCCACTGCACAGAAATGGGCCCGACCCTCAGCCCTCGAGGAGCCTTCTCCTCCACTCTCTCCTAGTCCCCGACTTGGAGGCTGTGATGGTCAATTTCATGTGTCAACTTGATGAGGCCACAGGGTGCCCACATACCTGGTTAAGCACTTTCTGGGTGTGTCTCTGAGATGTTTAAGGATGAGATTAGCATCGGATGGGTAGACTGAGTAAAGCAGATGGCCCTTCCATATCCAATCCCTTGAAGGACCGAATAAAACAAAAAGACAGAGGAAGAGAGAATTCACTCTTTGCCTGCTAGTTTTTGAGTTGGACGCAGTTTTCTCCTGTGATTGGACTGGAACTTACACCACCAGCTCTCCCAGGTTTCCAGCTGACAGATGGCGGGCTGTGGGACTTCTCATCCTCTGTAATTGTGCAAGCCGAATTCTTGGAATACATCTCTTTCTCTCCCTCTCAATAGATAGATAGATATAGATAGATGTAGGTTATGTGACATCTATCTCAGATCTATATTTATGAATGTCCGTTGGTATATGTGGGGCTTGGTTCCAACAGATACAAATTTCAAATGTGTGCGTTTCCTGGTGGCCTACTGGTTAGGCTTCTGGGCTTTAGCTACCACGGCCCAGGTTTGAGTCCAGGCAAAAAAACAACAACAAAAAAAACACCCATCTTTGTTGGTGGCATAGCACAGTGAATACAAGCAACCCTCTGTATCCAGGAATGTGAAGTCCGCAGGTAAGGAAGGCTGGCTGGCTACATATGGATTGATCTATATCATGTATAGGCTTCCCTGGTGGCTCAGTGCTAAAGAATCCACCTTCCAATGCAGGAGACACAGGTTCGATCCCTGGGTTGGGAAGATCCCCTGAAGAAGGAAATGGCAACCCACTCTAGTATTCTTGTCTGGAAAATCCTATGGACAGAGGAGCCTGCCAGGCTACAGTCCATGGAGTCACAAAGAGTCGGATATGACTTTGTGACTAAACAACAATAACATATTATGTCTATCCTACATATAGGATATCTATTTCATATCTATATCTCTCTATACAGAACTACCTATATAGATACAATGGCAGAGACATGTGTCTCCAGAAAGAGAGTTTGTTTCTCTGGAGAACCCTAAGACAGAGGCTTTTCTTTCCCCCAAAGGAAGAGAAAGGTCGCTTCCAAGGGTATTTGGACAGAGGGGCAGACATTCCCTGGGCTGGTAGCCAGTTCCCTCTTCACCCTGGGGCTCTCCTGATTTCTGAGGAAGTGTGGGGGAGGGTGAGTCTAGGCCGGATCCTCCCCTCATCTGAACTGCACTTTCCATGGAAATCAACTTTCCCAAGGAGGCTCGCTGCCTCCTACTCTTCTCCGCCCAGAGGTTGAGTTCACAACCACGTCACTTGTAACCACACCACCCATAACAGAGAGATACCCTTGAGGGGTCCCTGGCCACTGGGAACCTGGCACGGCTAGTGCAGGGTCACATCCGGTTGTCACAGGCCCGTGAGGAGAGCATGGCAATGGCAATTTGCAGGGGAAGAGCTGAGGGCCAGAGGGGTCCCGTAAGGAGCCCAGGGGCACACAGCTTTACTTGCCAGCAGGTGGGGGTAGGGGGTGAATGTATTTGAAGGTTATGTATTTGAGGTTACGACGATTGCCCTGCACCCCAGCCCTCAGCCCAGGCCATCTGAGATGAGACAGGCTTTGTGATGGGCTGGGCATGATGCTTTGTATTCACTTGCTTCATCCTCATAGCTGCCTTGTGAGGTGGCTGTCACCCCCAGTTAGCAAACAAGGCTCAGAGAAGATCGAAGAAGGGCTGTCCCGAAACCCCCGGGCTCCTGCAGAGCCTGGGTCCAACCTGAGTGGGCCCATCACCAAAAAGCTCTCCTCCTCCCTCTCCCCTGACCCTCCATCCCAGCTCACTCTTCTCTGTCTTCCCCATCCTTTCCTGGGTGGGGCAGGTGGGGAGACAGTGTTCCCTGGAGGAGGGAGGGGCAAGGCAGGTGGGTCCTCTCCTTCACCTGGTCTGCCTTCTGCAGAGAGTGAGAAAGTGCCTGGGTGAGAGTGTGTGAATGTGTGTGACTAGGGGTCTGGGTGTGTGTGAGCATGAGTGTGTGTATGTGAGAATGTCCGCATGTGCATGTGAGTGTGTGTGTGTCTGAGGGTATGTGTGTGGCTTGGGGGTCTGGGTGTGTGTGAGCATGTGTGTATGTGAGAATGTCTGTATGTGTATGTGTCGGTTTGTGTGTGTGTGTGTGTGTGTGTGGCTTGTTGGGGGGCAGAGAAGGGACAGAGGTGGGAACAGACATTCCTCGAGGTTGGGCCAGGGCTGGGGAGGCATCACCTCCCTCCCTCCCCTGTCTCTGCCTCTCCTCTCCTTTTCCTCCCCCAGCCCTATTCCATACCCCACCCCCCGCCCCAGGATTCTATCAGCCTGGGACAAATGAAAAGAGCAAAGATAGGGCGGGCCCATGGCAGGGGGTCAGGGGGGCTAAGCAGGTCAGGGCCCTCGTCTCTGCTTCCCCGGGTTCCTGAACACCAAGGATTATAGCTTCAACTTCTGCTGTTTAATCAGCTGGTAGCAATTTAACCATTACACCCCAGTGAGAGAATCCAAGACATTTCCTACAGGAGGGGGAGAGGGGAAGACTAAGATGGGAGGAATGCAGGAAGGGGGGGTGGTGGAGACACAAAACAGTTTTATTAAGAAGAAAAAGGGAGGAAGGAAAGGACTGTGATCTGTAATTGTATCTCAGTTGAAACAGAGCTCCCAGGGCTGGGTGGGGAAGCAGACCCCTGGAGACGCAGGGATGGGGAGGCTGCAGGGTTGAAATGGGGAAGGTGGGTGCTGGTTGGGGCGCAGGGGAGGGGGACATAGAGGATCTTGGCTGTGGGACGTGGGAAGGAGTTTTGTCTCCTCCTTTGAGGGGCGGTCTCCAGACCCAAGGAAGGCCCTGCCACTTGCAAGCTGTGCTGGGTCTGGCCCCTCTGAAACTGGAAACAGCAGAGCAGCTAAGCAGAGACTGATTCATTTAGCATCACGGGTTTATCTGTAAAGTGCTTGGGAAATGAGTCGGCAGGTGAGGTGAGGTTCTTTATCAAGTGTATTTTCATCCTGTAAAAAAAAAAAAAAAAAAAAGATCTTCTCTAGCCCACTTCCATTTTTCTGGGCCCCAATGTGCCTTAAAGTGCTCACACCTGAGTCCAGGTGACTCTGTGATCAGCCGCTGCACTTGCCCCCCAACCCAAGCAGGAGGGAGCCTCTGCTATGTGGTCTGATGCTGAGCACCTGAGGACGTCTTTGGAGGAGGACTTGGAAGAAAGCCAGGATAGCATTTGGGGCATAGAAAGAGCACCACCTTGAAGGCTGGGGTTTCAGGTTTGAGCCCCAGGGCTGCCCTTGGCTGGCCGAGTGAACTGGGGCAAGTTGCTAAGTCTCTCTGAACCTCAGGTCTTCACGTTGATTTACAGAGGCCAGCATACTTTTTCTGCAAAGGATCAGATAGTAAACATCTTTGCAGGCTGTTCGGTCTCTGCGGCAACTATTCAACCTTGTTGCTGTAGTGTGAAAGCAGCCGAGGACACACATAAATGAGCAAGGGTAGCTGTGTCTAGTACAACTTTATTTACAAAAGCAGGCAGCTAGCCTAGGGGCTGTAGTTTGCTTACCCATCATCTAGAAAATAGAAGTGATGATGCTTCTGGGACCCCATTAATTAAACTCAGTGTGGTAGCACATTGTCAGGGTCTGAAACATGTTGGCTTATTGTCATCTAGATAGGGTGAGCAAGACAGCAGAGACTTTGACCAACGAACTTCCCACCAACTTTCCATCATTTCATGTCAGGCACGAGCAGATGCTACCATTAAGTCAGTAAAGAAGCCACTAGTGGGAATCTAAAGAGACACGGGCCTGGACATGAAGGAGCTGGGCATTGCAGGGTGAATAGGAGTTTTCCGAGAGCTAAAAGTCATACATGTATGTTCTATGCTCACGGACCACACTTACATGCATAGGCCCAGAGACAGGTGGGTGGGCTGTGGATATGCAGTGGGTACAGGTGAGAAAGGGGGATGAGAAAGGCAGGTGTCAAATATCAGGCTCCTGCCCCTGCCCTACCTTGGGATTGTTCCAGGCTGGAGTGTGTGTTTGAGGCCCGACAACAGAAGGGCTTCTCAGCTCTGCCCACTGACCTTTCCTCTCCATTTCTTCTCAGTGCCTTAAAACCCTGACTGATTCTGCACTCCTTCTAGACAAGGAGGCTGCAGGTTGTTGTTCAGTAGCTAAGTCATGTCCAACTCTTTGTGACCCCAGGGACTGTAGCACAACAGGCCTCCCTCTCCTTCACTATCCCTCAGAGTTTGCTCAAACTCGTGTCCACTGAGCTGGTGATGCCATCCAACCATCTCATCCTCTGCCATCCCTTTTCTCCTCCTGCCGTCAATCTTTCCCAGCATCAGGGTCTTTTCCAAAGAGTTGGCTCTTCACTTCAAGTGGCCAAAGTATTGGAGCCTCAGCTTCAGCATCAGTCCTTCCAATGAATTTTCAGGATCAGTTTCCTTTAGGCTTGACTGGTTTGAGCTCCTTGTTGTCCAAGGGACTTTCAAGAGTCTTCTCCAACACCACAGTTCAAAAGCATCAATTCTTCAGTGCACGGCCTTCTTTATGGTCCAACTCTCATCCGTACGTGACTACTGGAAATCCCATAGTTCTGACTATATGAACCTTTGTCAGAAAAGTGATGTCTCTGCTTTTCAATATGCTGTCTAGGTTTGTCATAGCTTTTCTTCCAGGGCCTTATGCTAAAAAGCATGGACATTGGAGTACCCCCGATGTGGCTCCCAGTGCCCCACTGAACATTTGCTTGCTATGTAGTCTTTGGTAAATGTCTTCATCTCTCTGGGTCTCCATTTCCTCATCTGCAAAATGGGAGTTATGATCTCACCTACCCAGCAGCTGTCCTGGCGGGAGAGTACATGGGATGAGGAAGGGCAATGTGTAACACAGGGCTTGCCTGGCACATAGCTAGCACTTAGTAAACAGAAGCCATCTTAGTATCACCATGATTACTGTAATATTTTATGATGATAAAGTATTTTATAATATAAATATACTGTTTTGTAATTGTAATTATTACCATTATGGAGCTTCCCTGGTGGCTCAGACGGTAAAGAACGCAGGAGATTTGGGTTCAATCCCTGGATTGGGAAGACCTCCTGGAAAAGGGAATGGCAACCACTACAGTTTTCTTGCCTGGAGAATTCCATGGACAGAGGAGCCTGGCAAACTAAAAATGTACTGTTTTATAATTATTATATTATAATTATTACCGTTTTTATTATGCCTCTTGTACTCCTTAGCCCCCACTGCCAATGGGTTTGCACAGGCTGTGGGGACACGGTGCCCAAGTCTGGGAGGTCTGGGTGGTGGCCTGCCATGGGACGTGGATTTTGAGCATTTGCTGTGGCTCCCTCACTGTGAGATCAGGGAACCAGGAGATGATGTACCAGATGTAGATCACACATCACTTCCTCCATCCCTAATAGCACTTCTGCACAATATGCTTTCCCAGCCCCATTTTCCAGATGAGGAAACTGAGGCTTAGTGAGGGCTTAAGTGACTTCCTCAGATTCAAACGACTATTAAAGCATGGGCGGAGCTGGGGTTTGAAACTAAGAAGAGCACATTCCAAACTCCAGGCTCTTTCTGTGTCACACCAAAAGCCCCCCTCCTGCTAAGAACCAGGATATTCAAGCATCAAACCCACCATCTTGGTAGGGTGACCGACCATCCTGCTTTGTCCAGAACCCAGGGGGTTCGCAGGTGCCAAATGGGGCAGAAGCCCTAGGCGAACACAAGCTCCCCTTACATTTTGGTGTTATGGATGCTAGGCCCTTAAGCTACTGACCTGCACAGTCTGCCTTCCAGTGTGTCTGCTTCCTGCCCTGTGTTCGGACCCTCTTTCTTCTGTGCCGTGCTGTGTGTGGGTAGAGCCTCCAACGGCCATCTCTGTGAATCCCCATTGCTTTTCCAAAGTGAGCCTTTGTGAAACCACCTTAGGGCACAACGTCCTAAAATTAAAGCATTAGTTAAAATACATAAAACATGAAACAGCAAAAGCAATGGAAACAGCTGAAATAGTATAATAAAACATGTCATTACAGAAGATTAGGATGAAAAATAGTTCTTGCATTATGCCCTGAAGGTTGGCAAACTGGGACTTCGTAAATATGTCAAGAAATGTACACACAAACGCACACACAGAGATATTTATATACAAAAATCTCAGAAGCAGTGGGAGCAGCTGAAATGATAGAATGATGTGCACTTTGAGTATCTAGTGTGCATTCTTGTCCTGGTTTATAAAACATGATCGGATACCTGTTGACAGGGGTGGGGAGGGCAGAAACTCTGGAATCTGCAAAGTGTCACCGGGCTCTGCAATTTTCCATCAAGAGTTCTCTGGGAAGTTAGAAGCAATCTGTACGAGATCAGCTTTTGGGCCCCCGCGCCTTCACCTATCAGAGGTCTCCCTGCACGTTTACCTCGGTGTGTGCAGCTCCCCTGCACTCGTCCCACGTGACCCCACATTCCTGCTGCTAATGGGTTCACAGTCTGTTTCACCATATGGGGGGAGGTAGAATTTCTAACGGGAAAGCCGCAAGCCAGCTTCTGCCCACTATTACTCTGACTGGGACTGACCAATACTCACACTTGGGAACCCCGGGAAGGGGATATAAATGGTGTGACCAACCCTCTCCTGGCTCTAGCACTGAAACCTCTCAGTCCCGGGCAAATCGGGATGACTGGACCGTCTACAATGAAGTCCCAATCTTGTAACTCTTTCAGTGTTCAACTTCTTTCTATTACATTTTAAAATCACAGATGGACAAAGCCGCTGAAATCACCTCAACCCATTCCTGAGTCTTCCTTCCCCCACCGGATGCAAAAAGAAACATGTAATTCAGGTTACAAAAATCAGCATAAAGACATGAATTGTTGATGGGCCCCCAAAATCCTACTGTCCACTGATGATCAGCAAATGAGCAAATTGCTTCTGGGTTGATCTTTCTGGCAAGTCTTAGTGTCTGTTTTATTTAACTGACGGCATCTGTCTCTGATAGCAGGGCTCTCTTGGAGTGATAAATTGTGTCCATATTTACTCTTCTTCCTAAAGCTAATTGTTGGCGGGAGGGGGGAGGTGGGGGGGGGTGTTTTAAATACCTTTTTGATGTGCTAAGAGCTCCCCGTGAGGTAAATAAACAGACCGTTAGGTTTCACCCAGAAGTGTCTGCAGAAGCACCATCTCCTAATTCGTTGTAGTTAATGGACATTAACCTCTCCGGCTCCCTCTCTCCGTTCAACCCTCATCCTATAATCATTGTCATTACTTATAATAACATTTTACACTTGTAGGTCAGCTCTTCTTTCTAAGTGCCCGAGTCTCGTCTAATGAGTAGCTTTTGAATCTAAATAATGAAGTATTTGCCCTTCTCAAGTTTCCAGTCTAGGAACAAGAACACGCTTCCCCTGACCTTTGCTTGGAGCCTATTCACGAATGCACAAACACACATATTCACACTCAGGGAACAGGCACTCACATATGCATACATGCACGTGCACACACACACACACACACCCTCTGAATTACCAATGGGAACTAACACCACTTGTCATTTGCTTATCTTCAGCATGCAGATGATCATGATAGCTACCATTTCTGGTGGCTTTCCTGATGGCTCAAATGGTAAAGAATCTGCTTGCAAATACAGGAGACCTGGGTGTGATCCCTGGGTCAGGAAGATCCCCTGGAGAAGGGAATGGCTACCCACTCCACTATTCTTGCCTGGAGAATCCCATGGACAGAGGAGCCTGGTGAGCTACAGTCCATGGGGTCACAAAAAGACATAACTGAGTGACTAACACTTTCACTTTTTTTCAAATCTGCCCTACTTCTGTGTTAAAGGCACACAGCATGCATTTCATTTGTATAGCAATGCTTTGAAGTAGATAATCAGCCCATTCTCCAGTCAGGAGAACTGAGGGTCCCAGAGGTGCAGTAACCTCAGGTTCACACAGCTAATAAGTTACAAAGAGCCATTCTAAACCCCAGGACTGTCACCAGGGCCCTCACTTTAAGCCACCAATGACCCAAATGATCCCAGTCAACTTAGAATCCTCAAATGCCCTTGTCCACTGTCCTGGGGCAATCCCCCGTGGGAGAAGAATGCTGGGAACCCCCTTCTTTTAGGCTGCATTTTGCAGTTGCAGATCACTGGAGACAGTTTGCCCGATTACAGGGACCAGAAACAGCGCCATTTTTTCTGGACCCAGTGTAATGTCAGGGCGGTCTGGACCTGGAGCTGCCATCTCCCAGAGGACACTGGAATGGGCCTGGCTGGACCTGCTGCACCTTGCAGACCCCCACCCAGCCCCCTGCCTTCCCTTCCAGAAGAATATAGCACTTGTCCGTCTTCCCAGCCAGAAAGGAGGAGGATGTCTGTGGTCAGTTTCACAGCTGCCATGGCAAGGCAAAAGCCTCCAAGGGACAGAGGCCCCTAAGGAGACAAGCCTGTGGCAAAGAGAAAACCGATTCCCTCAGCATCCTTTCAGCTGGCAGCTTGAAGCTATTTGAGGCGTCAAACGTCCCCCAGTTGGTTTCGAGGCAAACGCCACTTGGCTGGGGAGGGGCCCCCACTTTCAGCAAGTGTTCTAGCAGAATGCCAGAGACCAAAATTACATGCCTTCCCCTCAACGGCTTAAAAAGCAGCCTTCAAGGGGGTTTTGCCCATGTATAATTCAAGAAGTGCCGGAGCTAGAAACTGCAAACTCGGTTAGATTTTCCTTCCCTGGGAGGATCTTTGTCTCAAGCCACAATTGTTTAAACTTGCAGTGTCGCGTGTGTGGAGGGGAATGGCTCTGACCCCTTGTTCAGGTGACACTTGTCAGGCCCTCCTCATTGAGGAGCCTGCAAGAAGACACAGCGGAAAACCTGAGTGGCTTTGGTCTGCGTCCAAAGTTCCTCTTCTCTTTTTCTTTGTCCTTTTCAAGAACACAGAGTTGTGAAGCACATTGCAGCCCAGTCTGCTAGAGTCTGGTCCTCAGAGTCTCAGAGGCCCTGAGCACGTCTCGCTGCCTAAGGGTGGCAGCTTAAATGCCCAGAGACTCTCAAGCAGCCAGCCTGCGCGTGTTGCCCAGCCCCTTCCCAAACTAGCAGGCAACCAAGGGGCCAGGAGAACTGGGTTCCTCCTGTAGATGGCCTCCACCTTGCAGGCCTTGCAGGAGCCGGCCCCAAACGTAATCACAATTTCCATTACCAAGGGACACAGCCGCTCATGTTGGCAGCCTTCCAGACTCGCTCACTTCCTGGGGCATGGCAGCGTGGCAGACTCCAGAATCAGAGGAATCTGTATTCAGACCTCTGCCCTGCTACTCAGGGGCTGTGTGACCTTGAGCAAGTTGCTGAACCTCTCTGGACTTTCTTTTCATCATCCATAAAATGGAGCTAGTCATGCCTGCTTTGTGGCACTGTGAAGATTAAAAGAGTAAGTGCTTGTCTGTTGTGCCCAGCGCTGGCCTCTCCATCTAGCACAGCAGGCACAAGGCCTGTGGACATGGTACTTTCAGGAGTCCCCCCACCCCCACCAAAATACTTCTTGAAATAAGCAAGATGCATACCTTGACTGTGTTGGTATAAAGGTGAATGTGTTAATAATTAAAGTGGATTGCATTTATCTTTATAACTATGCAGATATAAAAAATAACTTTTAGCATTTTTAATGGGGAAAATGTTAGTCACTCAGTCGTGTCTGACTCTTTGCGACCCCATGGACTGCAGCCTGCCAGGCTCCTCTGTCCATGGAATTCTCCAGACAAGAATCCTGAGTGGGTAGCCATTCCCTTCTCCAGGAAAGGAGCCCACAAAAAATCAAGGTGTGGCCCTGTTGATCCCCGCTGAGCACATTATAGTCACCTCCTATAAACCTCACAGCCCTTTGGGGCAAATGTTGTAAGCCCCATTCAAGAGGTGAGGAGTATGAGGTTCAGCTGGACTTGGTGACTGTCGAAGCCACCCTTCCAATAAGGCCCATTCTCTTTTTCTTAAGCTCCTGCTATAAATCAGAAGTTACCTTCATACAACAAAGAACAGAAGAGAAGGTTAGTTTGGCCCTGCCTTCGGCAGGATCACAGATGACGCTTTTGACCAAATATCCCCCCACCAGGACCTTGGCCCCATCCTATTATTTACTCAATAAATTTCTTTAAATTATTTGTTAAAATCAATGTATTTTTAAAGAGAAATTGGGGCTTCCCTGGTGGCTCAGTGCCTACCAATGCAGGAGATACTGGTTCAAGCCCTGATCCAGGAAGACCCCATATGCCTCAGAGCAAATTACTCTGTGCACCACAACTCTTGAGCCAGTGCTCTAGAGCCCAGTAGCTGCAACTTCTGAGCCACATGCTGAAACTACTGAAGACCGAGAGGCCCTAGAGTCCGTGCTCCACAACAAGAGAAACCACCATCCCAATAAGAAACCCGAGCACCATAACTAGAGAGCAGCCCCCCTCACTGCAACTAGAGAAAAGCCCACGCAGAAATGAAGACCCAGCACAGCCAAAAATAAATAAATAAAACTATTTTTTTCTAAAAGAGAAATGGTATATCCCTACCATGACTAGAAAGCTGGCATCACTTGCTGTAATTAAAAAAAAAAAGTGTGTATTAAAATTTTGAAAGTTCACATGCGGGCCATCTAAGATCATCTTGCATCAGGGTTATAGGGAGATGAGTGAGGGTCAAGGTCATGCCAATGAGGGTCAAAGTCATTTGAGCAAGGGTCCGAGTGAGTGAGAATAAGATCCTGAACTAATTATAAATTTTGTTATTTTGTTCATCATAGATATTTTTCATGAATCTTAATTCTTCTAATATTGCTTGTGCTTATTTTATCTTGATGACTGAATTTTTTGTCAGCACCTTAAATTCTGGACCAGAGGCAAGCGTTTCACCCACATTACATCATCTGTGCTGCGTACAGAAGGAAGGTACTCCCCACTTTGAGAAACCCAATCTAAGGTCAGTGACTTCCTGGGCCAGCATCTTGGAGAAAATCAGACCAAGGAACAGTGAGTGGAGAGGTTACGAGGAGGCATAGGCAGGGCGTGGAGATCAGTGTGGGCCAAAGTGGTAGGCAAATGGATTTTGAGAACTCTTTTCAAGGCCGAATTAACTTCCAGGCCTGGAGGGACCATTAACTTCTGCTCTCAGACTCCCCTTAATGGACTGAAGGTTCACTCCCCACCCAAGGTAAACCGCTTACCCCGCCTCCCCACGTTCCCCCTAGGCCTGGTGTTTATAAAGCCATTTGCACTCCCAGGAGAAGGGAGAATGAATGGTGATTGTTTCATCATTAAGTTAACTCTGCGACAACTCAAATGCGGCACAGGGGTGGCCCCATCCCTGTCCTCCCGCTGACCCACGAGTGTCTACTGTCTGTAAATACCACCCCACACCATGAACAGGTGTAAGATCTGGCCTAGTGAGCCCGGGCTGGGGCTGGAATGCAGAGCTGTGCCTGGAGTGTGAAGGGTTCTCAAGTCTGCAGAGTCCCACACATTTCACAGGCCCTTTCCAGCAAAGCTAATTAACTTCCCGCTCCCTCGGGCACTGGTGTAAGAGCTAGGCATAGGAATTATTGATGTGACCGAGTTTCCTAGCAGCTGGTGGTTGGGGTCGCCTTCTTGCACTGATCTGAGGGGGCAACTAGGACTTCCAAGTAGACACAGACACATATGGGCCTGAAATCCCACCATTTGATGCCATCAGATTTGGAGGGAGCTTTCTGAAATGGGCTTCCCTGGTGGCTCAGATGGTAAAGAATCCGTCTGCAATGCAGACCTGGATTCAGTCTCTGGGTCAGGAAGCTCCCCTGGAGAAGGGAATGGTTTCAGTATTCTTGCCTGGAGAATTCCATGGACAGAGGAGCCTGTTGAAGTACAGTCCACGTGGTTGCAAAAAGTCGAACGCGACTGAGTGACTAACACTTTCACTTTCTGCAATGCACTATGCAAATACAGGCCTTCTTGAAAGGGGGACCCCTGAGCCTTTGTGGGTAAATAATCTCACATGATTAGGGTACATTCTCAAAGCTGGGGCTTAGGGTGAAGGGGACAGCAAGGAGAAAACAGGAAGCCTGGGGGAAAGAGATGGTAAAATACACAGAGAGAAGGTGTTGAGTGTAGAAGGCAGTATGTGAACACATTTGTTCATTGACTCAGACAGTATTTACTGAGCATCTGCCATGTGCCAAGCACTGGGCTAGAGTCTTGGCATATAGTGGTGAGCAAGGGCCCTGCACTTGTAGAGCTCATAGCCTAGGTGGGAGACTAACCAAGCAATGAACCAACTCCTTAGCTCAGCCTCTAAGGCCTTTTATGATCTGGCCCTTGGCCTTGTCTCATCTCCTGTCACCCTCCCTGGGACTGCCAACCTCTAGCCACTTGGCTTTCTTTTACTTCTTGAACACATCAAACTCATTCCCACCCCAGGGCCTTTGTACTTACTTTTCCCTCTGCCTGGAGCTAACTTTCCTGGATTTTCATATGACTCACTCCTTTTCACTTCTCAGATCTCATTGAAAATATCACCTCCCCAGGAAGCCCTCCCTGACAACCCCCACTCTAAATTTCCCTTTCCCTCTCTGTCACTTTCCAGCCCGTTGCCTAGTTTTCATTTCTTCTCAGCACTTATCGCCATCCTGGATAACTATTGGTTTCTGGGTTCCGTGTCTTTCTTCTCCATGTCAATGTAAGCTCCTTGGGAGTAAAGCCTTTGTCTAGATAAAGGAAGCAAACAAAAAGTTAATAAGTGATTGTGCCTTGTGACGCAGGGAACAGCTCAGTGAGAGAGGCTAACTTGGGCAGGTGTGGCCTGTTCGGGGCCCCAGGGCAGGGAGTGTTCAGGGAAGGCCTCCCCAAAGGGTGATGTTTAAACAGAAGCCTGCAGGATGAGGAGCTGGCCTGGAAAGCAGACAGGAGTTGGGGAAGTTTCAGTCAGAGGAGCAGCACCCTCAGAAGGAAACCCCCAAATGGCATTTTTCAAGGAATCAAAAAGACCCCCGCTCTGGACAGTCAGGCCTGGGTTTGAATGGCAGTTCAGCTGCCTCCAGCTGTGTGACTCATGGGAAAGTCATTTCCCTCTTTTGGCCTTAATCTCTGTCTTTATAAAATGGGGATTAAAATGCCTTCCTTGAACTGTGTTATTAAAATTACATAAGATAATATAGAGAGAGTTTGGTATAGAGTAGGAGCTTAATAGATGTTCATATTCTACCTCCCTTCCCTTCATGAAGTTGCTAGTGACTCTAGGCCAGTAGAACTGGCCTACTCTAAGACAGGAACCTCTCCACCCCTGCCTCATCCCTACTACCTTTGCCCCCTCTCCTTGTATCTGAAACCCAACCCCCCACACCACTTCTCCCATCTGCACAGCCCACCTGGCCCCCTGTGGGTCTTTGTCTACAATCTTCCCACTGAAGACTGCACAGAGATCTTAGTGGCAGCTTGTCCCACATCAGACCTGAGCTAGGATGAGACCCCAGATCATCTAAAAACAGGACCAGCATTCCTTCCACATTACCTACCAACTGAGGCTCAGAGCCGGGAGGTTGCAGTTGTTCGCTATCAAAGATGCTCCCTACTTCAAGTTCAAGACCCAGGAAGCAATAACGCTGACCTGTGGACTCTTGAGCTGAGACATCTCTAGCAGGATAATAGTAACTACCAGTTACCCAGCCCTGTCAAGGAGCTAGGTGAGTTCTTTACAGGCCTAATCTGATCTTGCAGCCTCATTGATCACAGGAGGTATTATAGTCCCACTTTATAGATGAGCATGTTAAAACTCAGAGGTGAAGTGACTTTTCCAAGATCCCATAGCTGTGAAGACGCAGAGTTTTTAGCCCAAGCAAGGGCATTATTACATGTCTTTAATAACCAGCACAAGTATGGCCACCTGCCAATCAGAAGAGACATTAGCTTTGAACCTCTGGCCTGGCGTACCTATGAGCATCAGCCCCAGTGAGGCTCCCTGCAACCTCTGATGCTGTGGGGCCCCCGGGGGAAGCCAGTGTACTTGGGGTAAAAATGAGGGAGCTCCCTGCTGGGTCAGAAAGCTTGGGAGAAAATCAGAGAATATGATATTCAGCCAAGAGGTCATCTCCCTGAGGCTACATAGCACACTTTGAAGGAGTAAGCAAATCTCAGAGGCGTGGCCCAGAGTCTGGGTGCAGTCAAGTAGAGGGACACAGCCTGGCACATCCAAACAGATGAGCTGAGGTTGGTATTCAGAGACCCACAGGGGCCTGAAGGCTCTGAACATCTAGGCCAAGGTCCATGTGTCCAAACCTAGTCTGAGCTCCTTCATGTTATTCAGACAGAATTCCTTTACTTTTGTCCAAGACAGCAGCCCTTTGGACACACTGCCTGGACTTGAAGCCCAGATTCACTACCTGTCAGCTCTGCAACCTTGACTAAATTGCTTAATTCTCCCTGTGTCTCAGTTTCCTCATTAACACAATTTTATTGCAGCAATGATTAGGTAAATTATACTTCTTAAGCTCTGTGAAGCAGTACTCAATATGTAAATAATTTTCCCAGGATGGTTTTACGAAATACCAATTGTACCAAACTATTTGCTTTTCTCCCATCACTCTCACACCTTGTGGTGGTGGTGGTTTAGTCGCTCAGTTGTGTCCGACTCTTTGCGACCCGATGGACTGTAGCCCATCAGGCTCCTCTGTCCATGGGATTCTCCAGGCAAGACTACTGGAGTGGATTGCCATTCCCTTCTCCACTCACACCTTATATTGGTTAGGAATTGTGCTTGGCTGCTGGTGTGCATGCTAAGTCGCTTCGGTCATGTCTGACTCTTTGCAACCCTGTGGACTGTAGCCTGCCTGGCTCTTCTGTCCAAGGGATTCTCCAGGCAAGAATACTGGAGTGAATTGCCATGCCCTCCTCTAGGGGATCCTCCCAACCCAGGGGGTCTCTTACGTCTCTTAAGTCTCCTGCATTGGCAGGCAGGTTCTTTACCACTAGTGCCACCTGAAAAGCCCCAGCTACTGGTAACAGAGACATAAAATAACAGTGGTTTTTAAAGAAATAGGGGTTTATTTTCTTCTCACTTAAAAAGAAGTCCAGGACTGGCATACTATGTCCTCAAAATCATCAGTTCCCATGTTCATGTTTTTTCTCATTTATCCTTGGTTTATGGTTGCCATTATCAAGGTCACAAAATCAATGGTGCAACTCCAGCCATCATGTCTTCATTCCAGGCATGCAGAAAGAGGAAGAGAAAAAAGCAAAAGGGTACAGCGGCTGAGTTGACCCTTTTTTAAAAAGCTTTCCTGAAAGCTCTACCCAACTGTTTTCCACATACTGTTTATCAGAAATGGCTTGTATATCTGGACACAAGTTTAAGCAAACTCTAAGTGATAGTGAAGGACAAGGAAGCCTGGCTTGCTACAGTCCATGGGGTCACAAAAAGTCGACACAACCGAACAACAACAATCTGCAAAGGAAGCTGGGAAATGTAGATTTTTTTAGTTGGTCTGTTGCCACTTAACAAAAAACAAAGTTAGGTCACTAAGGAAAGTGGGTATAGATATTGCGTGGGCAACCAGAAGAATTTGCCTACTTTTGTCCATGTGATTTGTGTTCTTGACATATTCCCTCCCTGTGAAAATCATACTGATCCTTTGAGGCCTGGCTCAAATGCATCACTTCCCTAAAGTCTTACCTGGAATCCTCTGTCTAGCCCACACCCCTTTCTACCTGCATTGCTCAACACAGTAGCCAAAGGCAGCCGCTAGTGCAACTGAATGACAGAATTCTTAATTAAAATAACTTAATTTTAATTAGTTTAAATTTAAGTTAAAAAACTAATATTGCATTCAGTTATTGGAAAACTAAGTATGTTTGGAACAACTTGGGCATGTGAATCTAGTTTTTCAACCATAAATTATAAAATCTAAATACAGATCAAGTATTTTCAATGAAAATTTAGTGTCTGAATTGAGATGTGTTATACTTAATACACAGATTTTTTTTACTTTAAACTTTTTATTTTTTTTTCTTTTGAACTTTTTATTTTGTTTTGGGGTATAGCTGATTACTTACACACAGATTTCAAAGATGTTGTACCAAAAAATAAAAAGTAAAATATCTCACTAATATTTATCTTGATTACATGTTGAAATGATACTGTTTGGGGTATATTGGGTTAGATAAACTATCTTATTAAAGTTAATTTCATCTGAATAATTTCATCTATTCCATTTTTCCTTTTGGATGCGGCTACTAGAAAGAATTTAACTATGTATATGGCTCTGAGTATGTTTCTATTGCACATCTCTGCTTTCTGTCTTCTGTATTTGAGTCAATTGTTAACATATCTGTCTCCCTACTCCATGCATATGGCTACATAAGAGCCACAATCCTAGTAGTATTTATACCAACTATTTACTGAGCATTTATTCTGTACTAGGAATTATGTTATTTTAACTTAAGGGAAAAAATTTTAATTTTTATAGATTCATAGGAAGTTTCAAAAAAGAAGTAAAAGGACAAGGAAGATCCATGTACCCTTACCCAATTCCCCCCAAGGAGAATATCTTGCATAACTATAGTGTAATATACAAACCAGGAATTGGCATTGATAGAGTTGACCAGTTATTCAGATCTTGCTGGTTTCCGGTGTCCTGCATGTGGACATTTCTATGCAGTTTTAACACATGCAGATCTGTGTAAACATCATCGCAATCAAGATAAAGAAATATTCTGTCACCACAAAGCTCCCTCATGCTATCCTTGTGTAGCTACAACTCCTCTCCCCCAGTCCCTGGCAACTGCTAATCTATTCTCCCTTTTGTTATTTTGAAAATGTTACATAAATGAAATCCTACAGTATGCAAACTTTTGAGACTGGCTTTTTTCACTCAAGATGCATGCGAGTTCTTCATTCCTTTCTGTTACTGAATAATATTCCATAGTATGGATGTACCACAGATTTTTTTTAACCCATCCTCTAACTGAGGGACATTTAGGTTGTTTCTAGTTTTTAGTAATTCTGAATTAAGCCCCAGTAGACGTTCATGTACAGGTTTCTATGTGAACTTTGGCTTTCGTTTCCTGAGATAAAGTACCACAAGTGCAATTGCACACTACATTTTTTAATGTGACATCTTGCCTCCATCTACACTCTGTTGTGGTAGGCAGCCTGTGAGAAGAAAGAGAAGAATATGGGCTTTGAAGAAACATGCCAGGATTCAGATCTTGACTCCATCACCCATGGCGGGAAGTGCTCTCAGTTCGTGCCTCTGTGAAATGGGTGTGTTTAACACAACTCTCAGGTTCATGAGACCGACAGATAAGCAAAGCAATTGTGTGGCAGGTGGGAGGTGCTTTACTGATGCAGGTTTCTTTCCTTGCACACTCTGTGAATCCTAGCACAGTGCCAACAACGTGGAAGGCGTGGGATCAAGGAAGGAAGGTGGGGGGTGGGAGGTGGGACAAGTGAAGGATGGAGCCCAGCTGGGGTTTCAGAACAGGTGGGCGGGCTTGCAGACTCCACACACAGCCAGGATCTGGCCTAGAAGGGAGGCCGCCTGCTCTGGCTGGATAGGAATCTCTTCTTGGAGTGGCAGGTGGCAGGTGCACGCTGCCCGCTTAGCAGGTGCTTGTGGCTGGCAGTGTCAACAGAAGCTCTGAATTGTTGGTTAGAACTGCAGTGAAGGCTTTCAGAGCCCTCCCTTCCCTTGTTCCTGCATTGTACCGGAGGCTGGGGGGAAAAGCCCATCTTTTCTGTGTTGATTGTCTAGAATTAGCTAATGGCTGCTATTTCTTGAGCATTTACTATGCACCAGATGCTGTGCATAGAACAGCGACACAGCAGGGAGAGACCTTCGCTTTCCCCATGTTACAGATGAGAGAAGTGGGGTTCAGTGAGGTGATGTTAGTTTCCCAGCCCTAATATGACCCCAGTATCCTTCATTTGATCCTTGTGCTGTACCACTCCAGAATAACCAGTTTCCTCTATCTATCTCCTATATGTCATCAAATCAACCCCACCGCCCTGCCCCCAGCTAAGCAGAAGGAACCAGGAAGAAACCACACAGGAAGGGGACTAATCTAGCCCTAAACCATCCTTGAGATGTAAGAGTAAGCCTTACCCGGTGATTGTATATCTAAGTGAGGATTCTTTTTACCAAGTTAACAGACACTCAACCTTATCTGACTTATACCAAAAGGAAAATATATTGGCTCCATTAACTAAAATTTCCCATTTCTAGTTTCAGGCACAGCTGGATCCAGGTGTTCAAACAACATTATCAGAAATCTCTCTCTCTCTTTTAGCTCTTTTTTTTTTTTTTTTTTTGGTATTGACTTCCTTGTTGAATGGCTTCTTTCTTTGTAAGGGCGAAGATGGTCACCATCAACTCCATGGTTGCGCTCTGTCAGGTTAGCAATCTCAGTGCAAAAAGAGAGCACCTACTGTCACAAAGTTCCTATCAAAGTCCCTGGATTGACCACACGCGCATGACATGCTCAGTCCTGATCCCAGTGTAGCCAGGACAATGGGACATACAGGTCAGCCAGGCCTGGGACACATTCCGGTCTCTACAGTTGCGGGGTGGGGCTCCCTCTTAATCCAAACAAAGACTCACAGCAATGATGGGATGATTCCCCCAAGGGAGTAGGGGGTGGGAAATGGATGCTATTCCCAGGAGATAAAATGGTATCTGGACAAACCAAACAACACAGAGTGCCTCCCCCAACTCCCATGAAACGTTTCAGCTGTGTTACATCTCCCGCCTGTGCCAATTTGGGGAGGAGGGGTTCCTGTGGTGAGAGATGTTGGAAAAATTCCTAGTGGCTCTAGGAGACCAAATAGCGTCATAGGAGCTGCCAGACATTTCAAGGACAGTTGTTTGGGAAAAACAAGCTTTCAGGGTGTGTGAAGCTAGCAGTTATACCTATTTTGTTATTCTCTACATAAGCTTTCTCCCTCCTTTCTAACAGACTTCAACTCTTCAGAGGTATTGAAATTGGGAACCTCGCATTGAGGGGCCAACTGCTAGAAGATCACAAGTCAGAGAACTTGCTTCTATCTTTGCCTTGAACCTGGCAAAGAGAGGTAGGGGAAGTCAGGGAGGCCCCAAGCTCCTATGCCTGCATTTCTTGAGCCTTGGCATCAAGATTGCAGCCAAAGATTTCCACTGAGCTGGCTCATAGACTTTAGGTCAGGCTGGGGCTTCTCAGACATCACTAAGCTGCAGAGGTTCGTAAAGTCCCCATGGCTCATTTGGAATTCACAGCTTTCCCTCATGTCATTTTTGTTCAAAACACCAAGTCAGCCCTAAGTAAAGGGACAGAGCCACCACACAGAACAAAATGCTCTTCGGCCCTGAGTCCTTCAGCTCTGGCTAGTACATGAACACTTTTCTCTAACACAGGAAATTCAGGAAAATAGGACCAGCTGATTTTTTTTTTTAAGGGGCTCACATATACAAATAGTAATAATAATAATAATTTATTAAAAACTTTGCAACTTGCCCAGAAACTTGCCAACAGCACTTCTGGCCACTTTTGGGCTGGGCCTTTGTGACGTCACATGAGCAATCCGCCAATGGACGAGTGGCTCCAACTTCCTAATCTGCATATTTGCTCGCATTGGTTCAAATTTCAGGACCGTCCTATTGTGGTGGTTTCTCTATATTCAAGGTTACCCACGTCAGACAGAGGACAAACTCCACTTCTGGCCTCCCTGTCTGGCTAGGTTTAAGGATTGGAATCAAGGCAGTCAGTCCCTTCTGGGAAAGCGACCTTATAGAGGTTATGAAATCCAGCGGGGCATGGAAGGAGAAAGCGTTGGCAAGGGATGGAGGCAGGAGTTGGCTCCGTGACCTGTGCTTTCCTTTCTTGACCCCACCAGCACGCCTCCTGCATTTCCCAAGTGATTTAATTATCTATTCTTTGTCTCAAAGACGGTTAGCCCTGAAATTTGGATGAGGAGAAATCAGACCCAGGTTACTTAAATTATTGTGCTTGATTTTTATCTTGCTGACTGGTAGCTCAGGCATGTGAATTGAACATGCAAATATGAGCACAACAACATGCATAATTTAAGACCCTCAAATTAACAAGAGTGAAACAATTGAGTAATCTTACTGCTTTCTCTGAAGCCCAGTTTTCTGAGAATGTTCTTAACTCCCCCCCTCCCCTTAGCTATCTGAAGGGAGGACTTGGAAAACAGAAGGAATCTGAAGCAGAAGGGTGTATGTAGCTACTAGTGGCAAGGAAAAAGTAGGAAGACTGATGTTAAAATATGGTCATATTTCATTTAGGTATCATTTAATTTGGATCTGGTGTAAATAACCTCAAACAAGCTTTTCTTTACTTTGTACTGTCTATAAATATGGCATCTATTAGACTTCTGGTTCTCAACCCCTAAGGTTTTAATTCAACAGATCTGGGCAGAAATAAAGACTTTTAAACAGGTGTTTTCTGCCAGAAGAGGACTACCCTTGAGAAGCTCTGCCTTAATTTTTTAAATATTTACCCCAATGATCTTCACAAACTATTGAAATATCTCAGCAGCTGAAATATTTTATTTTTCGCTGTGCCACATAGCATATGGGATCTTTGTTCTCTGATCAGAGATCGAACCCACATCTCCTGCATTGGAAGCGCAGAGTCTTAACCAACTGGTCCGCCAGGGGAGTCCCTGAAATATTTTAGCATGCAAACCTTCTCTCTCCATTTGCCTGTCATACCCAAAAGCAGAAGCCCCTAGTCCAGACATTCACAGATCTAAACTTGAAACTGGAGCCACCCTAACTACAGAGAGGTGAAGCAAGCATGATAATGTGCCTTGAGGACCTCTTACCACAGGACTTGCAGTTGATCGAGGGCCCCAGTGCTGGCTCTGACACCCCCAGGGCTGCTGCTCCCAGCCAGTGAATGAGCACAGCAGCTGCGACCCATGGGCCTGGCCCAGTGAATCTTCCTCAGATTGCGTGACAGTCTAGGTTGCTTCCCACAAGACCTGCCTTTCCTCTCCTCTTCACTGGGGGTCTGATAATCCTCCTAACTTCCATGGCTTCCTCCCTGTTTTTTCTCACATGGACCTTTCCCCTAATAAAATCCTTTTGCTTTAAATCCCACCGGGTTTTGACAAGGAAATTAACAGAGTAACAAGTATAAGAGGGGAGGCATTTGGGGCCCTTTCTTTATTGAGAAGCTTCTCTCCCTACACATTGTCCACCTCCTGTTCTAAGGGGAAGAGTAGAGTGAATGTCGTCTCAACAAAGCAGGTCATATGATGTAGGGGAAGCCCATCCAGACAAGAAGAGGAAGGGCAAGCACTTTCTTGAGGACCTCAGGCATCATTTCATGAACACAATTCTGTTTTAACAAATGAACATCATATATTTGTTTAAGGAGACCCCCTCCCCCACTTCCTGACATTGCTTTTTTGGCATCATACTTTCTTCCAGATAATTGAATCATTTCTTTCCAAATAAATTCTAACATTTGAACCACTTACTCGTTTAGACTGTCTCTCCTCACACAGTTCAAATTAGTGAGTTCAGATTTCCAGATGCCATGCTGTGAGTATCAGCTAAGAATAGGCATGTGGGGGAGAGGGGAACAAACCTTATTTTTATGGCATTTGTTTTGCTCTTTTCTTTGACATGGTCTGACCCCAGGACTTCCATACTGCGTTGTCTCTTGGTTTCTCATCTCACAGAGACAAATGCTCAGCTTCCTTCTAATTTTTTTTTTCTTAGAATCAAAGAGCTCTTTCAAAGCCCTGTCCCCATTATCTTGGAGACAGAATTGAACATCATTGTGTTTTCAGTAATTTCTCCAACACTTTCCTTTTAGGCAGAAGCACCACATTTGCTTTGGAGCAATACTTCTTTGGAGAGGGGAGGCTCAATAAAGTCTCCCTCTGTGGGGAGTATGCCTGGCTTGCCCTCCAGAGCCCAGTCATCAGGCCAACTCACCTGGCATTGGTGGTTGCCATTCTTGGACCATCAGTGCCTCTCCCCAGAGGAGGAAGTGGCTCTGGTTTCCAGGGTGGAGAACTCTGGGGCAGCAATTCCTTAGGGTTTCCTTTGGCACTCACTTGGCGTCTGGCACCATTTTCATCTCCTTTGTTCTAGTTACGACTTCTTGTTGAGAGGTGCTGTGATGGTTCACAGAGCTCTCTTCCTTCTGTTCTGGCTCTTGACAAGCTACATTGCAGTTGCCTGTTTACATGTCTGTCTCCCTGAGAGGCTTGCATGTAATGACTGCATCTAGGATGCATGTAATGACTATGTCTAGGATGCAATTAAATCCCTTGGGCCTGGTACAGTGCCTGACACATAGTAGGTATTTGATACATGTTTGATGAAGGAAAGCTGCCAAGAGAGATCAGGCAAGGCTGGTGTTGGGATTGTAAGCAGATCCACAGGTGTAGATATCCTGCTGTCATTCCCGAAGCTGGATAGACCCAGGAGAGAGAAGGCTACAAGATGCCATGGATATAGAGTCCCGGATTTGGCCAAATGTTAACCCAAAGCTGCCAACAGTGATGTAATCAAAGGGATTGGCATGAACCTTCATTGAGGAGAAAAGGCAGAGCTCAGTGACACAATTCTGGGGTAGGAAGTCAAGTGTGACCCATTGCTCAGGAGGGAATTATGAGATCACAGCCAATATGGAAGCATAAATCAATCTGAAGGTTAATCTAGGGGCTAGATATACCTAGAGGATGTTAGGAACAAAAGGCAAGCTAGCTAGTCAAGGCAAATGATCCAGGACAAAGGCTGTGAGTGAGTTGACAGTGTCAGTGGTCCATTTGTATTGAATACTGGCCATGTGGCTGGGGTGAGACCTGCCAGCTTAAAGGCACGTGGCCAGGTTAGGCCCCATCAAATGTCTAAACACTGAAACAAGCTCAGGGACCAGGCATCCTAAACCCAGGCACACGGGGCCAAGAATCGCCAGCTGGGCTGGGCACTTGGGATACTTTCCAGGGGAAAGTAGATTCTAGTAATCAAAGTCCAAGTAAAGCCCAGCCCCAGTTCAAACAGAAGGGTCAGTCAGTGGATATCCAGGTGGATGGATGGCACAGAAGTCAATACATCAGCAATTGTTCCTGGAGAACCAAGATTTGAGACTGGGGACCTATTGTATAAAGAGTTTGTCCATCCAGCCCATCCATTCATTCATCCTTATATGCACTGGGCAAGCAGGGGTTAGATAAGGCAGTATCCCAGCATCTAATGTACTAACCTGGGAACCTAGTCCCTGGCATTGAGGTCCTGAAGTGTGAGCAGGACCAGGTGTAATCACACTCCTTTCTGGAGCTTTGAAGCTGTGAGCAATCTCATCATTCTCAGAACACTGACAGGACAGGACAGAAAGTTTAGACGAAGACTGAGCTGGAAGGTAGGGCTTTAAGTAGACCCAGTTTCCATGGATTGGCTAATACAGAAACAGAACACCAGGCTCATGTGCACACGCACGCGCACACACACACACACACACACACACACACTCCCCATGCCTCAAATATCAATCAAGTTGACCTTCCTGATATAGACAGCTCTTGACTGCCAATATATGGATTATCTACCTAATGATCCCAACACCTAGCAAACATTCCCCCACCATCACTCAATCTGTGCAAAGTAATTTCTGTGTTAGCCAAAGAAGAACCTAATTAGGAAGGTAAATTTGCAGAATTCAAATTACATAATGCATTCCAAAGTCAAATAGAAATGATTATGGATTAGCACAGATAGTAGCAGGATGGAATCTGCAGGACCCGCTCATTGGTGCATTCAGTCGCTCACTCAGCAAATGTTTATGCATGGGGTGGGGTGGAGGGGCAGTGGGGAGAAGGAGCCACAGCCCCTTGGAGTTTTAAGCCTCCTGCCCTCTCATCTTTCTACCTTATTCTTAGCAGCAAGTGAGTAAAGGAAGAAGGTTATAAAAATAAGACCTCACGAGAAAGAATCAGAGAAACAAAATGCCAGGTCTAGTGAGGAAACAGGGCATGCAGTGGAGTGGAAGTCCCAGATACAATCAAGTGTCAGGGTATATGAGCCCTTATTATCTCAGCTGGAGACCCATTCCTCTGGCCTTGACATGCCCCAGCCTGCCAGGTTGGATAGGAGGCACTTCTTCCTCCACTCAGGAATCCACATCATGTTTCTGGCTTAAGAAAGGGGCAGCCAGCTTCTCCGTGTTCCAGTCCTAGCCTTACTGCCAGCTCCTGAGTTCTCAGTTGCTCAACCTGCCTGGTGACCTGACTCTAGACCCCAGACACTCATGACTTGATGCTTTCGATTGGTGCTCTTGGCTCTGACCAGAAAGCTTGTCTATGATCAATCCTATTCAACCCACCAGGACCACCTTTGGCACTGACTAACCAAAACCATTACAACAGCTAAACACGTGTGCATCTATCTTTTCACCAAACAGAAATTGTGCTGTTAGTTGAGTGGCTCAGTCATGTCAGAACTAGTTTCCTAAAATAAGCTAGGAACCTAGCAAACTTTTCAAAGTACATTTAAGAAGGAGCTGCTCGTGTAATAATATGCTGAAATGACAAGGACCATCTCTGCTTTTCCCTTGTGTTGGTGTTCAGATGACCAAGACCCCTTCACATCTGGGTCACTCCCCACTCACCTCCCCACCCCCCTGGCCATTTTTCCTTCAAAGGCAACTCACACTCTTCCCCCTACAGGAAGAAGCTATAGCTCAACCTTTAGGCTGAACTTATTCCTCTTTCCTGCAAGTTACTTGCATTGTGTGCCTGGCTGCACATCTCAACTTTAAGCTCTTTGAGGACAGGAACCATACCACTCTTGTCTAGAAGAGTGCTTAGAGCTTAAATGTTCATTTACACAGTTTTGATAAGTCCATTGCCTTTTTTCAATGCCAATGCTTCCAATGCCTACAGAAGAATTCAAATTACTTAACATGGTACAGAAGCCCCTCAGTGTTGAATAAATGAATGAATGAAATTGATTACAAACCATTCTGATAGGGCAATTTGGGGTGATGAAATTTGACCCATCGACAGTCTGTACCCCTGGAAATGAGGATAGGCCTGCAAATCCTAGGCACTGCTCTTTAACACATATCTACTGAAATGATACTAACAGTTGTTCACCAAGACCCACTGTGTGCCAGGCGTCAAGCCAGGCCCTTCATGTATGTTGTCTCATTTAATCCACTCAAAAAGTCCATGATGGAGGCTTCATTAGTCCGTTTTCCTCCTTGATGGTCTGCTGTGACAAATTGAAGTGGAAGAATAAGGGAGCATGAAAAGCTAGATAGAAGGGAATGATAAACGAGAGGTTAAGACATGAGGTTTTCAACTCAGAAGTCACAGGCAGCTGGAACAGGAGCTCAGGTGATGGAAATTTCAGGAAAACTGCAGTGAGAACAGCATCAGAGCCATAAGGAAACAGCAGAGCCCATAGTCTCTGTGGAGTAAGGGGCTTTAGGTCACGTATGAGGCATCCACTGTCTGATACTTGTTTTTATTTCCCCGCATGGTTAATTATTGTAGCTGGTGTCTGATAAGGCAGCCGCCCTCCTGCCCAGAGAGCCAGGGTTATCTGCAGTTTTACGGCCCTGTCATGCAGTAATGAAGCAGATAAGCTGCTAGGTGGCGGCTGCTTGGACAGTCATTACAAACTCTGCTGAGAAATATGAGTGGGAAGTGGGGACTATGGAAGGGAGGACGAGACCAAGGAGTGATGAGAAGAAAAGTAGTGACTGCAGCTGGCCCAGCACCCCCTAGGCCTCCAGAGGGAGCTGCCTGGGGCCTCACTCAGCAGCCCTGCTCCTGGTTATGTAAGGAAACTCAATCTTAACACCCCAAAAGGAAATTCTATTCTAGGTGCATAGCCTGTATTCCCTCAACTTGCTGCTGCTGCTGCTGCTAAGTCACTTCAGTCGTGTCCGACTCTGTGCGACCCCATAGACAGCAGCCCACCAAACTCCCCCGTCCCTGGGATTCTCCAGGCAAGAACACTGGAGTGGGTTGCCATTTCCTTCTCCAATGCATGAAAGTGAAAAGTGAAAGTGAAGTCACTCAGTCATGTCCAACCCTCAGTGACCCCATGGACTACAGACTACCAGCCTCGTCCATCCATGGGATTTTCCAGGCAAGAGTACTCAAGTGGGGTGCCATTGCCTTCTCCATCCCCTCAACTTACTCCCAGGTATTATAAGTATTAATACTATAGGTATGGGCTAGCGTGAGCCCATCCTCTATCAGAAGAAACAGATTCAGAGGCCAGTGAACTCCTTTCAAGCTTAAACTATTGCTTGTCAGGCTCCATGTCAAGCACTTCCCATGTTTTAACTCAGGAGTCAGAAAATTAGGGTCCGTGGGCGAAATTGGGACAGTCACCTCCTTTTGTATCACCCACTAACTAAGAAAGTTTATACACCTGTGAATTGGAGGAGTGAAATCAAAAGAATAATTTTGTGATATGTGAAAATCACATAAAATTTAAATTTCAGTTGCCACAAATAGTTTTTAAACAGCTGCACTGAGATATAATTTATATATTTTAAACATCTTTTGAATGCACAATTCGATGCTTTTCAGTACATTTAAGGAGGTGCCAAAAACTTCAGGATCAAGATAAGTGATATTTTAATACGATACTTTTTAAAGATTTATTGATTTATCTTTGGCTGCACTGGGAATTTGTTGCTGCCTGTGGACTTCAGTTGTGGTGAGCAGGAGCTACGCTCGAGTTGTATGCAGGCCTCTCATTGCAGTGGCTTCTCTTGTTGAGGAGGACAGGCTCTAGGCACATGGGCTTCAATAGTGCATTGTGTGGGCTCAATTGCTACTTGGCATGTGGGATATTCCCCTAGCAAGGATTGAACCTGTGTCCCCTACATTGGCAGGCAGATTCTTCACCACTGGACCACCAGGGAAGCCCAATATGATATTTCTAAAAATAAAAACGATGCTCTACAATCCATAATGAATAAAATATCAGCATTTTAAATAAGGACAGGATCAGTAAAAGTGTGGTGTACCAAGCAATATGGTGGCCTGAGGCAAAAGGAAAATCAGTCATACTGACCTTATTTAAAATGTTAATATTTTGTTCATTATGGATTTTTCCCCATTAATTTTAATTTCTGAAAAAAAATGGGATTAAAATATTTATTGTGACTACTGAGATTTTTTTGGTGTCACTTTAAATTTCGAACCCAAAGCAACAGCCTCAGTCCCCTGGTGACCTCAGTCTGTGTCAGAGAGCCTCGGGCTGGGGGATGCAGCATTTAAGGTGGACACGGTGTGACAAGGCAGCCAGCAGCCCAGAGGGGCACTTTTGCTTAGATTCCTGTAACGTCGGCAGCATTGTAAATGGCACATTTTTCTTTTTCTACTGTAAAAACATTTTACCAACATTTTAAAAATATAATTTTACTTATTTATTTATTGACTGTGCTGGGTCTTCGCTGCTGCATGTGGGCTTTCTCTAGTTGCAGACAGCGGGTGCTATTCTTCAGTTAATAGTGTGCAGTCTTCTCACTGCGGTGGCTTCTCTCGTTGCAGAGCACAGGCTCTCGGGTGCTCCGGCCTCAGTAGTTGTGGCTCCTGGGCTCTAGAGAGTGGGCTTAGTAATTGTGGTGCATGGGCTTAAGTTGCTGCTCATCATGTGGGATTTTTCCAGATCAGGGATGGAACCCATTTCTCCTGCATTGGCAGGCGGATTCTTTACCAGAGTCACCAGGGAAGCCCTTTACAACATTCTTTAATTTTTATGAAAATACCTTCTGATTCTAAAAATAATAAATGATCCTTGTAAAAACTAAAAAAAACCCTAAACCTTCTAATAGTAAAAGGAAAAAAAGCTTGCCACAAATCCCATCACCTCAAAATAAGTGCTATAAACATATTCAATGTCTGTCTTTCCAGATTGTTCTCCACCCTTATAGACAGAGATATAAAGGTGACATACTTTGGGTTCAGTTCCAAGATCATCGAGATAAAGCTAGTATCACTATAAAACGAGTCTCATGCAGTTTTCAGTTTGTCCAGTACTTATAAAAGTTGTTTATACTATACTGTAGTCTATTAAGTGTGCAATAGCATAATGTCTAAATAAAACAAGGTACATACTTTAACTTAAGAATATTTTATTGGGACTTGCCTGGTGGTCCAATGGTTAAGACTCTGTGCTTCCACTGCAGGGAGCACAGTCTCAATCCCTGGTCCAGAAACTAAGATCCTACCTGCCTTATGTGGCCAAAAAAAAAAAAAGAAAATACTTTATTGTTAAATAAATGTTAACTATCATCTGAGGCTTCAGCAAGTCAGTCTTTTTGCAACGGTAACATCAGAGTTCACTGATCACCACAACAAATATAAAAAATAATCAAAAACTTGAAATATCGCTAGAATCACCAACCTGTGACACAGAGACACAAAGTGAGAGAATGCTACTGGAAAAATAGCGCTGATACACTTGCTCCACTCAGGGTTGCACATACCTTGAATTTGTCCAATACTGTAATATCTGCAAGGCACAATAGACCAAAGTGCAATAAAATGAGGTGTGCCCATATATAAATGAGCGCACACTGCACAAACTGCTGTAAAACATGTGTTTTCATTCAACATACATCTTAAGTACCTTTCCATCTCAGTAAAAGCAGACCCACAGTATCATTATTGCTTGCTGCATAGTACTCCATCATAAGGAAATAGCATTTACACAATTAACTCCCTCCCCGTGAACATCTGGGCTGTTTCCAATAAGAAGGAATGCTTTAAAAAAAAAACAAACAGCAAAATTCTGTAAAGAAATTATCCTTCAAAAAAAAAAATAATTAACCAATAAGAAGGAATTCTTTTAAGACAAATAAACCTTTGAAATGACTCCCAAACAACAGATTTCATTTTTTTGCATTCTCTTCCTGTCTGTATGGCATGACAAATTTTTACATGATTGATACCATGGCAAGCATCCCATTTATATTTTGCAAAGTTTAATGTATTATAAACATTTCTCCTTGTTTTATAGTCTTCATCCAGTTTTCTCCTCCTCCAGGGTCAGCACTTCACATATCCTTTGTTTGTTTGCTTTAACAATCTTTTCATAATTCTTTAAAAAAAACCCAGAAAAACATTTTTAGCTTGTTGGTCATATAAAAACAGTTCTTAGCAGGTCTTAGGCTGAATTTGGTCCATAGACTTGCCAGCCAGCCCACAGGTTATTTTGCTACCCTCTGTCTCTATGCTGCTGGGAAGGTCTATGTATACAGCTTTTTCCTTCTTTTGAACCACTTCCTTTGGATAACTTCCCAGGAATGAGATTACTGGATCAATGGACAGCAATGTTTTTAATGGCCCCTGCTATATATTGCCATATTATAAAATTTTGCCAGCTAGCAACTTGTGAACGTATAGATTTCTAACAACCTCACCAGCACTTATTATTAGGTTAAATCTTACTCTAATTTAGGACATATAAAATGATACCTTGTTTTTAGCTCTATCTCCAATTGTTCTCAAAGTAGGGAATTTTTTCCTGTGTTTGATTGCTCTTTGTTGAGTAACTTTAGAGAAGCCGAATGTCAGAATCAGCTTAAAAGGAGCTATCCTGAGTCCCTTTCTTCAGTTCAAAAAATGAGATGCTCCTTTGGTTCAAATTCGAGTTCACATGTAACTTCTCAGCGAGTTCTGCTGCATTAAAATGACAGAGAGAAACCCAGTGAGGCCTTATCGCTCTGTGGCAGCAAAAAGAACTGGAAAGTAGGTCGAGGAATTAATCCTGCTGGTTCCAGTAATTAGAGTAGACAATGGGGTCGAAAGTTCAGGCTGAGCTGGGGAATGCAGCCGAAGAGTCTCTTACCATTGCCCCCTGCCTTCAGCACTGCCCTGGACTGGACTTCCCCATCATGGCAGTCCCAGAGTGTGTCCCCGCCCACCCCCCCCCCCACTCTTTAGAGAGGTATTTTTGGTTTTTCCTCCCATGAGAAGTCAGATGGTCCCAGAGGCAGAAATGATTCCCACTGAAAGCCCTCTCCCTTCTAAAGGGATACCCGAGGTTATTTTCCTCCTCAAGCTTCAGCAAACTGGTAAGAACTATTAGTTCTCTGTTTTTGAGTCCAAAACAATGTGAGACGCTCCTTTTACTTTCAGTGCAGGTTTGCACGTAACTCTTGAACACATTAGATATATGAAAATGATGAACAGAGGCTGATAAAGCGGGAGGGACTCTGGTGGAAAGATTTCAAGTGTGAAGTCAGGGTTGAATTGAAAGATAGAGTCCTACTAACTGTTCTTCACCAGGCTTTTTACATAAAGCACAGATGATAATCTCAATTAGCTGAAGCCAGACAAGTATTAATAATATGACTTGAAGTGAAGGAAACATTTGGGTAGAATACAATAGGAAGTGGTGAGAGAGAACTATGGTGAACAAAAAAGTGCACTCATGGGAATTCCCTGGTGGTTCAGTGGTTCAGAATCAGCCTTCCAATGCAGGAGGTAAGGGTTCAATCCCTGGTCAGGGAGCTAAGATACCACATGCCTTGCAGCCAAGAAAAAACAAAACATAAAACAGAAGCAATATTGTAACAAATTCAATAAAGACTTTTAAAATGGCCCACATAAAAAAAAAAAAAATTAAGTGCATTCCTGCCTGAAAGCATTTACACTCAAATGTTTAAAAATCATAGTTTCAACCCAACCAAACATGTTTGCAAGGCTGAAGTAGGGCCCCCAGTCACCCCAGTTTCTAAATTCTAGAAGCACCACCAGAATCTTCCATTCCTCTATCAGCCTCCAATGTCATGTTTCCATTTCAGTCTCCACATCCTCTTGCTAGGGTCACCTTGACTCCACTATGAAAAAAGCCAAACTTTCTCCCAAAGGATCAATTGAAGATGGGCAGACAGCCCTTCTCCAGATAATGACACTCTGGTCTCTACCAGATAACACAGCTTAGGGCAAAATTGAAAGCAGGTGGTCTAGGCTGAACATCCTGAGTTGGACGAAACAGAAACCTGCTCAGTCTCCCCCAAGTAAGACAAGATTTATTGTAAAGACACAATTCTGTCAGAAACCAAGGACAGAGAATCAATAAAGAACCGAGAAGCTTCCTGAGAAATAGAAAGCCTCCGGGAAGCATTCCAGGGCCTCCTGGGGGCAGGCAGGACCTCAGCAATAGGACCTGTGGGCAGGCAGGTATCTTAAAATGGATCTGTTTCATAGGATTTAGGAGCAGATTTTTTTAGTAAGCTTGGGATTTTGACTGTTTTAAACTGAAGATCCAATGAGTGCCCACCAGGAATTCAACCTACCACTGAGAACCATGCAGACACACCCATCCATCTGTTTTCCCAGCCTGCACGTAGAATTCAACTTTCCACCAAGGCATCAAAAATAAGTTGATAAAGGCTCATTAATTAAGCTTAACGAGCTGTGTGTGGCCACCAATTAAGAGATATGTGGAAGGATTTCTCCTTCCCTGGGGCCGGATTGGAGCCCCACAAAATGAGCCTGGGTAGTGAGATGGGAAGAAAGTCTACCTTGTCTGATGCTTGGCCGTGTGTTTCCAGAGGGCCTCCACTGGATTCAGTCTAGGGTTTGCTTCATGGGGTCACAGTTGGAGTGGGCAAGAAGGATACCCCAAAGAGCTAAGAGTGGGATGAGCCAGAAATGACTGCAAGCTGAATCCTTAGAGAGGTGGATGGTCAAGGAGAGTGAATCTGAGTTGGGTCAGCAAGTCCAAGGGGCACTAGAAACACGAGTCCAAGCTAAAGGCTTAAAAATAGAGAAAGGAGACACAGATTAAGGAGTAAGAATGAGGATGTTCCAGCCATGCTGACCTTCTTCCAATTTTTAAAAAAGCCAAGCACTTTTCTACTTCAGGTCTTTGAGCACGTGATTCTCTGACCTAGAATACTTCCCCTGGTTCTTTGACTAGATGATTATTTTGCAGGCTTTAGGCCTCAGCTTTTCTTGCCACTTCCTCAGCAAGGTCTTCAATAGTTGATAACCTAGTAATTTTGCCTGCCCAACATCCATACCAGTTTTGGCGGGGGCGGGGGTGGGGGTGGGGCGGGTACAAACATCATACAGTGTTTTGGTCAGCTTCGTCAGAGTAACAAACAGCCCCAAACATTGTGGGTCACTGCAACAAACGTTTATTTCTTGTATGGCACCTTTTAGCCACTGCAGCTCCAGCTCCGTGTATCTCTCATTCCGTGATTCAAGCTGAAGGAGAAGCCACTCTCTGGGACAAGTTACCTGGTGGTTGATGGCAAACAGCAGGTAACAACTAAAAATGTACACTCTCTCTTTTTTTTAAAGAAGTGTTTATATTTTCAAAAAATATTTATTTTGCCCAGTCTTAGTTGTGGCGTACAAGCTCTCTAGTTTTGACATGCAAGCTCTTAGTTGTGGCATGTGGGATCTAGTTCTCTGATCAGAGATCAAACCCTTTCCCAGCCCGGCCCCCCACCCCGTATTGGGAGCACAGAGTCTTAGTCACTGGACCACCAGAGAATTCTCCACACTCTCTCTTAAAGCTATTAACTCAGACTTGGCATGTGAATGTCAGGCATATCTGCTGATGCACCATTGGCTTAAGTAAGTCACATGTCCCAGTCTGTCAAGATGGGGAAGGATAGACCAACTTTTCGGGGGGGGTGGTTGCAGTTTACACATCCGTGAACAAGAGTGTATAAGCTTGCTATAGGGAAGGAAGCCAATGGTTGGGGAACAGTAGTACAATCTACCACAATCTGCTGAAAATACAGTTGGCTGCAAGTAACAAAAGAATGCCTGACAAACAGTAGCTTTAAAAAAAAAAAAGGTGGTTTATTTTTCTCACAAAGCAAGATCTCAAGTGATTTCAGAGTTTGGCAACACAGTAATATCCTGACCAGTATCTCCGTACTTCCCTTGGGCTTGCTCTTGTGGTCTATAAGAAGGCTGGTGGCTAACATTCCAAGCTGTTTTTTTCCCACATTCCAACCAGGAAGAAGAGAGAAGTGGTGCTATTGGTAACTTCTGTCCCTTTTATTCAAAAACAAAAAGCTTTTCCAGAACCCTCTCCCCGCCACCCTCAGCAGCTTGTCTTATTGGCCAGACCTGTGTCATATATGTGGCCACCTATTCCTGCAAGGAAGGTGTGGAAGGCGAGGAATTAGGTTATATCAGCCTTGACAATGGAAACATGCAGAAGGGAAGGAGGTGGAGAAGTATATTGGTCTGGCGAGCCAATGGGACCCGCCATGGGACCCCCTGTTTCCCTCCCCCTGTTCCACGTGGTCTTGGAACAGCTGTCAGTCAAGGTGTCCTGGCTTTCCACTACTTCTCCAGCAAGGGAGGGGCCCTTGACTCATGTGAACTAAGAATAGGAAATGGTTGGCCATGATACCTCCTGTCTGAGGTATTTAAGACATCTCATTCCTCTTGTGCCCAAGATTCCCAGCATTTCCCTGGTTCCTGTTCTTCCAGCACCTTGTCCGGTTTTCCATTGTATCTGTGGGTCATCTCACATTTTTGCAACCACATTCCAGCATCGTTTTCTATTGCTTGCAATCACAGAAGCCTGGCTGATAACACCATCCTTGATCACAGTGTTTAAATAGGGCCTCCCCTGCTATTCTCAGTACCTTGTTTAGTATTTTAAACCCCTGGAATTATATAATTGCTTTGCTGTTTGCTTGTGTCATGTCTTTTTCTGACCAGACTGTAAGCTTAATGCAGACAGGGAATGCGACAGATTTTATTTCACGGCATGCCCCAGAACTAACCCACGCCTGATAAAGTCTTAAAAAAATTTTTTTTTGGCTGCACTGGATCTTTGTCACTGTGGGAAGGCTTTCTCTAGTTGTGGTGAGCAGGGGGTTACTCTCTAGTTGTGGTGCCTGGGGTTTTCATTGCATGGCTTCACTTGTTGTGGATCACCGGCTCTAAGCGTGCAGGTTCAGTAGTTGTGGTGCTCAGGCTTAGTTGCCCTGCCGCATGTGGGATCTTCCCAGACCAGGGATCAAATCCATGTCCCCTGCATTGGTAGGTGGATTCTTAACCACTGGACCACTGGGGAAGTCCCTATTTTAAAGTCTTAATGAATATATATTAAATGTATGATGGAGTTCTTTAGGCATCTGGAGGTCAGAACTAGAATTTTATTTATGGATACTGGTCTAAAATGTGTTCTGTGGGTAACTCATTGTGGTTTAAATGTGTGCAATCACTATTGATGTAGAGGCAATTGGAAATGTCAGGGCTATTGAAATGTGTTTGGGCCGGGGTCACTAAAGCACCCCAGAGAGGAGATTTCTGAATTTCCAGATCCTAGAACAGTAGCTCTCAAGCTGTTTTGCCCCTTTTGGTTAACTTAGGTGTGGCCGAAGACCATTCAGTCTCCATCCCCAGTTCCCTTTCCAATTTGTGTAGTAGGAGTTCTACAAGTTTGGGAAGCACGGAGCAGGAGCCAGCCTTCCAAGAAGAATGCTGCAGCTGAGTTCTCGGTAAACCCTAGTAACATACTAATTTTAGTTATGACTAGTGAATTGTAGTAACTCAGTAGTTTCCTAGAAAGTGACACTTAGTCACACATAAAGCTGGAAATCCACGGATGTATGTGTTACTTGCTTTCAGGACAAGGTCGTGGCCCTCAGGAGGGAGCGGTGGACCCTCTCAGTGGGCTGGGGGTCACCAAGTGAGGACGACTCCGCTGTGACCTGTAGGCAGCCGAGGTCTGGGGGCTGGGCGGCGGGGGCGGAGTTGGGCTCCAGAGTCACAGCGAGGGCCCGCGTGTCCAGAGTGCAGCTGGAGTTACCCATTGAATGAATAAACAATACCTCCCACATATAGACATATGACTGGATTTTCAACACTAGTGCAATGAAAAAAAAAAAATCCTTTCAAAGCAGAGAATAAGTCATCATGGCTTTTTGTTGTTAGGCCTTCTCTTAACTGTTTAATGTGCAAGTTGGTGAGATTTTGAGAGGGTCTAAAAAGGGCATCCAAAGGTGCTAGACACTGGGATGGCTGGGAACCAGAAGGGAGAAAGATGGGGGTGCTTGGCTTGGAGCCCCCACCCCATCCCCCCTGCTCAGCTACAGGCCACCAAGGGACAAACTCAGTCCTTACCTTTCCAGCTGGCACCTAACCCCTCCTGCCTGGCCCTTTGCTTCCTGAGGACTGCATCACCAAGGCAAGCAACCAACTTGCACCAAGGCAGATTGGATTTGCATAAGCTGAATGTGTCTATGGTGCAAGCCCCTGACAGTAAGTTTTTTGGGTTAATTTTTAAAGTTACTTTTTTTTTTTTTTTTAGTTGTCAGAAGTCCCTTTCTGTCCACCCCTCAGCTCTGCTTTCCCTGGGTTGGCTTCCTTTGCAGGGAAGACCTCCCACCGATGGTCCCCAGCAGCTCCCGGCTCACATTCTACCAGTTTAGCAATCCTACGGAGAAAAGAATGCCTCTCTCCCCATGGTTTCAGCCAAAAAATAGCTGCCATTCACCGAGTGCTTCTTCAGAGCCAAGCCCACCTCCTGAGCACGTTCCAGGATTCGCTCACTGATTCCTCACAATGACTGCCTGATGTCGCTGCTATTATTATCCCACTTACAACAGAGGAGACTGAGGTTACATAAACTAGCCCAAGGTCACAGGACTACTAAATGACAGCTGATGCTCTTAATCATCACGCTTTACTGCCCGCTGCTACCTCGGACTATCCTGTAGTTATTTCCACATCTCTGGGATCGGGCAGGGCCTGTTCATCGCAGTTACTGATAATTAGCCCTGTTCAACCTGCTTTTCGGGTATTATCTCATTTTTTATCTCCATTTTTCCTATAAGCATTCTGAGACTCAGAGAGGTTAATTAACTTTCCCGAGCTTGAACAGAGAGAAAGAGCATTAGAGATTGGAACCCCAATCTACTGGGTTCTAAAACTCCTCACTTAGGGATGTTGCACTTGGTGGTCCCTGGACCTGCAAAACCCTTCTCCCCGCCCTGGACCCTGGCATCCATGTGACCCAGCCATTCTTTCCTCCAGTTCTTCCTTAGTGAGGCCACCACTGAGTACAGGCCTTTTATTGTGCTTCACTGAGACCTTTTATTGTGCTTGACTTTATAGAGATTCACAGATCTTGCTTTTTTTTTTTTTACAAATTCAAGGTTTATGGCAACTCTTAATTAAGCAAGTCTATAGGCGCCATTTTTCCCAATAGCATTGGCATACTTTGTATCTCTGTCACATTTGGTATAGCAATATTCCAAACATTTTCATTACTATATTTGTTATGGTGTTCTGTGGTGACCTTTGATGTGACTATGGCAAAAACTCACTGAAGGTTCAGATGACAGTTAGCATTTTTTAGCACTAAAGTACCTTAGAGTATGTAATTGGTTTTTGACATCATGCTGACATCATACTTAATAGGTTACAGCGTAGTGTGAACATAACTCTTATATGCTCTGGGAAGCCAAAAACTTCATGTGACTTGCTTTATTGCCACCTTCACTTTATTATGATGATGCAGAACTGACCTCACATCTCGAGGTATGCCCATAATCTGGTTAAAACTGTAACCAGCCTTTCTACTTCTTCCTCAGACCCTTACCTGGCTCTACTTTTTCTTCTGGAGAAAGAAAGGTCTATTTATAACCCTTTAATATACTAGAGGATTTACTCATTTATTGTGATCTATTACTTATTATTTATTCCTCCTGTTGTGAAGAACTAAAAAGCCTCTTGATGAAAGTGAAAGTGGAGAGTGAAAAAGTTGGCTTAAAGCTCAACATTCAGAAAACGAAGATCATGGCATCCGGTCCCATCACTTCATAGGAAATAGATGGGGAAACAGTGGAAACAGTGTCAGACTTTATTTTTTTGGGCTCCAAAATCACTGCAGATGGTGACTGCAGCCATGAAATTAAAAGACGCTTACTCCTTGGAAGGAAAGTTATGAGCACCCTAAATAGCATATTCAAAAGCAGAGACATTACTTTGCCAACAATTGTCCGTCTAGTCAAGGCTATGGTTTTTCCTGTGGTCATGTATGGATGTGAGAGTTGGACTGTGAAGAAGCCTGAGCGCCAAAGAATTGATGCTTTTGAACTGTGGTGTTGGAGAAGACTCTTGAGAGTCCCTTGGACTGCAAGGAGATCCAACCAGTCCATTCTGAAGGAGATCAGCCCTGGGATTTCTTTGGAAGGAATGATGCTAAAGCTGAAACTCCAGTACTTTGGCCACTTCATGTGAAGAGTTGACTCATTGGAAAAGACTCTGATGCTGGGAGGGATTGGGGGCAGGAGGAGAAGGGGACGACAGAGGATGAGATGGCTGGGTGGCATCACTGACTCGATGGACGTGAGTCTGAGTGAACTCCAGGAGTTGGTGATGGACAGGGAGGCCTGGCGTGCTGCGATTCATGGGGTCGCAAAGAGTTGGACACGACTGAGCGACTGATCTGATGTGATCTGATCTGTAAGTTTGACAAGGCAGGGATCTGATTTATCCAGAATAGGGCCATGCATAGTAGGTGCTCAATAAATATTTGATAAATGAATGACGGGTCTTGACAGATGGCAGGTCAAGAAATCAGCCCAACATTATGTCATAAATTCTGTATGGAGTCCAATCAGAGTGGATAGGAGCATCTGACCACCAGATGACTTGGCAGGACCCCTTTCCCCTTGTACTTGTGTTCAGTCATGTCCGACTCTTTGTAAGGGCACGTGGACCCAGAACATCAGACAGACTGTGATAGGTGTGGGAGCCAGAAGGAACCCAAGCCCAAAAAGAGAGGGCCTTGGTTTTGTGTTTCCTTCAGTTATGGAAGCCGCTGAGGAACAAACTCAGTCCTCACCTTTCCAGATGGCATGCAACATCTCCTACCTGCCCCTTTGCTTCCCGAGAATGACAGTCACTTCTTCATTACCAGGCAGAGGTCAGGCTGCCAACAACAGTGCGGGCACTCAGAAAACAGTGAAGGGGCCCCATCTTGTTCTGAGTTGGCTGTTGATCGGCCACATTCAACAGGAACTCAGGAAAAGCTCCTCAAAGCCCACAAGTGATGCTGTCTCTGGGATGTGGGGGCAAGCCCATGCCTCAGCTTCATCCTCTGCTGAGGATGAAAATAGTAAATGAACCTTAGTTAGGGAGATCAGTATGTGGTTAGGGTTTTGGGATGGCAAGGAGCAGAAACAGCCACATGGGCAAATAAATAATTGATTGGAAGGTTGTGGGGGTAGCTCTGGAATTAAAGAAGAGATGAACCTCTGGGTCCTAGGAAAAGGGTGTACTGAAGCAGACCTGAGGCCCTTGGCCATGACGCGTAACCAACAGATGACTCGGCAGATCCCCTTTCCCCTCGTGCTCATGCTCAGTTGCATCCAACTCTTTGCGACCCCAGGGACTGGAACCCGCCAGGCTCCTCTGTCCATGGGATTCTCCAGGCAAGAATGCTGAGTGTGTTGTCATTTCCTTCTCCAGGGGATCTTCCCAACCCAGGGATCGAACCCTTATCTTTAGCATCTCCTGCATTGGCAGACTGGTTCTTTACCACTTGAGCCACCTGGGAAGCAGGTGCCCACCCTCTATTCAAGAGTCCAACTCCTGGGTGGCCTTGCTTAGGCAATATCCCTAAGGCTAGGTCAGTCGAGACAGGTTTTTTGAGCCCTGACAGTGTCCGAGGCTCTGGTCTAAGAGCTGGGGGTGCAGCTGGGGATAGGAAAGACAAGATCTCATGCCAGGCACCTCATGGCCGGGAAGACAGACCATAATCACCTAAAGAAGTGAGGGAGTCTTAGGTCCTGACCAGTGCTTTGAAGAAAATCAAATAGGGCAGAGCAGGAAAAGTTTGGTGACCTTTGTGCTGGGCTTGTAGGATCGATAGGGAGAGAAGGAGGGAGAAGTAGGCTAGACTTGAGAAACAGAAAATGCACAAAGGATGGAAAGTACAGAGCCCATCCTGGGAATGGAAATAAGCCAGGGGGGAGCGTGGGTATAGAAGGAAAAGAATGTTGGCGACACACCATGGAGAGGTCCTAAGGGCTAAAGGGGTATACTTCACCTCCCAGCTCAGGTGGGTCCAGGGGACAGTGTCAACTCACACATAGTGGAGGCTGCCTTCCTCCCACTAGAAGGACGCTTTAGAATTACCCATCAGAGGTGTTGTCAGAAAAAAGGAGGAAAGAGTGCTGAACTGAGTAGAAAAAAAAAAAAAAAAAATCACTGTAAGCAAACCCGTTCATTCATTTGACAGCAAACACATATTGAGCACTACTCTGGTGTTCCAAGCCTCTGCTTGACATGGAGCCGTGGAATCCTGAGCTTCAGATCTTCCCTCCCAAGCCCCCTCCTTCCCTCTAATGGACTCAACTACTCTCCACTGGCCTTCAGTTGTTTTAGTGTTTCAAGTTCAAATCTCTGAAAGACGTCTGATTCGCTTGTGTTCTGAGGCCAGCTACATTACAGGCCCAGGGCAGGTCCAATCAGGACCCGCCATGGGGCACAAACAACGGACAGTGGTTCCCCAAAGCAGCATGGTTATCTCCAGAGGAAGGGAAGTTGGGCTCATGTCAAAAGACAGAGTCATAAACAAGGATCATGATGGCAGGTCAGCCTCATAGCCTCCTTCACTGAAATCAGTGCGTGATTCCTGACTTGGACCAAGAGTTGTTTTCATGGTACCAGCCAGAATCCTGTGCCAAGGCTGCAGATCCAGTCCCAAGGGCTGGGGAAGAAAGGTTATGAACTTTCCCAATGTAGGCAGTAACAATGATAGGGATGCAAATGATCACTGACAATTTTTTACCACTGCATTTGCATTTAACCATTTGAATATTATTAAATGATTTATACTTTGAAAAGGCCCCTGTTCCCAGTTGGGCTTCCCAGGTGGCACAGCCTGCCAATACAGGAGGCGCAGGAGACCTGGGTTGGGAAGATCCCCTGGAGGAGGAAATGGCAGCACATTCTAGTATTCTTGCCTGGGAAATTCCACAGACAGAGGAGTCTCACGGGCTACAGTCCATGGGGTCGCAAAGAGTCAGACACGACTTTGTGACTGAGTAGGAGCACTGTTCCCCATTTCGGAGGGTGGGAGGCACAATTAACTAATGACTGGTAATCTCAGAGGAAGAGGCATAAGTGGCAAAGAGTGGAAAAGCAGAAACTCATCTGTTACTGTGGAATTGTACACTGGGCCTGCCTTCCTAAAGAACAACTTGGCAATACACTAAAGCACTAAAAATACCCAATCCCTTTGATCCAGAACTTCTAGGAATCTGTCATAAGGACACAATCAGATATGTATGCAAAAAATGTTCCTCCAAGGTGGCTCACTGTAGCATTAATATAATACTGAAAAATTAGAACTAAATTGAATATCCAATAATCAGGGATTAGTTGAGTAAATTATGGCATGTCCATATGACAGATTCAATACAATCCAAAAAAAAACCTGCATAGAAGCATATTAAATAACATGGGAGAATGTGGTATATGAAAAGGCAAGCTGTAAAACATTATGAACATCATGTCATCTTTGTAAGGTTAATTTTGGAGATCTTTGGGTAATATGATAGAATGGAGGAGTAACAGAGGTGGGTAAGGATGAGGGCTTGGAGATAAGACAGACATGAGTTCTGTTCCCAGGTCCACCACTTACCAGCTTGAACACTGTAAGCCTCAGCTTCCTCATCTTTGACATGGGGCTAGGATGGTTTCTGGATTATACCAAGGGCAAGGTACTTATTAAATAAATGTTTCCAACTAAAATGGTGGGTGATGGTATGTGGGTATATGTGTGTATGTGCCCACCGTGGTGCTTTCCGGATGTGCTCAATTCTTCCTGAGTTAGGTTGTTACTGCTTTTGTAACTTGAAACACGGTTATTAACATAAAAATGGAGAGGCAAAAAGGAGCCGTGAGAATATTATTCAACATAAGAAATGTCATCAGGACAGGAGGAATGTCAACAGTGTGTTAATTTGCCATCTCTGTCTGCTCTCAGAGTTGTCTGTTTTGAATCATTTTGTGGCATTTCTGTTCCTCTTTTTTTTAAGGACTAGTTCCAAGAATTAGAAAAAAAAAAAACACAAACAGAAAGACAGAAAACCCCCAAAACTTCAAGCCATGTGGGTGAGTACAATTTGCAGAAAAACATTTCCAAAATAATGTAGCCAATACAGGTCATGTTTTAAACCTCAGATATCTGAGCAAATATCTAAACAACACCTGTAAAGTTCTCCTGCCTGGTAACACCTTGCTTGTTGGAGATAATTTAGAGAGAAGGTTCCAACGTTCATTGGTTTTGCCTGCTCCAGCATCCACCTGCTCTGTACCCCTGCCCACATTGGCATCAGAATTCAGATATTTCTCTGGGAAAATGGTCCCTTCCCCTAGATCCTTGTGGCTCAAGGTGGGCCTGGCCATGTATTGGCTTTAGAGGTAGGCATGACCCGGTCCTGACTAATAAGAGTACAGTGTTGTTCTGGCCACTGGGATTGGCTCAGGGATGGGCATATGACCCAAGCTACACCAGTCAAAGACAAAGAATCTTAGCCCTGGGATTTTTGGCAGAAGTGCTGATATTAAGAGTGCTGTCTTTCCACTGGGATGTAAGGCTGAAAATGTCGGGAATGGTTCAACATCATTTAGGCTTGCTTGAGAATGGAGCGAACACAAAGGATGAAAAGGCAAGAAACGGATAAAGTTAGATTCCTGCTGACATCCCTTTAAGCACGAGGGTTCAGCTCTGCCTAATGTTAACAAACATTCCTTTCTGTTTAAGCCAATTGGAGTTAGTTTTCTGTTGCTTGCAACTGAAAAAGTCCTGACTTCACCAGATTACTGTGAAGTGGTAGATACATTCATTTCATTATATGCTCTAAGAGTCTATAGTGTTTATAGTATTTCAGGTGCTAATGACTCATTCAGTGTTTCTTAAGTAGAGCTCCTCTAGGACTGGCTGCAGTGAACACCTAAGAGCCCTTTATAATTAGCTCATTAAAGGAACCCCGGCAAAGTGGTTGTCAACTTACTTAAAAACAGTTGTCTTGAGTAGGCTAAGCCTTTCCCCTGCTACCCCCCACACACAATCAGGCTTTGGAAAGCCTTTTTCAGAGTTAGCACTAATATAGGTCCACATTCAACTCCTTCCCCGATTAATAGAATTCTCACTAAAATATTTAATTCTTTATCTGTAATCCTTTCATACTAACAGAAACAGTAACACAAACAAAACATTGCAAACAGGTTGTGTTTTCTATAGAGAGCAGACAAGCCACTGTTATACATTATAATAGTGCTTTGCAGATAATGTGGATTCTATTTATATTTCATTTCATCACCTGGTTTCCACTCCTTTTGGTGTGATTACCAAGCTATAGATTGCTTAAAATGTTGAGCTCCTGGGTGCATGCATGTGTGCTCAGTCTTGTCTGACTGTTTGCAACCCCATGGACTGTATGTAGCCCACCAGGCTCCTCTGTCCATGGCATTTCCCAGACAAGAACACTGGAGTAGCTTGCCATTTCCTTCTCCAGGGGATCTTCCTGACTCAGAGATCTGACCTGAGTCTCCTGCATTGGCAGGAGGATTCTTTACCACTGAGCCTCCTGGGTAATGGTTCTTTTTCCCTTATCAAAAAATTTTAAAGGCCAGTCAACAATCTAAGAGGTTGATTCATATCAAAACAAGCTTTACTGAGTTCCTAGTGTTTACAAGATAGCGTCAGGTTTGAAGGAGACAGAAAGATGAGAAACTCCAGTCTAAGTCCCCTGGAGATGACTGTCTAGTTGGGGAGATAGGAATGTGGTTTAGTGTAGGGGGCCTGGACTACTGAGGTTCAAATACTGATTCTGTCACCTTCTAGCTACATTCTTGGGCAAAGTACAGAATCTCTATATACTTCAGTTTTTCATCTGTGAAATAGGGCTAAAAATATAGAACGTCAAAGAAAAATGTCTAGAACTCAAAAAAGATGTCCAAGTTGTCTTTCTTTCTTGTTTTATATCTTCATAGATCTCTTGTATAAGATCTGATTTTGATGTTGTCCCAGTAATTCTCAGGTATATCTTGGGGTCAAGAATCAACATGTTTGGTGATCCCTCAAAAATGCCTTTGGAAGCAGCCATGTTGGTCACCTGTAGACCATCTCTCAATCTAGTAAGTTCTGCCCAGTCAGTTTATCCCACATTATTCTTTGGTTGAGTACCAGATAAAGCAGTATCTTTGTATTTAGGAGTCAGGTTGTATGAAAAATGCTGACCCTTAAATACTTTAAAAACATTTATAAACACTGGACAGCCAAAGGCCACACGTAAGAAGAAACTCATGAATCAAGGGATTGGCCATTCTCTCAGGTCCCACCCAAAAGTCACCCTGGATAAGCCTTCATCCCATATCCTGCTATAGGAACCACCTGTACTTGTTACATTGTTCTTTCTCTTCACAAGACTGTGTGTCTGAATCCATGAACATTAAAGGCTTATAGGAGGCAATTTCCCTATATTTAATTTGCTTCATAGTAAGACAGTTCAGAAATGTTAGACATCGGGGTCAAGGCTAGGACCTGGGGATCCCAACCCATCTTGACCTTGAAAGCCCTCTTTGTAAAAAGCATAAGATCTGGAGTTCAAAGCATGAGACTTGAGTCCACAATTTTCCACAGGGTGACCTTGTTACTGGTCACTTTATCTCCTTCAACTTTAGTCTCTTCCTATGAAAAAGAGGCTCTTGAAAATATATACCACCCACAGTTACTGAGAGAATGGAGATAAAATATGCATGTTAAGTTAAAAAGGGTATTCATGTGTTATTCACTAGCTCTACAGTTGTAGTATGGGACCAGGGTCTAGTGATGATGAGTAAGTCAGTCCTTGACGTCAAGAAGCACTCAGCCATGTGGGAAAATAGAGTAGAAATGTGTAATGATACTGTGGTGTGGCAAGTATGATGGTGAGTTACTCTGTAGAACCTGCCAACACTCCAGTCTTTTTGTAGTTCCAAAGGAAATAATCTGTTTTGACAGTTAGTTAATGCATGTTTGGGTAGTTTCTGTTTTGTGTTGCAGAAGAGAAACACAATTTGAGGTGTATGTATATATATATATACATTCTGAAAAGCCCTATCCTTGCTAGCTGGGATGGTGGGAGGATTGGGCAATCCTATCAGGCTTCTTCAGCTCAGGGAAAGAATTCTGAATGACTATTCGTGATGAAATTACACAGATTTGTTTCCCACTAGTAAACAGTCACTAACAGTTATTGAGTGTATGCTGTGCATATTGTATTTTCTATTGAAAAGTCATACAGCTTGGCATCAAATGGGCTCTACCATTTACTAGCTGTGGAATTTGGGGCAAGTGATTTACCCTGTGTGAGCTTCAGTGTCTCCTCTTGAAATAGGGCAGAAATGGTGTAAACATGAGGATTTAGTGAGATGGTGGGACACCATGGGGAGTGTTCAGCAATGGCAGTTATCACCATTGGCTCCATGGAAAAGCCTGGGCATAAGAGAGATTCTGTCCTGGAAAGATCTTTGTGATCACTGCAGGGCTCTTCAGGAGACTGGGGGTGTTAAATTTAAGAGGTTTTAGGTTCTCATGTCAGCACATAAGGCAAAAAAGGATGGGGTCAAGGTACACTTGAAAATGACCTGCCCATAAAGTAGGGTATATATGGTATTATATACAAACAACTCGGGTTTGAGAACCACTGAGTCAGACCATTAGACAGAATAAAAGGAAAGTTTACCTACAATTGCCTGAGGATTCAAACCATTCTGTGTCCAAAGAAGAGGGTCTCAACTGGGGCCAGTTTTTCCTCTCCCAGAGGACATTTGGCAATGTCTAGAAAGGCACTGTCATAAGTAGGATGGGGTATGATACTGGCACCAGCGGGCAGCAGCCAGGGATGCTACTAAATATCCTGCAGTGCCCAGGGCAGTGTCCCAAAACAAAGACCCACACAGCCTAAAATGCCACTAGTGCTGAGGTTGAGAAACCCCGCTGTAAGCTAACTATCAAATTAGGAATGAGAGAGAGAGATGGGTGGAGTCTGCTTGGATGGTCTGCTTGTCAAGGGTTGGGGCTGGGTGGTGGGAGTTTAATGGGATGCCATATGTCAGAGCTCTTAGTTCAGGGCCTGGCACAAAGTAGGTGCTTAACAAATACTTGGTGAGTGTATAGTTGCATCTTGCTTGCTGGGTTCTATCACATACACACTGTTTTTTGAAATGTGGCTGGAGACCTGCTGGGCCACCTGCCTCCTGTCTTCCCAAACTGGAATTTCCACTTCAGCCCCACTCACGGGGGACAGACCTCATGTGGCTATCTTCCATGAGGGGAGGTTCTGAATCACAATTCAGATGTGATCCTGCTATATCATGATTATCAAAACTTCATAATTTGGATTCAAAATTACTGACCTCTCAACTCTCTGTGGAAAGCCTTCCTCATAGCCACATGATTTTAAGAAGGAGCTCTTACAAACACAGACTCCATTTCCCCCCCAAAACAGAGTGGATCTGAACTAGGAGTCCATGTGTCCAAAGCAAAGCTGGGGGATGGTAGTTGGCACTTACAACCTAGGAAATTCTCAAGGACCACAAAGGCCAGAAAATTGCTTTTAAACAAAAGAAATATTTCCATTTCATTTTAGCCCCTAATGTATCACATAACTCTAATATCATTCCCTGTCCAACTGAAATATTTGAATCCAAATAATTCTTAAGTCATTTGGACTCTATTCAAAAGTGAATTCATCTCTTTAATCATCCTTCCCCTTATTTTTTAAATAAAGACTAATATTGAAAGTTGAGTCTATTTGTGGATTCTTTTTTTTTTTTCACTCTAAGATGTTTCTTTTTTTACAGTCACTGTTGCTTTCTTCCCCATCATTTCTTACTCATCAGTGTCTTGAAAATCCTAAACTTGTCTTTTTCCATTTTTAAATTTTCCTTCATTTAAATATTATGGACAGCAGGCAGACTGAATAATGATGAATATGATTAATATTCAGACTTAATAAGTCTTACGAAAAGGCTCTTTTCCAAGGAAGGAGGATGTGTGGTTTTGGCAGCATATGGTGTCACGGTGACAGAGTCAAATGTAGGGTAACTGGATGGGGGAAAGGCAATGTCCTGGCCATCCTAGCCCTGAGAGGGAGGACATGCATATGGTATACTCTTCCATATATCCAGAGGAGAAAGGGAAATGTGCCCCCAGAGTGCATTTCTGTGTCACTCTGTCTCAGGAGATTTCTTGATTTGAAACATTGTCTTGGTGTGTCTCTGTGACACAGAGTGATGCACATTATTCTCAGATGGGCAGGGCCTTCTCCTTGATGTCCTTCTTTTCCTAAAACACCTATGATAGAGAAGACCATACCAGGATCCAGAAATGGCAAATACACAGCTGATTCACCTCTACTCTCCACTCCTCTGCCTACAGCACACATTACCAATCAATGACTCTTTTCCCCAAACCACACATACAGCCACTACCAGTGGATTTCAGAGTAAGCACATAAGATAAAAAAAAAGATTTTTTGCCTTTGCTAAGTGAAAAAGAATAACACTTGAAGAGCATGGAATGTCGCCACCACTGTATCCTTTTCCAGAAACCTCTTCAGTGCTCCAAAGCCTAGTTGACCAAAGGTTTGAAAGAGAAGAGAGAGAGGTCAGCTTTGCTTTCTCCATAGCAATATGGTTTAAAAACTTGAAGTCTCTGAGTACGTAGAAACAAGCAAATTGAATGAATTCACCTCTTTTCTTAATAGAACCCCAGTCTGTAGTTTTTGAGTAAGGTGCAGATTATTTTTATTTGCAGTTTTCCTCTTGAAATTGTATAAAATTACCTCTCCTCTCCCCTCCAATCCTTATAACTGCTGTTTTTTTCCCTCAAATTCTTTGTGTTTTTACTTTAGGAATTTTTTTTCAAATAAGTTCCTGATGTTACTTTATCTATAAGTCTTCAGTCTGAGATGGAGTTTTAGAAACAATCTAGAACCAAAATTAATTCTACCATTTTATAATCTTCATTTAAATATTATGGACAGTCATGCAAAAAAAAAATATATGGTTGTCAAGTACTTTCTATACTTGAGACTAAAAATGGCATTGTCTTTTCTTTAAGCAAATGCAACTCTCTGGGTACTTACTTTAAGAGGATTTTAGTCATTGGAGACATTTAAAAACAGATCTCAAATGAGAATCTTTCTTTATATTTTTTTCAAAAGGATATTTACTTTGAAAAATGCTACATTTAGAAAAATTGTGCCTTGGATGACAACTGGCCCACTAAGTTGTACTGTATTTTGAGGGGGAGAAAGGAGTGGAGGAGGTTGGAGGCTGTGTAAAGGCAGTTCTGTTCACCCACCAGCCAAGCAGGATCTGAAAGTTCATTTTCATTCATTCATTCAGTCAGTCAATCAACACATATTGAAGGCCTGCCATATAGAGAGCATTGTGCTAGACAATGGGCCTATAGCCATGAACAAAACACTCTCTTTGATTTTCCACTTTTCTCAGCTGGGCATGCCAGAGAAAGATGCCCTAAAGTCCTAAGACAGGAGTTCTTGGGCAATGTCTGGAGACCTTTTTGGATGTCACAATTGCGGGAGGGTGCTACTGGCATCCGATGGGTAGAGGCCAGGAATGCTGCTAAACATCCCATGATACACAGCCCCTTAGCCCAAATGTCAACCGAATGGAAGTTGAAAAGCCTAACCTTAATGCAGACAAGATGTGTAAGGAACTCACTTCTAGTCAATGCTTCTAGTTAAGCACCATCCTTAGGAGAAATGAGAAAACAGAAGCTCAACTCATTTTCTGTCAGATTTTCTTCTCTCCTGGAACCATGAGTGAGAGAGGTCGGTACCATTGCTCTCAGGGTATGGTCCATGGACCAGCGGCATCAGCGTCACCTGGGAGCTTATTAGAAACGCAGACACTCAGGCCCCACCCCAGGTCAGCTAAATCAGACTCTGCATGTTGACACCACCTCAGGAGATCTGTGTGCACCCAGTTATAGTATGAGAAGTTGCAGCTCTAATCAGACATGAAACAGAAGTTTTAAGTGACAGTCTTGATATACGCTGAAATCCTAACCCCCAATGTGAAGGTCTCAGGAGGTGGGGTCATGAAGGCAGGAGGCAATTAGGTCATGAAGGCAGAGTCCTTATGAGCAGGATTAGTGCCCTTACAAAAGAGACCCCCAGAAAGCCCCCTCACACCCTCTATTGTTTGAGGACGTGGCATGGTGTTTGGGACCATGTTTGAGGACATTGTTTGAGGATATAGTGAGGGTTCACTTCTCACCAGACACTGACTCTGCCTTGATCTTGGATTTCCTGGCCTCCAGAACTGTGTGAAATAAATGTCTGTTGTTTCAGCCACCAGCCTATGGCATTTTTGTTATAACAGCCCCAAATGCTTTCAAAATGTGGTGATGGAGAAGACTCTTGAGACCCCTTGGACAGAAAGATCAAACCAGTCAAACCAGTAAAAGAAATCAACTCTGAATATTCTTTGAAAAGACCGAAGCTGAAGCTCCAATACTTTGGCCACCTGATGTGAAGAGCCAGCTCATTGGAAAAGACCCTGGTACTGGGAAGGATTGAGGGCAGGAAGGGAAATGAGTGACAGAGGATGAGGTGGTTGGATGGTATCACTGAGTCAATAGACATTAGTTTGAGCAAACTCAGGGAGATGGTAAAGGACAGGGAAACCTGGCATGCTGTAGTCCATGGGGCCACAAAGAATTAGACACAACTGAGAGACTGAACAACAACAAGCCCCAGATGGACTAAAACAGCTACAAAGGAACCCACTCTGAGGGGTCAGGGAAGGCTTCCATGAAAAATGAGCCTGTAAATTGAGGGCTGGATTGGGGATCAACCAGGAAAATAGGGTTCCTGACAGCGGGACTATCACTAGCAAAGGCTCAGAGATTGGAGGGAGCTTGGTCAATGGAGGAGCTGAAAGAAGACGCATTATATCTAGAGTCCTTTAGCATGGTGTCCTAAGAGCCGAGGAACTGGTCAGACCAGAGTTGGAATCCCATGAATGATAATTGTCCCAGGCGCCCCAAGTCTGACATGAGACAAAGCAAGAAGGATCCTGCTGGGAACAAATGCTGCTCCCCAAGCCCTCTGATTTAAGGTTACAGAGCCATTATGTCGATACATTTCTGTACAGATTTTGTAGTTTATGACACATTCTGGCAACGTTTAGATGCAATTTCAATGAGCCAGAATGTAGTACTGTAAACCTAAAACTGGATATCCCTTGAAGCTGTTAGAATCTGGCAGGAGACCTGCTCCCAATTACAAGCACAGTTTCCAACTTCACTGTTCCCTCCTCAAAAGCATTGAAAACAAAATCCATTTTTAATGAGGGACTACTAAACACTTTGCATTCTGTTAATGTCCCTTTTGGCCTCTCAAGCCTCAGTATATCTTATACCCCAAGAAATGACCTCCACTAACTGATTGGCCAAGGCAAGAGAGTATCCTGGGAGTCTTGCACCTCAGTGCAAATATGGCGACCGAATGGACGGAAACCAAGGGATCCTGTCCCCACCCCCCTCAATCCCCTCCGCACATGGCCAGCTGGGTGCACATGGCCAGCCCTTCTCAGGGCTGGATGGGAAACTGGGAGAAGTCATCTCAACACACACATCCAGTATACACTTGGCTGCCTGACTCCTCATCTCTAACCTATTACTAATCTTACAAACCATCCATTATCCACTCAGTATCTGGCAAACATGAACTTGGCCCACGTCAAAGCTGACTGATGAGATCCAAGTTAGAAGAAGTGGGAGAAAGAAGAGAAAGTACAAAAGATGAGCCAGACGGTTTTCCAACCTGTAAGAACATGTTGTATTTACCAGGCCGGGTATGAAAGCCAAGCTCCGTTCCCGTTGTTTGTCTTCTGCTCAGGGTCTGGGTTATGTTTGGTGCAAACAGGTCAGTACCCACCACCCCCCCCCAACCCTCACTTCCATCCGATGATTGGCGTATTGTTTAGAGGCGAAGAGGGATGATCCTGTGCTCCAGAGGAAGTTGGCAAGAAAGTTTAATTCTATAAAAAGAAACGCGCGGTCAGGATACGGTTTCCTATTCTGAGTCAAGGCAGAGAAGGGAGTCAGAAATTCCACCCCAGAGGGTCAGGACAGGCTCCAGGACCTGTTGAATCACATCTGAAACATGTTCCCCGTCCTCCTTTCTCCTCCTCCCTGTTCTTACAACTGGCCAACTGGGATTACACAATTCGCACTAATTTTATTCCACATGTGGCTGTTTCTTATTAGGAGGCTGGATCTTATTTTTTTCCTTTACCATGTCATCTCTCCTGATTCAGGTGAGTAATTCCATTTCTTAACACGGGGATTCTGTTCACACTCTTGGCTGGACTCAAAAAAAAAAAAAAAAAATGTGCACTCAAACTTTTTCTTAATGTGTCTTTTTTCTGTGTCTTTTAAACCCCCCAATCTTTGTTTCTCTGCCCAGAATCTTCATCGTTTCCTCATTCTCAAGAGTTGGACTCGACAGGAACCAATGGAAAAGTGAACATTTGAGTCAATTGACAGGATGTTTTTTGGTCACCCAATACCCAACAACTGTTTCTAAAGGGTTTGTCCCCACCTCCACCACCCCACCCCGCAACTGGAGTGGTGAGTTTTCTCTTTAGCTGAATTCACCAGATGTTTTGGCGGTACATAAACCTGGCTTTCCTGTCTTCCAAGTGGATGAAATAGGATCCAAATCACAGCACGTCTCCTCAGCTTCTCCAACCAAGTACTTAATGGTTCTTGAGAATAATGTAAAGATGGAGTTCAGTTTTCTTCAGGCCTTGGGCCCACTGGATCCAGGTGTTGGCATTTTCTGGCTTCGCTTTAGAAGATTTCCAGGTGGAATCCCAGATTCATGAGCACGAGTCAACTTCCCCACAGTTACCCTCCTCCATCACTTTAATTTTTCTGGCCCCATATCAGAAACTGTAAAAGTACACCCCAAAATCCCCACGAAGGGTGAACTGCTGTAGCGGCATGCACGTGATTCAACCACATCTGGAGAAAAAGCTGCTCTGCGACTCCCCCTCAGTCTTTGCAACTCCAGGTGCTGCCCCCCACACCCGAGTTAAAGGGGAAACAGGACCCCTTCATCAGTCTCCAACCTCCCTCTGCCTTGTGCCCCATTTTGCTTAGAACAAGCTTCAGCATGCCATGCCACCTCACCAGGCCTTGCCAAAATCCACGAATGGCACAGAGAGCACATTAAACAGATGGAATGCAACATACATGTAAAGAAATAAGAGCACTGCCAGGAAGGTTGGCAGCAGCGCTGGAATGCTTTAAACAGTGTGTGTGTGGGTAGGAAGAGTGAGCCCAGAGTCGGCGAGGCTGCCTCCTTCTCAAGAGCTGTTTCTTTTACAGCCATGACCTGTTTTGCCAGTCAAAATAAATACGGTGTTAAATGCCCCCTTTTACTGGCTCCCAATACCTTGGCAATGCAACTTGAAATATGACCCGCTTTCATTGGAAAAAATGTCCTTTTAACTGAGTGGAAAGGATGTGCCCCTTCTAGGAAGTAAGTAGGAGGGTCACGGATGGTGGGGCCTTCTGAACACAGACACACTGAGGAAGCAGGACCGGCCTTGGAATCGACACTGCCTGTTTAAAAGTCATCACCTTTAGAAGGTTCCTGGCAGACACAGAGCAACACTTGGGGCTGGCTTTCAAGGCTTCTGTCCCCTCTGATTTCAGCAGGAACAATAAAGCAGGAGGTCTGAGTGTGGGCTGTCTCACGAGGCACCTTGAGACAGCCAAGTCCTTCCTTCTAGCTGTGCTAACCAGGAATGACCACAGGGTCAGCCCATTCATGATGCCATTTAGTTTTGTGTGCTCCCCATGGACATAGTCACTCCATAACCACATCAGCATCTTGCCACGTGTGTGAGAAGCTAGATGGATTTCCCCCAAAGAGTCATTGTCGCATTTTCTGCATACCAGGCACCTCGGATGTATTTTTTGAATCATCCCATTATTGCATGATATAAGGATATCACTACTCCAGGGACTTCCCTGGCGGTCCAGAGGTGAAGATTCTACTTCCACTGCAAGGGGCATGGGTTCAATCCCTGGTTGGGGAACTAAAATCCTGCATGCCACATGGTGCAGCCAAAAAATAATAAAATATTTCTTTAAAAAGGATATTCAGTTCAATTCAGTTCAGTTGCTCAGTCGTGTCCGACTCTTTGCAACCCCATGAATCGCAGCACACCAGGCCTCCCTGTCCATCACCAACTCCCGGAGTTCACTCAGACTCACGTCCATCGAGTTAGTGATGCCATCCAGCCATCTCATCCTCTGTCATCTCCTTCTCCTCCTCCCCCAATCCCTCCCAGCATCAGAGTCTTTTCCAATGAGTCAACTCTTCACATGAGGTGGCCAAAGTACTGGAGTTTCAGCTTTAGCATCATTCCTTCCAAAGAAATCCCAGGGCTGATCTCCTTCAGAATGGACTGGTTGGCTCTCCTTGCAGTCCAAGGGACTCTCAAGAGTCTTCTCCAACACCACAGTTCAAAAGCATCAATTCTTTGGCGCTCAGGCTTCTTCACAGTCCAACTCTCACATCCATGCATGACCACAGGAAAAACCATAGCCTTGACTAGATGGACCTTTGTTGGCAAAGTAAAGTCTCTGCTTTTCAATATGCTATCTAGGTTGGTCATAACTTTCCTTCCAAGGAGTAAGCGTCTTTTAATTTCATGGCTGCAATCACCATCTGCAGTGATTTCAGAGCCCCCAAAAATAAAATCTGACACTGTTTCCACTGTTTTCCCATCTATTTCTCATGAAGTGAGGGGACCGGATGCCATGATCTTCGTTTTCTGAATGTTGAGCTTTAAGCCAACTTTTTCACTCTCCTCTTTCACTTTCATCAAGAGGCTTTTAAGTTCCTCTTCACTTTCTGCCATAAGGGTGGTGTCATCTGCATATTTGAGGTTATTGATATTTCTCCCGGCAATCTTGATCCAAGCTTGTGCTTCTTCCAGCCCAGCGTTTCTCATGATGTACTCTGCATAGAAGTTAAATAAGCAGGGTGACAATATACAGCCTTGATGTACTCCTTTTCCTATTTGGAACCAGTCTGTTGTTCCATGTCCAGTTCTAACTGTTGCTTCCTGACCTGCATATAGGTTTCTCAAGAGGCAGGTCAGGTGGTCTGGTATTCCCATCTCTTGAAGAATTTTCCACAGTTCATTGTGATCCACACAGTCAAAGGCTTTGGCATAGTCAATAAAGCAGAATTAGATATTTTTCTGGAACTCTCTTGCTTTTTTGAAGATCCAGTGGATGTTGGCAATTTGATCTCTGGTTCCTCTGCCTTTTCTAAAACCAGCTTGAACATCTGGAAGTTCACAGTTCACATATTACTGAAGCCTGGCTTGGAGAATTTTGAGCATTACTTTACTAGCATGTGAGATGAGTGCAATTGTACGGTAGTTTGAGCATTCTTTGGCATTGCCTTTATTTGGGATTGGAATGAAAACTGACCTTTACCAGTCCTGTGGCCACTGCTGAGTTTTCCAAATTTGCTGGCATATTGAGTGCAGCACTTTCACAGCATCATCTTCCAGGATTTGAAATAGCTCCACTGGAATTCCATCACCTCCACTAGCTTTGTTCGTAGTGATGCTTTCTAAGGCCCACTTGACTTCACATTCCAGGATGTCTGGCTCTAGGTGAGTGATCACACCATCATGATTATCTTGGTTGTGAAGCTCTTTTTTGTACAGTTCTTCTGTGTATTCCTGCCACCTCTTCTTAATATCTTCTACTTCTGTTAGGTCCATACCATTTCTCTCCTTTATCGAGCCCATCTTTGCATGAAATGTTCCCTTGGTGTCTCTAATTTTCTTGAAGAGATCTCTAGTCTTTCCCATTCTGTTGTTTTCCTCTATTTCTTTGCATTGGTCGCTGAGGAAGGCTTTCTTATCTCTCCTTGCTATTCTTTGGAACTGTGCATTCAGATGCTTATATCTTTCCTTTTCTCCTTTGCTTTTCGCTTCTCTTCTTTTCACAGCTATTCGTAAGGCCTCCTCAGACAGCCATTTTGCTTTTTTGCATTTCTTTTCCATGGGGATGGTCTTGATCCCTGTCTCCTGTACAATGTCACGAACCTCTGTCCATAGTTCATCAGGCACTCTATCTATCAGATCTAGGCCCTTAAATCTCACTTCCACTGTATAATCATAAGGGATTTGATTTAGGTCATACCTGAATGGTCTAGTGGTTTTCCCTACTTTCTTCAATTTAAGTCTGAATTTGGTAGTAAGGAGTTCATGATCTGAGCCACAGTCAGCTCCTGGTCTTGTTTTTGTTGACTGTATAGAGCTTCTCCATCTTTGGCTGCAAAGAATATAATCAATCTGATTTCAGTATTGACCATCTGGTGATGTCCATGTATAGAGTCTTCTCTTGTGTTGTTGGAAGAGGGTGTTTGCTATGACCAGTGCATTTTCTTGGCAAAACTCTATTAGTCTTTGCCCTGCTTCATTCCGTATTCCAAGGCCAAATTCGTCTCTTACTCCAGGTGTTTCTTGACTTCCTACTTTTGCATTCCAGTCCCCTATAATGAAAAGGACATCTTTTTTGGGTGTTAGTTCTAAAAGGTCTTTTAGGTCTTCATAGAACCATTCAACTTCAGCTTCTTCAGTGTTACTGGTTGGGGCATAGACTTGGATTACTGTGATATTGAATGGTTTGCCTTGGAAACGAACAGAGATCATTCTGTTGTTTTTGAGATTGCATCCAAGTACTGCGTTTTGGACTCTTTTGTTGACCATGATGGCTACTCCATTTCTTCTAAGGGATTCCTGCCCACAGTAGTAGATATAATGGTCATCTGAGTTAAATAAAAAACTTTTTGAGTTTTTTATTTAACTCAAAAAGAATATTACCACTCTTATTTTCCCCTTCATGGATCACAGCCTTGTTGTTGGCAATGGGGATTGCATAACTCAATGAAGCCTGGCAAAAGGAGAAGGGGGCAGTAGAGGATGAGATGGTTAGGTAGTATCACCAACTCAATGAAGATGAATTTGAGCAAACTCCAGGAGATAGTGAAGGACAAAGAAGCCTGGTGTGCCACAGTCCATGGGGTCGCAAAGAGTCAGACATGACTGAGCAACTGAACAACAATTCCTATTTTACCTATGAAGAAACTGAAGTTCAGAGAGGTTGAGTCACCTGCCCAAGACTGAACAGCAATTAAAAGGGAAGCTGGAATTTGAACCAAAGTCTGCCTGCTCTCAACGATCAGGCTGTAAGGGCTCCATGCTGGCTTCTAACAAAACTCCCAAGGCAGCAAACCTGCAGCATCACCTTCTTTATTCTTAGAACACTGTGAGGCAAGGTATTGAATTCCCTGTTAAAGATGCCATAAGATGTGTTAGTTTCTGGGGCGGCTGTAACAAGTTATTGCAAACAGGGTGCTTAAAACAACAGAAGTGTATTCTCCCACAGTTCTGGAGGCCAGAAACGAAGATGTTGGCAAGGCCATGCTCCTGCCCCCTCTGAAGGTTCCAGGGGCGAATCCTTCCCTGTCTGAGTAGTCGCTGGCATTCCTTGGCTTGTGACTGTATCACTCTAATCTCTGCCTCTGTCCCCGCATGGCCTTCATACAGGTCTCCTCCCCTTCTCTTCTAAGGACATTTGTATTGGACTTAGGACCCCTTCGCATCTTCTTATCTCAAGATGCTTAACTAAATTACATCAGCAAAGATTCTTTTTCCAGTGAGATCACATTCCCAGATTCCAAGGAACTGATTCTAAATCTTTCCTACCACATCGGGAGATGATGAGATGATTTATAAAATGAGAGTCTCCCAAATTTTGCAGGTCTGCAGGGCTTATTATAAGCATTTAAAATATTTTTGCCATCCCATATCCTCTCTTTAAAACAATGAGTATAACAACAACCAATACTTCATGAAAACTCACCAAGTTCTGCCACTTAGTGTCACTTAGTCCTCACAGAAACTCCACCATATAGACACTGTTCTTTCCTCACCGAACAGGGTAGGAAAAAAAACTATGAGAGGTTAAGAACCTTGACTAAGATTTCACAGCCAGGAACCAGTAAGGGGAGGACTGAACTCCACTCTGTCTGACTCTGGAGTCTTAGTTCTCAGGCAGGATGCAAAACTGCCTTTTCTTGGGAATTCAGGATTTGTTGGGAGACCGTGGTTTGGAAGGAGGTGGAAGCATGGGGCAATGGGACAATTTATGCCATGTTTTAGCCAAGAATTATTCTTGGGTGGAATATTCAGAAAGGCAGAAAACAAGGCGTTTTGATTGGGAAGGCAATCAATGCATTGGTTTCTCTCTTGATTTTTATGATTGAGGATCACTCTCTTCTCTCTCTCGGGGCTGAAATTGGGGGTCTTCCTGCAGAGAAACAGGAAGTTGGAGGCCCACAAGAAAATGCCCATTTTTATTGTCTTCCAGATTTTGGTTCAGTGACATCTGCCAATAGTTATATTCTTATTGCAGAGAAAAGTTCACTTTTGTTGTGCAATTGCCTGACCCAGGAGACTGGGTAGCTCATGGAAGGCAAAAATCAGAGCTGCTTATTCGAGACAGCTACAAATGGCAGATGACCTCTTTTCCTGTTGTCCAGTGACCACAGTCACCGATTCAGGCCCCCTGGTGAACAAGATCCAACTTCTCTTTGAGTCAGAGCTGCTGAAGGCTAAGTGTTCTGCAGGTATTATTGCCTTTGAGCTTCTCAATAACCCTGTGAAGTCAGAGCAATACTGACCCGATCTGATGCTCAGGAAGGTCAAGTCGCTTGCCTGTGCATGCCTGCCAGCAAGGGCTAAGATCTCTCTGGGTTGCCTGAGACCACAGTCTGAGACCTTTTAGCTGCAGCAATACATTCTCTCCAAACCCATGTCCCAAGACTCCCCACTGCCTCGATTAAAGGAATGATAGATAAGGTATGGGGGACATTACTCACACATCCCTCCATACGAGTTTATCTGTGTCTGCACCATGCACCAGGAAAGCCAAAAGAAAACCCTTCACTCATGTGTGTACCCAGGTGTCTGTGTCCAGCACCTTATTGGACTTTGGAACTAGGAAGACACTGACTCAGCCTTAAAGAGCTGGAGAAGACAGATGTCAATTCATCTAGGACAGTGTGGTAAATGCTATGGAAGGAGAGGTCAAGAGAGAATATGGGTTCAGGGAAGACTTCCTGGAGGAGAAAACCCATAAGCTGAGACTTGAAGGAGGAAGAGGAAAGTGTTGACAGAGAAGAAAGACCTAGCCCTCATTTTAGGCAGTGGGTTGATGTTCAGGAGCCTGGCTATGTCAGGTCATATATTTGACTACCTTTGTTGTCGTTCGGTTGCTAAGTTGTGTGTGACTCTTGGTGACCCCATGGACTGCAGCATGTCAGGCTACCTTGTCTTTCACTGTCTCCCAGAGTTTGTTCAAATTCATGTCCATTGGGTCAGTGATGCTGTCCAACCATCTCATCCTCTGCTGCCTCCTTTTCCTTTTGCCTTCAATCTTTCCCAGCATCAGGGTCTTTTCCAGTAAGTCAGCTCTTTGCATCAGGTGGCCAAAGTATTAGAGCTTCAACTTCAGCATCAGTCCTTCCAGTGGATATTCAGGGTTGGTTTCCTTGATCTCCTTTAGGATTGACTGGTTTGATCTCCTTGCAGTCCAAGGAACTCTCAAGAGTCTTCTCCAGTACCACAATTTGAAAGCATCAATTCTTTGGTGCTCAGCCTTCTTTATGATCCAGCTCTCACATCTGTACATGACTACTGGAAAAACCATAGCTTTGACTATATGGGTCTTTGCAGGCACAGTGATGTCTTTGCTTTTTAATACACTGTCTAGGTTTGTCAGAGCTTTCCTTCCAACCTTTGTATTGATGGATAAATAGCCAGTGCCTGCAGCCCACCGCATACCTTCCACCTCACCCTCTCTTCTCTGGGCCTCCATCCCCTTCCCATAATGCAGAGAAGACAAGGTTAATACCTGGCACAGCAGGAAGCTCCAGGACTCCACTTCAGCTCCTCAGTCCTTACCTGGTGGTGCTGATGCCATACTGGTTGTTAGTATTTGACTTTTTACTCCTGGGCCACTGGGAAGCTGTTGAGTAGGAAGGGCGTGGAGGAGCAGGCAGCCAGCACAGCTAGGAAATAGGGAGCCCAGAAGTGCTGGAGGTGGGACTGAAAAACAATGAACAGCCCCCTGAGGAAGGACCTTGTATGACAAAAACAAGATTGTCTTGAGGGTAATGTGGAGCATTGGGGGTTATTTTAGGCCCATTTAATTGACGTGCAATGATCCTCAGTGCAGTGCAGTCCTCTGAAGTCTAGTTTGATGAGTTTTGACAAATGTTTACCTCAACCACCTCCCACCCCCACCACCACCATGGCTTTGCCTGGTGGCTCAGATGGTAAAGAATCTGCCTGCAATTTGCTCCCTGAGTCAGGGTAGATCCCCTGGAAAACTGCCCACTCCAGTATTCTTGCCTGGAAAACCCATGGACAGAGGAGCCTCACGGGCTACAGTGCATGGGGTCGCACAGAATCAGACACGATTGAGCAATTAACACTTACCCCTCTGTGACCATCACCTCTACATCAATACCAACCCATCCAGAGGAAAACAGGAGAGCTCCATGATTATGCTCTGCTTTTCTCAGGCTTGCATTTGGAAAATCTTTTACTCATTTCTCGAGCCCCTCCTGGGTGCTGTGCCCTGTTTCAGCTGGAGAGAGGAGGGATGGGGTGCTTTCTGGTGGGAAGATGCCTTTTGGGAAAAAGCAAAAGGCGACCACGGCATGCAGAGCCAGTTTCAATGGCGTGTGACCTACGCAGTCACCAGGGCCGCACATTGGGTTTAATACTCTGCTGTCACCGTCTTGACATTCCTCATCATTTCTGACCAATGGGATCCATATTTTTATTTTGCACCAGACCCCCACAAGCAAGGCAGCTGGGCCTGGTGGTACAAAGGAAATGAAGGAGGAGAGGGGAGTCACAAGAGAGAGGATGTGGAGAGTCTTACAGAAAAGACCATCTCAAGAGGAATGAGGAGAGAGGCCTGATAGGTAAAGAATGAACATCACCCAAAGGATCCGACCTCCAGAGTTTTTCTCTATCTAGTGCAGGGGACTTCCCTGGTGCTCTAGTGGTTAAGACTCCATGCTTCCACTGCAGGGGGTGCAGGTTCAATCCCTGGTCGGGGAACTAAGATCTCACAGGCAATGCAGTGTGGTCAAAAAAAAAAAAAACAACAAAAAATCAAGATAAGTTCAGGGCAGTGAAGACATTTCATATCTACTGCTATTCCTAGAAATCTACCCAGTGAACATACAGGGATATAGAGAAGTCGCTCAGTTGTGTCTGACTCTTTGCGACCCCATGAACTGTAGCCTACTAGGTTCCTCTGTCCATGGGATTCTCCAGGCCAGAATACTGGAGCGGGTTGCCATTTCCTTCTCCAGGGGATCTTCCCAGCCCAGGGATCAAACCTGGGTCTCCCACATTGTAGACAGACGCTTAACATACATGGGCTCAATTAATTACAATGACTAACACATCTGACAAGCCAAATGTTAGCTCACAAGAACTGAGCACACTTATAAATATTAAGTACAGATACAAATAATTAACAATAAGCTCACTGGCATTATTATCTTCTAATTAATTAACTGTAAAAAAAAAATCACACCTTAATCCAGAGTAAAATTTAAAAAAAAAGGAAGCAAGACCTTTGCCTGATCTAGAAATGCAGGTGATGCAACAAGGGAGATACTGTTTGGTAGCTTTTCATCTGCTCTCATGATGAATTTAATCAGCCTTCCTTTGCCGATGTCAAAACCAAAATAAGTGCCTTGGTCCCCGTTTCTTCCTGCTGGGGCCAGATGTCTGATGGGAAGAGGCTGGCAGAGGGCTTCCAGGAGACGTAATTACCAGAGGCTCGAGGAGCAATGCTGGCATCCCCCTTGGAAAAATCCATCTTTATCAGTCTCAGAATGACCTTTCATCTCGTCTCTGAAATTTGGAACAAAGAGAAGGTGAGCTGCAAGGAATCCAGTTGTCTCCTGGCAATTGGCTTTTCTTCCTGAAAGGAATTCTAGAGCTGGGCATTCAATCAAAAACCCCAAATTAAATACCTGGGCTGCAACGATGGCACCAGTAAATATTTCCAAAGCGAGGCAATCTAGAAACAAAGATTTTCCCCCGACTGATGTTGCCTTCCACACACTATGTGTGCATGTGTGCTCAGTCATGTCCAACTCTTTGCCACCCCATGGAGTATAGCCCACCAGGTACCTCTTTTCATGGGATTCTCCAGGCAAGAATACTGAAGCAGGTTGCCATTTCCTCCTCCAGGGGATCTTCCCGACCCAGGGATTGAAACCGAGTCTCTAGCAACCCCTGCATTGGCAGGCAGATTCTTTACCACTGCATTGAAAAGGAAGCTTTTGCGATTATCTGAAAAACTTGAGATCTAAAATCTCTATTTTTGGCCTAAATTATGTCAGTTTTTGTTGCTCTGGGTTTTCCAGTTCTCTGGAAGGTCCAGAAGTCCTTGTCTTCATTGTGTCAACGCCTCCTTACCTTTGGTGGCCTTATGACTCACTGCAAATCACACTGGAAACTGAATATGGTCTCTTTTGCTCACTTTCTTTTTATTTACTTATTTCTGGCTGCACCGGGTCTGTGTTGCTACGTGTGAGCTTTCTCTTTGCAGCGAGTAGAGGGCTACTCTTTAGTCAAAGTGCACGGACTTCTCATTTGACATGGATTCTCTTGTTGAGGAGCACAGGCTCTAGGGCACGTGGGCTCAGCAGTTGTGACTCACAGACTTAGCTGCCCCTTGGCATGTGGGATCTTCCGGAACCAGGGATCAAACCCATGTCCCCAGCATTGGTGGGCAGATTATTAACCACTGGACTACAACGCAAGTCTGCTCACTTCTTTTTAGCTGCTAATCTGCCCTACAAGGGAGCCCACTTTGATAATAAAGGTGGCTACCATTATTTTGTATTAACTACATGCAGGCTCTGTGATGAGAGCTTTGCCTGCATTATCTTATTTAATCCTCCCGACAGGAAATTGTGTTGGCTCTGCCTTCAGAATGTATTCCGAGCCCTGCCATTTCTCATCTCCACGCCACCACCTTGTCTCACCTGCATTACTGCAGGATGCACCTAACTGATCTGCCTGCTGCTGCCCCTGTCTCTCTGTGCTTTACTTTCAACAGAGCAGATTAAATTATGTTTTTGAGGTAGAAGTCATCTCAAGTCAAAAGCCTACTAGGGTTCCTTTTCTCTCTCAGAGTAAAATCCAAAGTCCTTCCCCAAAAGCCCACAAAATCAGCTTCTTTTGTTCTCCCCCAAATGCACAAAATGCACACTGGGCCCGGCATACCAGTCAGTCTCCTCAACTTTCTATGAATGTGAGAGAACATTCCTGCCTTGGGGCCTTTGCACACCTGTTCCTTTTCCTCCCAGTTACCCACAGGACTTATCCTCTTTCTTCCTTCAAGTCTTTGTTCAAATGTCACCTTCTTAGGGAGGCTTATTCTGACCACACTATTTAAAATGCAGACCCTCCCACAGCCCTCCTGGTCTATTTTTTCCTCATAAAATGTATCACCATCTAACTACCTCATAATTACTTTTAGTTATGTTTATTTTTTGCCTCACCCCACAAGACCAGGGACTGCTGTGTTTTGGTCAGTAAATGCTTGTATAGGTGTAGAATAAATGTTTGTTGAATAAGCCATGAAGTATGTCCTATAGCCATATTATAGAGGAGAGAACCGGGGGACCCAGAAGGGTTAAGTGACTTTCCCAGGGTAAGTTAGTTAATGGCAGAGTCAGGACTTGAATCCAGGTCCTACTGTCCCAAAGCAACTTAACTGCTATGGTTAGTTAATCCCAACTTGGTACTGATCCCAAGTTAAGCCCATTTTAAGATACACTGATAATTGCAAGCTACCACTGAGCAAAAGCCCATTTCAAGATCCTGTTCACTTGGTCTGGTGTTTCAGCAATTCAAAGTTAGTGCCATTGTGCTTAGTAATAGTTAGAACTATTGAATTTCCACAAGTGGTAACAGAAAGTGAAACTTTCATGGGAAATCCTGGGTTAACCATTTGTTTCATGTACTTTGAATAACAGTTCCCCAAATGCTCATGTGATAGCAATATTTGGAATATCCTAGAAGTGAGATCTTAGCAGATGGTTTTTAAAGCATAGATAAGGTAATTACATAGTAATTATCTTCATCTATGTACTTAACTGCCTAGACTCAGGGGACATGATACAGAAACTTAGGAGAACTTAGGGGAAGTTTTTCCCATTTAGGCTATGTCCTCTATGGTCAAGGAAGCTCTATGAGATTTTATTTTATTTTATTTTTTTTCTATGAGATTTTAAAAGCAAATCTTGATAAGGTTAACTATATCACCCCACAATTCCATTCCTGTGTGTATACACAAAAGAGTAGAAAACAGGTGCTCACAAAAATATGTATGGGAAATGTTCATAATATTATTCATAATATCTAAAAGATAAAAACATCTAAAATGTGGATCAACTGATGAACACATAAATTGTGGTCTATCCATACAATGGAATATTAGCCATAAAAATGAATGAAGTACTGATACAGGCTACAACATGGACGAACCTTGAAAACATCATGTTACATGAAAGAAACCAGACACAGAAAGCCACATGTGGTATGATTCCATTTGTATGAAATGTCTAGAATAGGCAAATCCACAGAGACAGGAAGCAGGTTAGTGGTTTCAGAGGGGTTGGGCAGAGGGGAGTGGAGAGTGACTGCTAATGTGTATGAGGTTTCCTTTTTCAAAAAAATTATTTATTTGGCTGCATCACTTCTCAGTTGCAGCACATAGGATCTTCATTCCGTCATATCGGATCTTTCATTGCAGCATGCGCTCTCTAGTTGCAGCAGGAAAGCTTAGTTACCCCACGGGTATCTTAGTTTCCTGACAAGGGATCGAACCAGCATCCCCTGCATTTGAAGGCAGATTCTTAACCACTGGACCACCAGGGAAGTCCCTGAGGTTTCTTTTTGGAGTAATGAGAAAGTTCTGGAACCACACAGTGCTGGCGGTTGTGTAACACTGTGAATGTACCCAATGCCACTGAATTGTATACTTGAAAATGGTTAAAATAGTACATTTTATGTTACATATCTTTTGCCATTGATTTTTAAAGTAAGTCTTTAAATCCTGGCCTCGGTAGCAGGACATTTTGGGTTGGTTCTGATTTGACAGGCAGGTAGCTAAGGTTGAAGTCTCTTTGGGACAACTATAAACTAAGAGGAGCTATGACCTGTCAGATTAGGCTATGTAACAGACTTACATCTGTGACTTGATTGGATGGTAAGTGCTGTGGAATTGAGGCTGATTTTCTGCACCCTCAGAAATGGTGGTGAGTACAGTGTTATTCATACATGCCAGAAAGTCAACTCTTTATTTCCTTTATCATTGTCAAACTCATACACTCTTGTAAAAAATCTCAATAATATAGAAGGAACATTTTCCCTCTCATCTGCACTATTCCCTTTCTTTCTGGGTTTAGCCACCACCATCTATAAGCTGGTGTGTATCCCTTCATACCTTTTTCTACATGTACAAGCATCTGCATATAAATGTGCACATTTTTTAAACCAAAACAAACTTATACTACACACACTGGTCTTCAGCTTTCTTTTTTTCCACTCAATACCATATCACAAAGATCTTTCCACATGAATACATATGGATTTATCTGTTTCTTCTTAATGGGTACATAGCCTGGAAATACCACCCTTTAATTAACCAGTCTCCTCTTGTCAGATAATTATATTACCTCCAGTTTTTCACCCTCACAAAGGAGGTTGTGAGGAACACCCTGTTTGTATATTCTTGCCTACTTATAGGAGTTTTTCAGTGGGAGAGATTCCTAGAAGTGAAATAGCTGGGCTGAAGTCAGATCCTTTCTGTTCTGTGACTTTTCAAGATCATGTTGATTTGGGACACAAATGTAATTGTCTGCGGTCTCAGGACATAAAGTCTAGAACTCAGAGCTTGTGATCAGGCTTTGCTCAACTTGGCATTCTACCCTGCGTCTTGTAATCATAGCTATTTTCACTCATCTCATAGGCTCACTATCTCCAGATTGACTCCAGCAGAGGGAAAAGAAATCAGGTCCTTCTGTGCCATTCTTCAAACATTTAGAGGAAATTGATTTTCCACATGGGCTGTAGCCAAGCGAGGGATGCGCTGGCATAGAAGTCCTTGTGACAGGCTTTTACAACCAGCACTCGCAACAATTAGACTCAGCCCAACTTGAGATATTTTATTAGCGAGTGTAATTCCTCATCAGGCTAATATTGCAGATTGCCAAAAGCAGCAGCAATCCTAAAATAGGATTTCCTTCATAATCCCTTTTAAAGGGAAGAACTTGTGGTGACTTGAACTGCCTAGAGAAAGAAAGCTTTTACTCTCTTGACTGAGGAAAGAAAGCAGTTGGTCCAAAGAGCTTGCCTTCTGTTTCTGCCCTTACCTCTTTAAGGTGCTTCCTCATGGCATTAGCTGGGAGGCTTTCACCTGCAAAGAACAGAAACACAGTCTCAAACTGGTTTTGCTAACACAGTACCTCTTCAATCTGGAAATCCCAAGGGAGGCAGGCTTGGGGTTGGTTGACTCAACATCTCAACAATGTCATCGCGAATACAGGTTCTTTCCCAAAAAGGTTAAGAACACTGGCTCTAGAGCGAGACTGTTTGGTAGTGAATCTCAAGTCCTGCTCTTAATAGCTGTGTGACCTTGGGCAAATTACTTAACCTCTCTGAGCCACATTTTTCTCATCTGTTAAAAATTGGCTAGAAATAGTACGCTGACTCATATAGTACTGTTGTCTGTGCTAAAGCAAGGGCAGGCAAACTTTATAAAGGACCAGGCAGTAAATACTTTAGGCTTTGCTCTTGGCAAGGTAATTGGTAGTTTCTGCCCACCCACTCAACGCTGCTGTTATAGCATGAATGCAATGGTAGACAACAGATAAATGAGTGGGCATGAGTGTGGCCCAATGAAATTTTATTTATGGACACTGAAAGTTGAACTTTACGTAATTTCATATGTTGTGAAATACTGTTCTTTTGATTTTTTTCTTTAATCATTAGAAAATATAAAAACCATTCTTAGGTTCACTGGCCATCAAAATAGGTGCAGCTGCCCCCCTAAGCTAAAGCCTATAATACATTTAGAATAGTACCTGTAAAGCTCTAAATGCTCAAAAAGTGTTTGCTGCTATTATTATTATTGTTGTTATTATTAACACATCCAGCATCATTCTCTGGACCCCCTCCCCTGTCCGTGTTGCCTTCATCCCCCATTCTGATAGCAAGATGGCGACCAGAGTTCAAGGTAGGGCATCCAGAGCAAAACAAAACTCTCTCCTTTCCGGTCATAAATTGTTAGGAGCAAGGAGATGTTTCCCCACACTCAAGGTCTCAGTCGCTAGAATGGGGTCACGTGGTCCCTACGGACCCAATCACTGGCAAGAAGAGGGACTACTCTTTGACCAATCAGGCCCACCCCTGCAGCTGGGGGTGGAGTCAGTTCGCCCTGAGTCACGTTCTGAATGGGGACAAGGCGAATGCCTGACCCCAACAAATCTTTTGTTAGGACAGAGCAAAGTAGGACATGGACACTGGGTAGGCAACCAGCACAGCCTACCCCACCCACTCTTTCAAATCCCCATGAATTTATGACAAGCAGAGGACCCGCTAATCTGGTTTATATATAACGTCTTATAACAAGAGCAAGTCTTTTAAAGATTTGAGCTGGAGAACATGGGCTCTACTGACCTTTAAGTCTTTTTAAATAGCCACTGTGGTCATAACTCATTGGATCATAAGCATTCCAAACAACTTTATGGCTTTTTTGAGTTTACTACACACCCTCCCTGTCAGATGCCTCATTTGACCTTCACAGTTCTCTGAGGCAAGGACTATGATCCTCATTCTGCAGGGAAGAGAAGTGACGTGACCAAACGCACGTGACATGGTTAGGCCCTAACACTAGACCTCGAACCCTGGTTTCTGGCCTCTAGAATCCCAGCCATTTTTCACTGTACCTCCTGGAGCAAGGAGAGTTTTCCCCACCTTCACGGTCTCAGTCGCTAGAATGGGGTCACGTGGCCCCCATGGAAATCACCAGCAAGACGAGGGCCTTGCCAATGGCTATATTTTAAAAAGCTGTGCTACGTGCTAAGTCACTTAAGTCGTGTCCGACTCTTTGTGACCCTATGGACTGTAGCCCGCCAGGCTGGTCTGTCCATGGGATTCTCCAGGCAAGAATATTGGGGTGGTTGCTATGCCCTTCTCCAGGGGATCTTCCTGACCCAGGGATTGAACCCGTGTCTCTTACATCTCCTGTATTGGCAGGAGGATGGGTTCTTTACCGTTCGGATCCCATCATGGGAAGGATTAGCGGCTAAGAAAGTATCCCTGACGAGGCAACCAAAGGGATTTTCCCAAGAGTCAACACACCCCTAAAACATTTACTTTGGGTAAAGACATTTAGGTATAATCCACAATTTTCTCTGGAATATCTGCAAGTTTAATATACTATGAAATCTCAGGAAATGATAAAATAATAGCAATAATTATTCTGATGGCATACAAATGTGCCTTTTTCTTTAAAAAAAAAAGTATTTATTTTTGTCTGTGCTGCTTCTTCATTGTTGCATGCAGGCTTTCTCTAGTTGTGGTGAGGGGGGCCTACTCTCTTGTTGTGGTGCAAGGGCTTCTCATTGTTTTGCGACCCCATGGACTGCAGCCCACCAGGCTCCTCTGTCCATGAAATTCTCCATACAAGAATACTGGAGTGGGTTGCCATTTCCTTCTCCAGCGGATCTTCCTAACCTGGGAATGGAACCTGGGTCTTCCACATTGCAGGCAAATTCTTTTACAATCTGAGCCACCAGGGAAGCCCTTTCTCTTGCTGCAGAGCACAGGTATTAGGGCACGCGGGCTTTTAGCAGTTGTGGCTCATGGACTCAATAGTTGAAGCTTGTGGGCTCCAGAGCACGGGCTTAGTAGTTGTGGTGCACAGGCTCAGTTGCCCTGTGGCATGTGAGATTTTCCTGGACCAGGGATCAAACCAGTGTCCCTTGCATCGCAAGGTGGATTCTTAACCATTGAATCACCAGGGAAGCCCAAATGTTCCTTTGTCTGATCTCAAAAGGGAAACATAATTGTCCAAGCATCTCTTTATATTTAAATCATAATTGTAATATATGCCTCCTTACATTTAAGCCCTATTTTTGGCTCACTAACTTTGCAAGATAAGAAAAGGGAATCTCACCCCCCCCCCCATTAAAAAATATGATTGAGTCAATTGAGTGTACCTAAGGAGTATTATGCAACCATTAGCTTTAATGCTTACGAAAACTTTGCAATGCCTTGAGAACATTCTGAAGATAGAGTGTTAAGGGATAGAAGCAGGACACAAAATTACATACAGATAATGAGATCAGGACCATAGAAAAGATTGGCAATCAAGAAATCAAAGCGTTAACCCATTTGCTTCTGGGTTGTGCAGTCATGAGTGGTTTTTTCCCCCAGCTTCTTTATATGTTTTCCTTATATTTTCCAGTCTGTCTCCAATACTCATTTTTATGATCAGAGAAAAACATAAAGTAAAAGCCAGAAGAAAACTGGGTTGTTATGCAGGCTAGGGTTTCTTATTATATAGACAGGTCCAGGCAATAAAGGACTAAGTGAGGCAAACCAGAACTGTTTGCAGAGTGAAAGGATGAAAACCACAACTTGAAGGATGCTTGTCCTCCAGGGGTAGGTGTGCAGCCTCGGCACGGCTGGCTGATGAGGAAATGGACAGATTCCTCCAGCTACGGAGTCAGAAACTCACAAACCGTGTGGCTTCGAGCAAATGAACCACTCCGACCTTCAATTTCTTCATCTGTTACATGAGAATAATAATGCCTAGTATATAGGATTGAAATGTTTTCAATTACATATTTTTATTGAGTTCTTACCGTCGTAGGAGCTAATGATGCAATAGTGAGCAAAGAAACAAAGTCCTTGTTCTCTGCCGGCACATTCATTCTAGTGGAGGGTAAGGGTGAATTTTGTCCTGGGGCAGACAATAGCTTAGCGCTTTATACCAGAGAGTGTTCTTATGTGTCTGGAGCTCGGTGCATAGGTGGAAGCAGACGGGGAGAAGTAGGCAGGGGATAAGCCTGGCAGGCTGGGGCCAGAAACTTTGATTTCATTCTAAATATAATGGGGAGCCACTTAAGGGTTTTTAGCCACAGACTAGCATGATCTGATTTAGAGTTTATGTCTTAAAAAGGCCACTCTCCTGCCATGTAGAGAATAGATTGTAAAATTGTGTGAGACGATCAATACACGAAAGCACTTAAGATTGGGTCTGGCACAAAGTAAGTGTCTTAATAAGTGGTAACTGTTTTTCATTATTATCATCATTATCCTTATTATTATTACTACTCCTTTTGTCTGCCTACAGCTGGCTCACGATTCTTGGACATTTAGCTTCACATATTGACAAAGCATTCTGATGAGCTGGTGAATCTTTCAGATTTGTTTTCCTGGTGTTTTCACATCCTCAGAGAGGTGATGGTTAGAAGCCAAACACAAGCTGATACCTGTAAACTGAAGAAAAACAACAACAACACAGTGAACAGATTCTTGAATCCAATATTCTTTCATCCTTCAGGGGGAAGCTCTGGTTATCCTGTAGCTCAGAGAAGACCCTGAGTCTTGATTACAGGTTTCAGTCTCCACCAAAGTCCTGACTGAGCACCATCTGTATTGTGAAACCCAGCCTATGTGGGTATATTTGCGAATACCTCCCCTCCTGCCAGCTCCTCCTTCCTCCAGACTTGGCTCAGAGAAGATTTTTCTCAGGAAAGCCTCCCCTGACCTGGGCACAGGCCCCCACCCCACAACAATGCTGACTTCCCTATGCCCTTGGAACTTGGGCAGAGCCATAGGGTCCATCTAGTCAAAGCTATGGTTTTTCCAGTAGTCATGTATGAATGTGAGAGTTGGACTATAAAGAAAGCTGAGCACCGAAGAATTGATGCTTTTGAACTGTGGTGTTGGCGAAAACTCTTGAGAGTCTCTTGGACTGCAAGGAGATCAAATCAGTCCATCCTAAAGGAAATCAGTCCTGAATATTCATTGGAGGGACTGATGCTGAAGCTAAAACTCCAATACTTTGGCCACCTGATGCAAAGAACTGACTCATTGGAAAAGACCCTGATGCTGGGAAAGATTGAAGGCAGGAGGAGAAGGGGATGACAGAGGATGAAATGGTTGGATGGCATCACCGACTTGATGGACTTGAGTCTGAGCAAGCTCCGGGAGTTGGTGATGGACAGGGAAGCCTGGCGTGCTACAGTCCACAGGGTTGCAAAGAGTTGGACACGACTGAGCGACTGAACTGAACTGAATGGATAGCATAACACTTACTGCCCTGATTAACACAAATGGCTTCATCTAGACTCTGAATTCGTAGAACCGTCCTGGTTAATACAATGGCCACCAGCCAACTGTGGCTATATAAATCTACATTGAAATGAATACAAATTAAAACAAAACCTTTAACATCCAGTTCCTCAGTTGCATTAGCTGCATGTCAAATCCTCAGTAGCCATGGACAGCACAGATAGCAAATATTTCTATCATTGCAGAAAGTTTTAGTGGACAGAACAGCCCTGAGGGGGTGGGGCCGGAGTCATGTGTTGTTTTCTTAGTTTAGAGCTGACAGAGTGTTTAAGGCACATACTTGAGAGGCGGGCAGACGTTAGTTCAAATCTCAGCTTCTAATCTTACTAGCTCTGTGATCTTGACCAAATTCATTTTCTCAACACAGGTGTCCCCTGCTTATCAGAAGTTTGCTTCACACCACTTCACTTTTACCAAAGACCCACACCAGCACCCATCAGTACATCAGTAACTGAAAGAAATGTGAAGAGGACTTTCACTTTTACAGAAAAAAGGCTAAAAGCCAAAATAGTGTTCACTGTTTGTTTTGCTGTTTGGTTGTTTGTAGAGGCAACAGGTGCCCCCAAGCAGCAGCAGTGGCAGCTCCAATTTTCTTCTCCAGAAACTACCCTTGGCATCTCAGCATCAAGTCGCCACAGTGTTGAACTGTGTGAGCATCTGCGCTTTATTTCAATTCATTCTGTGAATTTGTGAGCAAGATGTGCATGTGTGCTCAGTTGCTCAGTTGTATCCAAGACTCCTCTGTCCATGGGATTTCCCAGGCAAGAATACTGGAGTGGGTTATCATTTCCTTCTCTATAGGATCTTCCTGACCCAGGGATTGAACTTGAGTCTCTCTCATTGGCAGGTAGATTCTTTACTGATGAGCTCCCAGGGAAGTCCACGTGAACAAGATGTTGTTCAGTCACTCAGTCATGTCCGACTCTTTGTGACCCATGGACTGCAGCACGCCGGGCTTCTCTGTCCTTCACTATCTCCTGGAGTTTGCTCAAACTCATGTCCATTGAGTCAGTGATGCCATCCAACCATCTCATATTCTGTTGCCCCTTTCTCCTCCTGCCCTCAGTCTTTCCCAGCATCAGGGTCTTTTCCAATGAGTTGGCTCTTGGCATCAAGAGGCCAATGTATGGGAACTTCAGCTTCAGCATCAGTCCTTCCAATGAGTATTCAGGGACGATTTCCTTTAGGATTGACTGGTTTGATTTCCTCGCTGTTCAAGGGACTCTCGAGAATCTTCTCCAGCACCACAGTTTGAAAGCATCAGTTCTTCGGCGCTCAGCTTTCTTTATTGTCCAGCTCTCACATCTGTACATGACTACTGGAAAAACCATAGCTTTGACTATATGGACCTTTGTCAGCAAAGTGATGTCTCTGCTTTTTGCTGAGCAAGATGTATCCTAAAGTAATCGCTTCTTTGCTTTAAACAATCTTGGCTTACAAAGTGTTGTAGGAACACTCTACTTTCAGATATTAGAAACTGTTCCCACCCAATGGTCTGCTTGTGAAGCCTGTGTGAGTTAATATATATGAAGGGTTGGCAGTAGAGCCTAACTCAGAGTCAGCCCCAAGCAAGTGTTAGCTACTATTATCACCTCCAGTAGAATAACCAGCAGGTAGAAGGCCCTGATCAGTCTTTACTGATCACCTGAACCAGTGAATGAAAGAACCAGTCAATGAATGAACTTTAATTTGAGCTTTCATGAAAACAGACTACTCTCTTCTGAAACCAAATATATCATCATTAATAATAGCTTCTACTTATTCAGCACTGACTTCATACCAGGAGCTGTACTGAATGCGTTCCACACATTTCTCCCAAAGTCCCATGAGCAAGGGATTGTGATTAACCAACCACCTCCTTTAAGAGATGAAGAAACGGAGGTTCAGAGATCAGAAGCCAAAAGGTATAAGGCCAGCAAGACGAGAAGCTGTACAAGACGAGAAGCCTCCATGGAGATATTACTGTGTCTAGGCTACTGGCTGGCGGGATTGATTCTAGAAGCGATTCGACCTCGCCTCTCTGGTTCTGCCCTTGTGGAGGAATGGGGTCTGCAGGCAGATGCGATGTTCCTACTCCTCCCTGACCCATGGGGAGGGCTCTGGCTCCCCACCTGCAAGGCAACCTGCTCAGTTTTCTTTCCTGCTCCCAGAAAGACTCCTGACCCTGGTTGCTCAGATTTCTTTCTTTCTCCATCCATCCCCAGGGTTGCCGGCCCACCCCCTCCCAGCCACCCCACGCGCAGCAGTGAGCAATGGCCAGGCCCGCAGACAAGGGCGTCTTTCTTCCAGTGGTTCCCCCTCATCTCATAAATTCTCAGCCCCAGCCTGATTGGCTGCGACAAAAAAGGAGTAAGGCCCCCGCTCCGGCTCCTCAGATACAAAGTGAGTTGTGTGCAGCTTTTGCCCACGTGAGGCCAATCACAGAGGCCCGTGCCTCTCAGAAATCTCAAAGGACAAAATACCAGCGGGCCCCAACACAGCAACTGCCCGGTCACAGGATCAAAATTATCTATGGCCACACAATGGACAGCAGATAGCCAGGAAAGCCAAGACAATGAAGAGGCACGTGAAGGAGACCTCCCTGGTCACTGCTAACCTGAAGGCTGGAAGGACGGTTAACTCTTTCCCGCCTGCACCTTTCAACTCCCAGACAAACCGAGACCTGTGTACAGCTTGGGCTGATGCCCAAACCTTGAGGGGATGGTACCCAATTCAAACCTTCCTGAGGGTTCCTTTCACCACTTTTGAGAATTTGCCTTCCCTATGAAGCATGATTCCAATGTTTCCAATTTTTAGCACTAAAATTAGTCCAAATGTGCCTTCTAATTCTGTAGACACAACCCAGCTTGTGCAAATGTCCCTCTCTCCCATTTCTGGGTGAATTTTTGCATACTACAGACTGCCAATTTTGTCGCGTGTTCTTGAGGGAAGATAGAAGTTGAAAATCAGCTAGCTGCTTACCGTGAAACAAATGCTGTGGAACACAAAGTTCTGATTTAGAGAGAATGCTGCATGTAACACTCTCATGAAAAGAAAAACACAGACAAATGTCTTATATGGATCACTGCTGAACACAGCCATAGGAATATGAACTGGAACTTATTGAACACTTACTATATATTAACACCTACTTACGCCCAGCAAGATTAAGTAACTTGCCCAAAGACGCAGCTAGACATTGACTGAGCTGAGATTGGAACCCAAATCTCTCTGTCTACAAAGGCTGAGTTCTAAACCACAGTGCTTAATAAATGGCAATCATTGTTGTTACTGTCATAAAATACAACACATTATCTGTAGGAATACAAAGATTCTCCCAACACATAAGTGACGATACGGGAGACAAGATTGCACATTGTGGTACTTTTAAAACAGATAAATTTTAGATAAATGGAGAAGGGGAAAAATACTAGAACAATCTTTGCCAAAAGCTTAAGTGACTTTCTCTCATGATTTTTTGCTTTCTTTCCCCCCGTGGGTGCTTTTCTTTGCATTTCAAGTGTTCTTCGTGAAGCATCTATAACCTTTGCCATTAGGAAAGAATTATGTGTGCGTGTGTGTGTGTGTGTTTTAAAAGGCAGAGGGAACAGAGAAGATGGCAAAGGAGGCCAAAGAAGCTGGAATTGCAGTTATTTCAATCTTGCCCAAAATTGCGATTTGGGGAGTTCAAAGTTATCCCAAAATGATGAAGCAAAAGTCTTAAGCTATCTGCCCCCTAGATCAAGCGAAGCCAAGTGACAGTGACAGTGAGAAAGTCCTTAAACAATGACCTAGAAGAGGGTGTGCTGTGAGGGGAGGTGGAACCAGAAGGAGGCGAAAGTGGTAAAGTTCACCGAAGGAAAAAGAGAGGTGTTCTTGATGGACTCTCCCTGCATTGTATTCGGTGCTTGGATTCAGTCAGCTCCAGCTTGACCAAGGAAGACCAGAGCAGGCAGGGGAAGGGGCAGAAAACCTTCAACCTGGCCCCCAAGACAAATCCCTAGGAGTCTGGCAGGAGGCAGCCTTGCCGATTCCAGGCCTATATTTTTCATTTCTTGTTTTAACAGTCATAAACGCCTTCCGATGCCAAAGCAGAACATGACTTTAATCCAGATAAAATAAAATTCCCAAACCCTGAAAACTATACAGAGATTTACAAGCCAATTTTGAAAAGCAAAAGCCTCAGTTCCAAGAGTGGCACATTCCACGTGGCCAGCACAGAGGGCTGTTCCATGGCCCGGCCCCGTGGGGATGAGGTCCCAGGGCTTGCTGCTCAGCCCCCGAAATCCACAGCCCCCTTGGCAAAGAGAATGCAAGCCGATTCGGCCCTCGACCTGGACTCTTCTCAGATTCCTGGGCTCTGGGGTCTCTTGGTTTTCAGGCGTCCTAATAGATTCCAGCTCCCCTCTCTCCACCTCCCCTCCACCCCCCAGCTGTTGCAGAAAACCACAATCAACCTCTTCTTGCTCTCAGCTGCCAAGTTTTCTCTAAGTAAACACAGAATGTAGCAGTAGATCAGCCCAGTTGCATTCCCAGCACTGTAGGTTGGGTAAAGGCTGGCCTGGCACCAACCTCAAGAACCCAGGCTGGAGTGGGTTCTGGGGTAAGCATGGACTGCAAAGCCTCATTATGTGCAAATGCCTTACGGACATGAACTCAGTTCATCCTACTGATCCTATGAGGTGGGACCTTTGCCTATTGTATTTCATCTCTTTGCCCCTCTAGGTCTGCTGGCCCCCCTTTACCCTTGCTCTGAGCCCAGGAGGCTGACCTGGGTGGATGGCACCAGTCAGCTCCCATGCACTCTGGCCTCTGATAGGATTTGCACAAGAAGAAAAGAGGAAGAAAGGCAATGAACTGGGGCCAGTAATTCCCACTCCCACCCCTCCAGACTCGTCCTTGCTGCGTGGCTATAGGCTGGCTCCTTTGGGTGATTCTCTCCATACAGCTCCCCTTTCCAAGTTCTGGAATTAACCCTTCTCCTTGCTCCTATAGACCCAAGACAGGAATAGCGCCTTCCTCTGCTATCCCCAGGTATTGCACTCTGCCTTGGTCTCCCCAAACCCTGCCCACAACTGTGCAAATAATTTATTAATATTAAACTCACCTCAGATTACTCCATTTCATTGTGCCCTCTGTTTCCTGCCAGACTGCTGACCAGTGTGTTGGCATCACTTCTCGTTTACAGAGGAGGAAACTGGAGCTTGGAGAAATTAAGTCACTTGCCCAGGGGCAATTATCTGGGGTTTGAATTTGGATCAGCCTGAATCCAGAGTCCAAGCTCTTCACATCCTCACTACTATATAAAAACTAAAATGAAATTAGCTCTCACTCGGCACCTGCTGCGTGCCACGCAGTGTGCTTAGCCTCTCATGCCTTTGTTTCACGGGCACTCTGTGGACAACACTACTTACTATTCCCATTTCACAGATAAGAAAACTGAAGCTATGAAAAGCTCACTTGGCATAGATAATTTTAGATTCATCCATGTTGCTGTGTATCAATACTTCATTCCTTTTTATTGCTGAGTAGTATTCTCTTGTAAGGACATAGCATAATTCATTTATTCAGTTGTTTCTTTGGTTGTTTATTTCCTTCCTTCTTTATTCCCTCCTATCTATCTATCTGTCTACCTATCATCTATCATTTATCTACCTATCTATTCACTTCCTTTAGAAGTGAGCCTATTTGTAAGGATATTCATCACAGCATTTACACTTAATAGTGAAAGCACTTATAATGACCCCCTTATCTGTCTGATAGGGAAATTACTGAATGGAGTTTAATAAGACCTTGGAACCTCACCGGAGGAGCACCAGATACAGACTCCTAAGCCAGCTTGCTGTAATCGCCAGAAGGGCTGTGTCATTCTTGGTACATGGCCACCTCTCAACTGTGCCTTGCCACAGTTCTTGACTGGATGGAGAGACCCATTCACTGACATCGGGCTAGCGTGCCCAAAGTGCCACTTCTTGTTTATTTGCTTTGTGTACATCTATCCATCCATCCATCCATCCATCCATCCATGTGTTTATCTCTCCATCCATCCCTGCATGTGTGCAGGCTAAGGCACTCAGTCGTGTCCAACTCTCTGTTACCCCATGGACTGCAGCCTGCCAGGCTCCTCTGTCTAAGGGATTCTGCAGGCAAGAATACTGGAGTGGGTTGCCATACCCTCCTCCAGGGGATCTTCCCAACCCAGGGATCCAACCTGTGTCTCTCACATCTACGTCCACTGGCAGGCAGGTCCACTAGTGTCACCCAAGAAGCCCTCATCCATCCTTATCTATCATCTGTTATCTATTTCTTTACGTATATTTTCCTCCTTTTCCTTTAACTGTCCTTTATCCATCCACTGAGAGCCATGAGGTCAACAAGTGTTAATGTCCTCCTGTAACTGGAAGAAGACACAGATTACTTAATAGTAAATGTGACCATCTAGTAAGAACCTATTTAGTTACCAGACACCGCATGAAGAAATTAAAAAGTGCTGCACACGGCCTGACACATATAAGTGTCATGGAAAAAAGCATTTTATTGAATTCCTTCCTTTGTTGGTGGTTGTAATTACAGATCTTTGCTACTGCTTCAATAAAACCTCATTCATTCATGACAGTATGTATGAAGGGCAGGTTAAGAGATCTGTCTACATTAAAGGGCCTGTTTAGAATCCTTAAACAAAATGAACCTTTCTTTCTTTTGAGTACAGAGGAGAATTTGACAAAGAAAGAGTTCCCAAGTAGTATTACTTCCCAGCTGCTCTAATCAACATTTAAAACTCATCTGGATTTGGCAGGAATTTCTTTGGGTAAGACGAGGTGCTAAAAGCCTTAAAACGGTTTATTCCTTTAAAGACATGAGACACTCTTTACACAACCTTCTTAACATGGTTACTCTGTAAAGTTTTCTTCACAGGTAGACCAAAGGTAAACTGCAGCTTAGGCCAGGCTGACTTATAACAAATTCCATTATTAGCACAGTTCAAATTAATGAGATTTTCCTTTACTTCGGTTTCAAAAGAGGCTCAAAGCCACTTAGTAACTTGAGACCTCTTGTGAATCTCATTACTAGAAGAGTTTTTAAAACACAGTTTGGTCTTTGGTTACCATAGGAAATTGCAAAGACCCAATGACTGTGTTTCATTCTGGATCCAAGTTTTATGCCGGATGATTCATTTAAGCTCTGATGACTTTTTAATTTAAAAAATTCCCCATTAATGCTCAAAAAAAAAAAAAAATCTATTAGCACACGGTGAACACATGAGAGGGATACTGTCTTGAGTTCTATGCCAAAAAAAAAAAAATTGCGAGGGTGAAAAGTAAACAAAACTTTCAAACTTTACAATATTTATCTTTAAGTCCTTAGTAGCCACAGATGCAAAAGTCTTTCTTCATGTTTTTAAGTCGGGCAACCTCCTAAATTAAGTTGGACTTGTCCCAAGGACCAAATCAGAAAATTAATTCATGAGCTAGGGCCCTCCAGAAGGTTTTTTCCCTTTCATTTTGTTTAGTCACTTTTATAGTCCTTTCCTTCTTCGAAGTAATTTGGATTTGATTGCTTCTTCGTGAAATTCTAATGTCAAGACTGTGTCTAATTCTGTTTTATGAAGAAATCTGGAAACTATACAAAGGAATGAATTGAGATGCAGAGTCAAATAAAATCTGTAATGTGATAACTCTATCAACCCTGCCTGGAAAGAGACTGTATTTCAATTAGATCTCGAGACATGTTCTTACATAAACTGACAGCATCGGATTGACAGCGTTCATCTTCCCAGAGAACACAATTTACAAGGACAGAACGGTGAATTCAGTTCCATATTCCAAAGGTATGTCGGAGTGCTTGCCCCACCCCAGCCTGAATAGAGGTGTGATTTAACAGACAAGTTCCCTTTCAGCATAAAATAAAAATGGCAAACATATGAAAAATTCCCATCAGCACGAAAAAAAAAAGGTATTTAAAATTTAAAGTAATAATAATAATAATACTTAGCATTTATACAGTACTTTACATCTTCAAAGCACTCCATAAACAGTGGTTCCAATTCTCCAGGCGATCAATGGTCTTTGATGTGGAGAAGAACTCCATGCACAGTGGGGGAGATAAAGCTACAACCACAAGAACTGAGCCCAATTAACTAATTGTAACACTTTCATTTCTTCCCCCCTTTCAATTTCCTTTTATTTTTTTCCCAACTATCTTTTGTTGTTCTCATTTAAAGCCCTTGCAGGGTCACCTACGCAGGCCTGCTGGCATTAACCAGGCTCCCATCCAAACTCATCTGCAAGACCCAGGCTACATTCTTTTCCCCAATTCACAGTGAAATCAGAAAACAAAAACAAAAACAAGTCCAACCGGATTACAATTAGATTGATTTTATTCTCCATGTTTGCCTTTCCAATTTTTCAATGGGGAAAACTGTCCTTTTATTTATGACACCACAGGAGGTGGTACTATGTTTTATAGATAGGTTTGTTTCAGTCTTGATTTTTCTGTTGTTGTTGCCTTTGCTTAGCCAAACAAGAAGCTAGCAGTCTTGCATGGATCTCCACCATTCTTTCTGGAGAGTGTACCCACATGTGAAATCCAAAAATCTGGGAAGCCCTAATCTTGATGACCCCGAGACCTCCAGCAACATAGATTTAACGTATTTATCCCAAGTGACCATCATCAGTGTAGGTGAGGCTGCGGCAAAGCGTGTTATCTCCCGAAGCAGGCTCTCTCCTCCACTCTCGGCAAAGGTATAAATTGGCATAACCTTTTTGCAGAATCTATGAAAGTTGTGATCTTTCATAAACTTTGACTCAGCAATTCTACTTCTAGGAATTTGTTTTAATGGGAAACTCACACACAAGCTTGCAAAGAAATGTAGCCTTGTCTTAAAGTGAAAAAACTGGAGGGTACCAAGGACTCACAGTGAGAGGACTAGCAGAGACATGTGAGACAGCCAGGCAGCACCATTCATGGTGTTGCCCCTGGTGGGTTAATGATGTGGTTCTACGTTTCTGCAGGTGGAGGGAGGTCTTGCAGGCTTGGGGTTCTTTCATCCTCCACACATTTCTCAAGCACCTCCTAAGTTCCAGGCGCTGCTCTAGGCAGAGGATGCAGGAGTAAAGAAAGGAGACAATGTCCTTGGCCTCATGGAGCTTACAAAAAAGCAAGGAGCGTGGAAAAGCCACTTTGGAAAATAGTTTGGCATTTTCTTGTAAAGTTATTTATAGTTCAACCATCCCACTCCTGAGTATTTACTCAAGAGAAATGAAAACTTCTGTTCACCCCAAAACTTGTGTGTGACTGTTTATAGTGACTTTATTTGTAGTCACCCCCAAAATGGAAACAACCCTATGTCCTTCAACTGATGAGTGGTTAAACAAAACCTGGTACAGCTCTACAACGGAATATCATATATAATAAAAAATAAGGAGAGGCTAATTCATGCAACAAAATGGATCGTGTTTAGTGGAGGGCCACATACTCACTATTTTCATTCATATGACATTCTGGCAAAGGTAAAATTTAGGGACAGAGAACAGTTTAGTCATTACCAGGAACAAAGTGTGAAGGAAGGGATTGATTCCAAAGGGGCACAAGCGAATTTCAGAGGATGTTAGAACTGTATTAAGTCTTTAAAAAAAAACCCACTTATGAATAAGTGCATTTGGCTGCAGTGGGCCTTAGTTGTGGCACTCTTGCATTTTTAGTTGAGGCGTGTAAACTCTTAGTTGCAGCATGTGGGATCTATTTCCTTGACCAGGGATCAAACCTGGGCCCCCTGCATTGGGAGCTCGGAGTCTTAGCCACTGGACCACCAGGAAAGTCCCTGTGTTAAGTCTTTATTGTGGTGATGCTTACAGAACCGATGATGTTTTGTTGAGAATCCTAAGAACGCTACGCTAAGACCAGTGAATTTTACTATATGTAAGTCATACCTCAGTAAACCTGACTAAGAGGAAAAACTGAAGTGCAAAAGGTGCATACAATATGATCCCATCTTTGTAAGTAATAATAATAATAATGGTAGAATATGCTTTGGAAAAAAAGTCTAGATGAATATCCATCATGCCAAATTATTAACAGTAAGTTATCTGGGTTGGGGAAAGGGGTATTTCATTTTCTAAATTACACATATCTTTGATGTTTGAATATTTTATAGGGCAAGTGTTACTTGCAAAATTACAGGGAGAATCAAACTGTGATACAAAATTTAGTCCTCCGTGCTGGCCAGGCTACTGCGGGGAGGCACAGAACTCACCTGAGAGGCTCAGGCACATCACGTGACCCTAATTTTGGCTCTGGAGGGCAGTTGTCCACTCAAGGTGTCAAAGATATAGTATGACTTCGCAGAGCCTGAGAAGCCTGGGGGATGCCCTTCTCTTTGGCTTGGGACCCCCACCCTACTTTCAGGCGAGGAACGGCTGCTGTCCCCTCTAAGCTGCTCCTAGGGGGAGATGGCCCTTCAGCAGTTCCCACGGGACTAAGTTTTCTGAATGGAGGTGGAATGAGGCTCAGGGCTGGCATGACCCTTGTCCTCCTGTTGTGGAGAACTGTCCGTGGCCCAAGGTGGTTTAACACCTCTTATAGTAACAGCCATTTTTTGACACTTGCTCTGTGCCAGACACAGACCAAACACTTACCACTTAATGTTATTTTGTAATTCATTTAACAAACATTTATTAAATACCAACAATGTTCCAGGCACTGGGGATGTGGCAGTGAACAAAGAGGAGGAAAAAAAAGCCCTTATATTCTATCACCTGATGTTCTAATAGGGGGAGGGGGAGACAGGCAAAAATATATGAAAGCAAATATAAGTCAGGGGGTTTTAGATGCTAAGAGAAAACTGAACAGAGTGAGGGGTGCCAGAGGCAGGGATGAGGCACCCCGTCTTAGGTACAGAGGCCCAAGGGGATCTTATCACTATGGGGACCACTGAGCTGAGGAGCGGAGAGACCTGCAAGGGCCAGGGCCCTGCGGTTGCATCTGTGAGAAGAGCCCCAGGGAGGTCACAGGCCTGTGGCCAAGTGTGCGCAGGGGCACTGGCAAGAGAGCAAGAGGCCAGGGCACACAGGGCCCTGCAGACGGTGAAGGAGCATTTGGCTTTTACCTTGAATGAGGTGGGAGTCATGGAAGGGTTTGGAGAGAGGAATGACCTTGATCTGACTTAGGTTTAGTTAGACTCCTTCCAACTGCTGTGTGGAAAAGAGAACACAGTGAGGGTGGGGTGAAGGAGTGACAGCAGAGTGGCCAGTGGCTTAGACTTGGTGGTGGCACATTCTGAAATTTTTAATCTCATTCTTCATTTTCCCCATCTGCAAAATGGGATGATAATAGTGTCTCTTTCACAGGAGGATTAAACAAGCTCATGGTGTTAAGTACCTGGCCCTGTGCCTGGGATAAGGGATGTGCTCCGCACATACGTCCGTGTTTGTTGTTGTTATTATTATTACCAACTCTTCCAGCGAGGCCAGGATAATTATGCCTACATTATGGATGAGAAGACTGAGGCTCAGAGAGCAGATGGTTGGTGAGTGGCAGCGCTGTATTTCTCCAGACCCCCTTGGAACATTTTTGGGGAGGCACGTGGGGCTGATGAAGAAGACAAGAAGCCTAGATAAGAGGCAGAGGGTGTCTAAGCATGGGAAGTCTTCTCACCTCATCTGAGTACAGAAGGCAGCAGTGGCCAAGCTTCAGATCCTGTCTGGCTCCTCTAAGCTGTGTGACCTCAGACAAGCCACTTCACCTCTCTGAGGCTCAGCTGTGTCACTTATAAAATGTAGACTGGGATAAAACCTACCTCAAGATAGTTGTGGCAAGTAGATATCTGGCATAAAATGAGCTCCATAAACACATCTGGAAGATAGCACCCTCCTGAAAAGGTGGTACAGTAAGGAGGGTTGTAACCGAGTAAATGGCTGGTTTTTCTGGCTGCACCACACAGTTCTGCTAGGGAGGAGAAAGCCTGTCTTCCACTGTGATCTTGGGAAGTGGCTGATTAGATTATAATGAACCGGCTCATCGGGGTGCACATGCTGTGTAAACAGTGACCTCTTCATAAAACCACAAATACAGAACCATGCAAAATATGCTTTGAGTTATTGCATGGCGAACATGAAATAAAGTCCGCTCGTTGGAAAATCATTTTAAGGGTCTATTTTTTTTTTTTTTTAAGTGAAGGGAATATTTACCGAGGCATTTTTGGTAGAATAAAGAAGGGGCTTCTATGTTCAGCAACCGTTGTGAAACGCCGGTAGCAAATCCCCATAACACAACTCGCTAACATTTACAGAAGCTGTTGTGATTAAGTGGGAACCAAGCTACCGAAAAATCTACAACAAGAAGTCAGCAAAGTAAGATCAAGAGACTATAAAGTAAACAATATATAGAGAATGAAATGTAATTTATTTCCTTGGGGAAGCGATCTGTACCGACAGCAGCAACAGAGCAACTCTGGATGTACTCCATTTCCATCCTCGACAGACTATTGCAGTCAGCACATTTGAAAATTGAGAAATTGTGTGAGCAATTAAAAAAAAAACCACAATTGATTATAACTCACCAGCGTCCTGAGAGGTTGGCAGCCCATTTTAAAAAGGAGAAACTGAGACTCAAGCTGGAGAGATGAGCTGCTTGCCTCATCGTTGCCGGGAACCCATAACCCAGGTGACAGGAGGAGCCCCGTGAACCGGTCACTGAGGCCACATGAAGACAAAGTGATGACTCAAGTTTCACACATGGCGTTTTTTTATTGCCTCCAAAGTGCTGCTGGAGTGAGGACCATGCTCTTTCCAAGGGTTGCCTTTAAATAAAATGATCTGTTGCAGAAAGCAAGATCTGGGCTCCAGGCAGGGACCCAGCCAGCAGGCAGCCCGCACACCTGTGCCAGGGAGCAGGCAAAGTGTCCTCTCAGGCTGGGAACGGAAAGTGCCCGGCAGTTTGGAGGGAACGGGTAGGGTGCCTGGAGGATCGTGGCCTTTGTCTAACGTGACAGGACCTGGATGCCGCTTCTCAAAAAGCAGCATCACATGGCCTGGGTGGCTCGATCAGTTGCCTTTTCACCTATCCAGACTTCGGCTGAAGTCCCTGATTCAGGCCACCAGCGAAAAGATGTTTGTCTTCCTTACAAAACCCCTGGACGCTTGGGTCTGGCCTGGAGTACAAGAAAGCAGAAAGGCTGAGATGGGCTGGCAAAATTGCCAGAGAAGTTGGCATCTCCCCTCCCAGAGCACAGCCTGACTGTGAGCCTCTCTTGTGAGCACTGAATTCACACTTGCACAGCCCTGGAGAGGAAAAGTTACAGAATCCACCTCTTGAACACCCTCTTCTCTTAAAGACGATTTTGTTCAGCCTCAAACCAGAATTGGCTGTTGTAAGCAAGGACGTTCAGACTGTGAGAGAAAGAGTGAGAGAGAGAGTGTGTGTGTGTGTATGTGGGTCCATCCAGAGGAAACAGAATTTAGTTTCACATGATATATTTCACCACCTGCCATGGTCATAGCCTGTAACATGTAAACGTAGCGGAGGCCGAAATTTTATGAATGTGGTCACTTGTTTTGGGTCAAGAGGCAGAGTAGTCAAAGATTTCAGGGAACCTTCACACACTTCCTTATTATTGGCTATTTGAAAGCGCTTTATCGTGGTTTGCTAAATTCATTCAAAAATCCACATTACCAGAAGCAAGAGTCCTTTGTATGTAGGTGTAGGTAAAATGCCACCAAGTACAGTTAATTTAAGCTCATTGGGATTTTTAAAAACTCAAATCATTGCTTAAATGATCTCTTTGGTGGTGTTTGTTGGAGTTCTGTCTCCACCTACATTTTATAAAAGCTCTGGGTCTGAAGAGTCACTGATATTTATTGAACACCTATTATGTGTCGCGTGGGTGCCAAGTGCTTTGTGTGCACGCACTGAATACTCACAGTGGCTCTAAGAGGCAGACACAAGGACGACCCCGCTTTAGGGATGAGGAAACTGAGGTACAGAAAGGTCAAGTCACTGGCCAACAGCTCAAGAGAGTCCAAGACAGAGCTGGGGTCTGGCCCAGCACTGATGTGCTTGCCCTTCCCCAGACCTCAAGCCACGCTCGGAACCAGCAACGACGGCTATTGTTTTTACTTCATTCTTTGCACGGTCTTAGGGGAGAGGTTGGAACAATTAGGAAATCCTTGGTGGTTATGAGCAGAGCTGTTATTGCCCAAGGCAGCCCAGCTTGATTGGTATAAGACAATTCTCTCAGAGGGAACTTAAAAACCTCAACTTAAAAATTGAATTATGAAAGTGAAGGAATGAAAAGGATAGGCATGCCACATGGAAGCATCTAGAAACATCTTTATGGAATTACGGAACGAACGGCCTTGTCCACACCAGGTGAGAGGGACCCGAGACTCGTGTTTTGTCACTGAGCCCAACCCCTGGCTGGTCTCCTTGAGACTACTTTTGGTTCTCCTTCGTCTCAGCTGTTGACTTGAGAGTAGCATAAAAAAAAAAACCCTCAGCAAGAAATGCAAAGGGTCCAGAGACCCAAGAGCCGATCTGCCTCGCTGAAGTTTGAGAAAGCAAATCCAGACAACAACGACACCATTTTTCACTGTGGGGTTGGCAAAAATTTAAAAAGACTGGCAACATGCAAATGCTGGCAGAGTGGTGAGGAAGTATACTGTCTTCCCTTATTGCTTGAGGGAGTGTGGATTGCTACAGTCTTTGGGGAAAGTCTTCCGGCTGTATTTATTAACAATAAAAATACACATTTATTAACAATAAAAAAGCAATCCTATTTTGGGGACTTTATTCTACAGAAATAAAAGTGTCACTTCATAAGGAAATATGGATGAGGATATTTACTGCATCCTTATTTAGAGTAGGAAAAAAAACTGAAAACCACCCGAAGGTTCAGAAATAGTGGAATAATTGGATAAATTATGGCACAGGTGTTCTATGAAACACTATACAACTAATAAAAGACTGAGTTGGATCTAGATATATAGGCCTAGGGGTATATTTGTGATAAATTGTTAAGTGAAAAAAAAGCAGCTTGCAAAGTAATATATGTGACATGATCCCATTTTCGTAAAAAACAAACAAAAAAATCCTCTTAGGAATGTGTGTTTAAATTGTACTGGGTCGGCTAAAAGTTTAATTTGTTTTTTTTTTCTGTATGATGGCTGTAGTAATGCTTAGTTATCTAACTTCATTTGAAACAGTTTTATTACATTGTATCATTATAGCTGTTCTATCAGTGTGCATTAAAAAAACTTATCAAAAATGGTGAATTTTTGGGTAGCCATTTTAATATTGAAGATGGAAGAAGAAAAGCAACATTTTTGGCATAGTATTCTTTATTGTTTTAAGAAAGGTTAAAAACGCAACTGAACCCCCCTCCCCCCACCAAAAAAAAAAAAAAAAAAGATTTGTGCAGTGTATGAAGAAGGTGCTGTGACTTGGTCAAATGTATCAAAAGTGGTTTGCAAAGTTTGGCGCTGGAGATTTCTTGCTGGATGACACACCAGTTCCGGTAAACCAGCTGAAGTTGATAGCAACCAAATCAAGACATTAATTGAGAACAATCAATATTATACCATGCAGGAGATAGCCAATATACTCAAAATATCCAAATCAAGCGTTGAAAATCATTTGCACCAGCTTGAAGTGAAGTGAAGAAGTGAAGTGAAGTCGCTCAGTCATGTCCGACTCTTTGTGACCCCATGGACAGTAGCCTACCAGGCTCCACCGTCCATGGGATTTTCCAGGCAAGAGTACTGGAGTGGGCTGCCATTTCCTTCTCCAGGGGATCTTCCCAAACCAGGGATTGAGCCTGTGTCTTCTGCATTGCAGACAGACACTTTACCATCTGAGCCACCAGGGAAGCCCTGCACCAGCTTGGTTATGTTAATTACTGTGATGTTTGGGTCCCACATATCTGTGTGCATGTGTGCCCAGTTGTTCAGTCGTGTCCAACTCTTTGAGACCTCATGGACTGTATCCTGCCAGGCTCCTCTGTCCTTGGAATTTTCCAGGCAAGAATACTGGAGTGAGTGGCCATTTCCTTCTCCAGGGGATCTTCCTGACCCAGGGATTGAACCCATGTCTTGACCATATTTTCACACGTGATTCCCTACTGAAATGTAATGAAAATGTTCTGTTTTTAAAACAAATTGTGACGGGTAACGAGAAGTGGATATTGTACAATAACGGGGAATGGAAGAGATTGTGGGGCAAGCAAAATGAACCACCACCAACCACACCAAAGGCCGATATTCATGCAAAGAAGGTGAGGTTGTGCATATGGTGGGACTGGATGGGAGTCTTCTAGTATGAGCTCCTTCCAGAAAACCAGACGATTCATTCCAACAAGTACTGCTCCCAGTGAGACCAACTGAGAGCATCACTCAACGAAAATCTTCTGGAATTAGTTAACAGAAAACACATAATCTTCCATCAGGATAACTCAAGACCAAACATTTCTTTGATGACCAGGCCAAAACTGCTACAGCTTGGCTGGGAAGTTCTGATTCATTCACCGTATTCATCAGACATTGCACCTTCAAATTTCCATTTATTTCAGTCTTTACAAAATTCTTTTAATGGAAAAAATTTCAATTCCCTGGAAGACTGTAAAAGACACCTGGAGCAGTTCTTTGCTCAATGAGATAAAAAGTTTGGGGAAGATGGAATTATGAAGTTGCCTAAAAAATAGCAGAAGGTATTGGAACAAAACAGTGAATACGTTGTTGATCTAAGTTCTTGGAGAAAATGAAAAATGTGTCTTTTATTTTTACTTAAAAACTGAAGGAACTTTATTGGGCTAACCAATATGATTTGGTATGATCTTGGAGGAAGCCGAATAAGGACTCCTAATAATTTGGTTGAGTTTGGTGATCTCAGTGGTAGAGATTTTCCTTGGCATGCTCCCATGCTGTTTAACCTGTTACAGCTAGCATTTTATTACTTTTGTTATTTACGATAAACTACATCCAATGAAACTAAGGTTAAAGGGAAAAAACCTCCAAGTGATGTGACTGGATGCCACATTCCGTTGTACAAGGATAGACAAGTGACTTGTGATTGTTGTGATTTATTGATCACTGTGCTAAGATCTCTCTCTGTGCTATCGCTCTGGGAGGTCAACTCATGGAACAGGGGTTAAGTGACCCGCTTTTGAGCAGAGATTGCAACCCAGGTGTGTCTTACTCTGAAGCCGTCTTCTTAACTCCGACAAAATACTCCCACCCTGCAGCTGTGGCGGCTTCCTGTGGTCTTTCTAACGGGGTGGTTCCTCCTCCGGTCAGGTTTTTGCTTCCATTTTCTCTCTGCCATGACATTTGGTAACCATGAAAGGGAACTAACCTGTCATTCTTAGAATAGGACCTGAGACTTGTGCAGAGGGGCCCATCCATTTCCTGCCTGGGCAGTTAGGCATTTTCACAAAGAGGGAAACTCATGAACGTCATGAACGAGGATGCTTCTAATGAGCACCCCACATGGGGAACTGGACTCAGAAGTGCCTGGTGTCTTGCTGCTGCCTAGTCACCAGCATGGCTTTGTTTTGTTTTGATTTTATCTCCTGAGGCTCTCCATCAACTCCCATTGCTTTCTCTATTAAGGGCTCTGCAGATATTTATCAGTCATCTCTACAGTGCAGAGTCAAAGGGTTTCATTGCTAGAAATGACTTAGCATGGAGGATCACCTGGGCTGCCTTTTCACACAGGAGGAAACGCCCAGAGAGGTCGAGTGGCTTGTCTAAGATAACAGGGCTGCTCAGGGGCCCACTTGAGACTAGAACCCAGTTCTCTTGGGTCCTCTTTCTGTTACTCATGTTGCTGGGGCAATTGCACACTGCACTTCTGACCTTTTCTTTTCCACTCTGGGGCTTTCGCTTTGACAGCCGAAGAGATCTCCCTAGATGAGGTTTTCTTTCCTTTTTTTTTTTCTCCCAATTTGCTTTATTTGCTTTCTATTTATTTTTATTTGATTGCAAAATTTGATTTCAATTTTATCTATTGATTTGTGTTGTTTAAAACTTACTGTATTGAATAGGTAATATACACATTTGGCTAAAAAAATGCAAAACAGTGAAAAGTGATTTCTCTCCCTACTCTCTCTATCCCCAGAGAAAACTGATATTACCATTGTCTCTGGTGCAACCTTCCAGGGATATCTCAATTAATAATCTCTTTTTGAGATTATTCTGTATCAGTATACATAGTGCTAACTCATTATTTTTAACGGCTGCATGGAATTAAATTATACTGCTCACTACTCCCCAAATGATGGACATGGAAGTTGCTTTCTACAAAGAGGCTTTAGTTCACATCCTTGCTCTAGGTCTTTACACATCTGTGCAGAATTGCTAGGTCAAACGGAAGGTGCATTATAAATTTTGCTCTTTTCCAAATTGACACCCAAAGCTGCAGTGCTAATTTATATTCCCACTGACAGCGTGTACGACTTCTGCTTCCCTTCACAATTGCCTTAGCTTTTAAAATATTGTCAATACTTATTATAGCTTTAATTTCTGTTTTTCTTATGATGAGTGTCTCAGTCCGCTTGTTGGGCCGCTCCAACAAATTACCATAGACTGACTTGCTTAAAGAAATAAAAGAGAAATTTATTTGTCACAGTTCTGGAGGTTGGTAAGTCTAAGATCAAGGTGCTAGCCAATTTGGTTTCTGGTAAGAATGCTTTTCTTGGTTTTTGTCTTCACAGGGCAGAGCCAGTTGAGGTGGGGGAGGGCAAAGTAGGCAGGGAGAGAAAGAGAAAGAAGGAGGGAGGGAGAGAGTTTGAAGGCTGGAAGTCTTTGCTGTCTCTTCTTACAAGGGCACTACTGCAATCATAAGGGCTACACCCTTGTGACCTAATTACCTGCCAAAAGCTCTATCTCCACATACCATCACACTGGGAATGAAAGTTTCAGCAGATTAATTTTAGGGAAACACAAACACTCTGTCCATTGCAACAAGTGAGGTTGAACATCTTTTTAATATATTTAAGAGCAATATGTCTTTCCTGCTCTGTAAACTGTCCATGTCCTTTTATCATTTTTCAATTAGGTTGCTTTGGGAGACTTTAAAAAAAAAACTTACTGAAGAATGAGAATTTGTTGACCAGTTATGTAAGATGAAAGCCTCCTGGCATAGAAACACACCTGGATATGACAGACCATCACTCTGATTGCTCAGACCCAAGTAACATCATGCATGTTGAAAAAGTGCTCTTTTTCCCCCATTTTCATCAATACATCTTAATAGAAATGCATGAAATTGGTCTGAAGTCAGTGGGTCAGCAACTGGGATCTCTTTCTGACAGACTGGGAAATGAGGCTCAGAGAGTTAAACTGTGGTGACAAGGTAATACAACCATGGGTGCCAGAGTCATCTATAGGCACTTGTTGACAGAACCTTCTGGACTCAGGCTTGGGCTCTGAAGCCAGATAAACCTGGGCTTGAGCCGCTCACTAGCTGGAGAGCTTGGAGGTGTCACTGCACTTCTGAGCTTTGACTTACAGTCTAAGGATAATTATCTTAATGCGGTTGTTCTGAGGACTATGTGAAATAATGTAGGTACATTCGTTATAACATAGTGTCAGTCATGATAATACACATTATAACATGCTACTGAGTTTTGCTTTAGCAGTAATTTGTGGTAATTCCAAAGCTCAATTCATATATCTAATACTGTTCTCCTTTTATTACATTGCTTCTTTCTTGTTTTCCATTCGTCCCTGTTTTAATCCAATCCACCATTCCACGTTTGCGGGCTTGTTAATGAAGAAGTTATCTCCTTCCCACCTTCGTGGGGAGCATGGGCTCTGAGGTCTGATAGAGAGCCTCCTCATACTGTTATTTTTCTGGACTCCCACGCTGTTATGCTTGGGAAATGTTGGTTATTGACTGAATGGAGCCAGGAGGGAAGGTCTGCTCCAAATCCAGCCTAGTAGTGTCTGGTAGTTTAAAAAATACATATATTTATATCCTGGCACAAAGCAAGAGGTCAGAAAGCATTTCTGCAATGCATGCATGCACACAGCACCTACGAGTAAGGGCTTAAAAGGCATTTCTGGATTCAGTGCATAGTGCATGGTACACAGTAAGCACTTTCTGGGCTAGGCTTAAAAATCTTAATGCAAGAGCTTCGCTTCGCTGTGTGCCTGAGCTCAGGGGTTCGAATCCCACCCCCTCCTCTTCCCAGCTGAGTGACCTCGGGTAAGTGTCTTAAGCTCTTTGTGCTTCAGTTTTCTCATCTGCAAAACGCGGACCACGGAGTGACACCTCGAGGAGACACTCCGAAGCACTTGGATCTGCTGTCTGGCCCATGGCGGGCCTCTGCCACCCAGTCGGCCGGGGCGATCGAGGGCACAGGCAAGGGGCCCCGAGCCCTCCACAGCTACGGCCACGGGCGTTCCCGGGGCTCGCGGTCGCGCCCAGCAAAGATTCGTGCACCCGAGGGGGCGGGGCGCGGGGCTGCCGGCTCGGCGGCTGACTGCCCGCCCGCCCGCCCGCCTCCGAGCCGCACCGCCCGCACTTCTTTCTCTCCCTCTCTGTCTCCGTCTCCCTCCCTCTCTCCGCGGGAGAATCCAGCCGCACTCGGCTCAGCAGCGCCGCCAGCGAACAGCCGCGGCTGCCGCTCCGGCCCCTCCCCCGTCCCCTCTATTTCCCCCCCCCGTGCGGCCGGCGCCCGTCACGTGACAAGGCGCCAGCCAATGGCGGGCCGAGCCGCGGTCGGCGGCCGCCATTGCTGTCAGAGCGAGCGAGCCCGGGGAGGGAGGAGAAGCGAGGCTGACTGGGGAGGAGGGGGGGGTGGGGGAGGAAGAGGAAGGAGGGGACGTCGCTCGGCTGCCGGGGTCGCCCGCTGGCTTCGTCCGCACCCCCCCCTTCGCGAGTTCGCGCTCCGCGGCGGCGGCGGCTCCGAAGCGGCGGCGGCGACTCCAGGGCTCGCCTCCCCTCACGCGCCGGCGGGGGCTGAGGGGGAGTCGGTGGCTGGAGATAAACAAGGCGGCGGCGGCAGCGGCGGCGGCGGCTGAGGAACAGGGAAGGCGGAGGCGGCGGCCGGCCCGCAGCGCCGGCCCGGGAGGCAGCGGCGGCCCTGAGAGGCGGGGAGGGCGCCGGGCCGCGCGGACAGCGCCCCCCGCCGCCGCGGGAGCAGCCGCCGCCGCCGCCCGAGCAGGAAGGAGCCGCGCGGCCGCCGCGGACCCCCCCGCCGGCCCGGGCCCGCCGCCCCCGGCGCGGCGTCGCCGCGGCGCCTCCCGCCCGCCCGCCGGCCCTCGCGCCCTCCCCCGGCGGCGGCGGCGGCCGGGCCGCCCCACGCTCCCCGGCGAGGCGCCGCCGCCCGGCCCGGCCTCGCCTCGGACGCCTCGCTCCGACATGCCCCGCTCTGGCGGCCGGGCTCGCGGAGGATCATGACTGCGGCAGCGAACTGGGTGGCGAACGGGGCGAGCCTGGAGGATTGTCACTCCAACCTCTTCTCGCTGGTGAGTAGCCGGGCTGCGGGGAGGGGGCTGTGCCGTGGGGTGTGGGGGGGTCGACCTCCGCCGCCGACCAACTTTCTCCTCCCGCCGCCGGGACTTCGCCCCTCCCTCGCCTCTCCCCGCCGTTCTGCTCTTGCCGATTCTCCCCCTTTTGGATCGTCTCTCCCTCGCCTTGGATCCCATCCAGTGTTTATTTGGCTCTTTAAAAATCATTTGTGAGCGCGGCGCTCGGCGTGGAATTTGCATGTGGAAGTCTCAAAGCTGCGGATTCTGGGTCGCACTTCGAACGCCCACCCTCTGTTGCAGTCGCACTCCCCTTCCCCTCCCTTTCCCCCTCTTTTCCCCTCCTAAATGTGGAAGGCTTTTGCCTTGTGTTGCCCGCGCCTGCGATAAGCAGCTTTTTTTTCCCCTTGTGTCGGATCGGCTGCCCGCCCGCCCGCCCGCCTTTTGAATTTTTTAAAAAATTCCATAATGACACCTGCAATTTCGCCCGAAAACAGTTGATTGAATGCGATTGTGTCAGTAAAGGACTCTTGCACCCGAAGCTCCGGCGATTGTAAACATCGACAACCGCCTGCCTCTCGGGGCTTACTACGCTGGAGAGCCTTAAAGCCATTGCACCGAGCCGACGGAAGGTGGAGAAAGCTTTTTTTTCTTTCTCTCCTCCTGTGTCTTTTAAAAACTGTTTTCTCGCTGCTCACAACGAATCCACACACACACACACACACACACACACACACACACACACACAAAGCAACAAGCTGGGCGGTTTGATAACATCGCTTTTATCTGCCTTCGCCTCTCTCGCGCTCTCTCTCTGATAATTGACAACTTTTCCTTCGGATTTGAATCGCCTGCCTTAATCTTGAAGCAGTTAGGGTGTCAATTGTTCTCCTGGAAGCCTGGCATTCGACGACGGCGTCTAGATTCATCGAAATTAAAAATGTATAGGGTTCCAGCAACTCTTTCCTGGCGGTGGCAGTGACATTTGGTGGTAAATGCCATCTTTGCTTTTTTTTTTAATTGGGTCGTATTACCTAGCTCTGAAAACATTCACGTTGTTAAACCTGGCGTTTAGACTAATAATTGCAGTGCGTGGTCTTTAAATATGTGCTTTGTGCATGAGTAACTGTATGTATAGCTATGTGCCCGGGAGACTACGAATTTGTTTAAATATTGAGCAAAGGTTTGTAAACAGATGTAAGGCAATTATGTTTCAAGCGTGGAATATAATTGGAAAATTGGCTGAACGGTTTGTTTAATTTAGACTTTAAAAAACCTAACTTTGTTTAAGTGGTGTACCCTTTTGGGGGGACTGCCTTTAGAGAAGATGTATTTTGGAAATTGTTTTCCGTAACCTCTCCTGTACATAGAGCTTTATTTCCTCTTAATCTTTGTTTACACTGGATACATAATTTAGTGTTCAAATTGTAATTAGTTACATTTAATTATGGGTAGCATAGATGCTTTTTTTTTTTCCCCTTTGAGACTAGTGGAGAAATACAAATTCTTGCCAACTTTTCAAATAGGAAGCTTTATTAAATATATTTCATTATGCAGACTAAAAAAAATGAAGACAAGCGATTTTTACCTTCTGAGACCGAGTGACATAGTATCTGTGCTTTTACTGTAGTAACAGCAGGTCAGTTTTTTTCCTCCCAACATTTTTATTTGGATATTTAATCTTAAAATTCAGTTACAAGTTGTGATTCTCCCTTTCAGTCCTGTGATAACTTCCCCTTGCCTCTTTTCTTCTCTCAGTCTCTCATTTAGTATCACTCAGATTCTCAGGGACTTCCATAGGTTAGCAAACATTGACTAAGGGGTATTTAAATGGTTTTTGTTTGGTGACTGGTGACCGCGTTGACACTTTATCAGGAAATTAAAATGACCAAATAGATCAGTGTTAGTGAGGAGAGATTCCCCCAAATTACCATATATCATGCTGACTGATAATGGCTTGTATATATGTGGCTATTTTGTATACAGTACCTTTCATGTAGGAATGAAAATATATGTGTAGCCAGTCTTTAGTATATATCATTTCCTTTTTTATCCTTTTTTTTTTTTTCTTTTTTAAAGCTTAAGTAAGAATGATAATGTTTCTAAAGATGTTTAAATGTTCTGGAGAAACAATTTGTAGGAGAGTATACAATTTGTGGGAGAGAAACAATTTGTATAATTCTGTGCTTTCTAACTTTCTAAAGGTTTGTTCTTAAACCAGGAATTGATTTTTGAGTATACCTTTTTTTAAACCGAATTATTCTTTAGGTAGGAACTTTGAAATGCAGAAATGCTTTTTTTTTTGAAAGACTATGGAATGTCTGTATTCTCTTATAGATGGAGGTTGGATAGCTGGTTATTAAAAAATTGCAAATCCGTTAAAGAGCTGCTGATACTGTAAATTTTTCTTGCTCCAAATTGAGCATTTTCTTGAAAATCAGATACAGCAGCAACCTGGAATATCAAAAATATGTTGCCTAAAATACATTGTATAGAATAATTAATTCCAAAGGAGATAAAATCATCACCTGTTCAAAATAAAGCATGTATTATAAAAACTCTTAGTATATAATATTAGCATATAGTTTTCTTTTTGACCTGTAGTTTTTTTGAGCAGAGAAAAGTATTGCTTATAGAGAATTTACCTAAATACTCTTATTAATGTGGATTGAAATGTAAGCTAGAGCTGATAAAGTTCTGTACCACATTAATGACCCACCCACTTTCTGTTACCTCAAGGTGTTCACCTGGCTTAGCCGGAGTTGATTTGTGCAGTCAGGTGCCTTAAAGATTTTTGTTAGTCCTTTACTTACTTTGTCTTCTGATATTCTACTGCATGGCATCGTCATATTTCCTAAATTCTTTGTCAGCCCTGCTCCTTTTCCTAACATGTGAAAAATGCCATTGTGCATACACGATATGGGTTATTCTTGCAGTTGTGAGATTTGTAGCTACTGCATTAAATGCTTGCCTGACTGTGCCTTTGTGACTCAGAACTGTTTTCTCATGCTGTCCATCACATTTCCGGGAGACTCTTGTTACGTATTCACTCAGTTATAATTCAGTTAAGTGTGTTAAATCTGCCTTTTTGGAGAGTGTACCAATGCCCTATGGGATGTCAACTCACCCTTGTGGAAAGACATATTATAATTTCCAGATGTAAGTATATCTTTACTTTTGTTTCTTTCTGTTTCTTATTCAAGATGATACAGAGAAAAGTGGTTTTATGTCCTTCATAAAGTATATATATATACTTCATAAAAGTATATACTCTTTGACACAGGGCAGTTTAATTCTTAGTTATGTATGCCCCACATTCTTGTTGTTTTATTTGCATAGAATCTTCCTAATTATGGGGTAGTTGGGGGATGGTATCAAATTCTTCCTTCCTAAATTGAAATACACATTAGTACATAATTCCTATTAAGGACCATTCATTCAATATTTGAAGATTTTACAGTAATCTGTCATTGACCTGCTTTCTTTTTTCTTGAGATTTATTTTTATTTTTTTGCAGAGAGGGAAGATAGTTGTAGAAACTTTGAGATTTGTTCTTTTGAGTTAGAACCAGATGGGGAGGACCATCAATTGAAAATGAGGAAGAAGGAATGATTAATTTTCTCAAACGCCAATACTTTATATAGAGTATTTTTTTATCCGAGTTTCCAGTGTTAGTATTTACACGTGAAGCATCTGTTTTTCATGATGGTTCATTTTGTTTAATGATATTTATATATTTTTAATAGCAATAATTGCTTACCCGGTAGTAGTTGCTGTATTAACCTCCAATTGCTAGTAAATATTTTTAAGTACATAATAGACAGCAATTTAAGGCATAGCATAGCAGTTTACTGGACCGTTTTAAAGAGCCATTTGTACGTGTGATGAGTTCATAATTTTAAAGAGAAAATAATGTACGCAGGACTTGTATGCTACAAAATATGTTGCTGTGTTATTGCTTGAAGAGTTAGTTCATTGAGAGGAAGTTAGGTTGCGGCTGCTGCTTTGTGAGAATAAAGGCAGGGGGTGCCTTAGGACAATGAGTGGTGAGTTTATGCCAGGTGCTTATGTAGTTTAGCACTTTCTTTGGAATATTTTGGTCATTTTTTTCATGACTGTATTAGGCATTTTGGGGAAAAACAGCCTTTTAAGGCATTCTTTAAATAAAATTAAGTTATAGTAGTGGATTATATTAATTAGGCATGGAAAGATTCATCTTTTTTGTTCACGGGCTAATTTAGCCTAGTTAATTCTGAATTAATTGTATTCATCAAACATTTTCAAAGGTCTTCTCTGCTCTTGAGATTAATAAGAAAAATACTCTGTCCCCACTTTATACTATAGTCTATGTATTATATATTGACAAAAGATAGGCATATTCTATAGTAATGTTTAAGTTATTTAAAATTGAGGTGAAATTCAGTGTAAATAGTATTAAGGTTATTTATCTGGATTTTTTGAAATAATTCAACTTTTTCTCAAAGTTTGATTCAGAGATAGACTAGATTGTTTTATTTTTGGCGGCTTGGATCTTAGCTCCCAGACCAGGAATCAAACCCAAGTACTGGAAGAGAGTCCTAACCCCTGGACCGCTTGGGAATTCCTAGACTAGATATTTTTCTGAATGGTTTAATTTGTTTTCAGTAGAGGAAAAGCATAATCTTCTCCTTTGAAATAGTAGTAGAAGGTACTGATTTATTGTTGTTTTGAAAGTGGATGATATATTTATTTCACAGAAGTTAGCTACTGTGAGAGATTAGACAAAGTTTATGAGAATTAGTAATACGATTGAATATTAGACGTTACTACTGAGCTGTGCATTGCAGCCATTTATTAGAAATGGAGAAAAAGAGTTTCCGTGGCATTTCTTTTATTGTCCTTTATTTAAAATGTGTTATGTGCTAACTTGCTTTACAGAGTGTGTGTTGTGGCTACCAGAATTTCTATTTTGTCATTGTGTAAACATTGCTATTTCAAGAAATTGCATTTAGTGCATTGCAAAATGAGGTAATTAGGTAGGTAGTGTAAAAATGTGCTGTGGGGGGTAGTTAAAAAATTTGCAGGCACACATTTTTGTTTCATAGAACTGGTTTAGAGATTTGGAATTAATGAATCAACGGTTGTAATGTGTACTGGAATTTCGGACTCCTTCTCTCTTGAGTCATTTAACTTCTGTCCAGTTCAGATAATTTCCTTTTATAGTATGTGCTTTCATTGTTTATTCGAAAGATTTGAAGGTGTTAGCTTTGTTCTGTTGGGGGAATTCACTTCATTACATAGGGGAGATGATTTTCCATTAATCTTGGTAAATATTAACATAAACGAGGAATTGTAAATTCATGTTCATTTGCATGAATGAAATATGTATGTGTGCTCAATTTTTGTTGAGTATAAAGTCACTTATGTACATCAGCATGGTTTTCTATCTTTGTTTTAGTTTAAACAAAAATAGTTTTAAATGCTTTTAATATGTGATTGGTGTTTATGTTAGAGGCAGCTCCCCCACCGCACTACTTTGTTTTGTACTTAATTTTTGAAATCATCTGTACTATAGATTGTATTCTCTTGTCATAAATTGGCTATCATAGTTTTCTTTTAGGAACTCCTCTTTTACTTGCATTTGTATTAACATGTTTTAGTTATGTTTGTTGGAATAAAGTTGTTTTCCTTTTTTAAGCTAATAAAATGTCTTAGAGTACATTTGGATTATAGTCAAGAAAGATGGTTTTTTTGTTGTTGTTGTTCTTTCTAGATGAGAATTAGAAGAATCAATGGTGTCCAAGGGAGAATGTTTACGCCATTGGCATTTCCATACTCTATAGTTTATTATGTATATTTCTGAATGTTTATTTTCTCATTCTAGATAAATTGTGGTAGTCTTATTAAAGCTGTATTTCTACTACTGTGAAATAGCACAGAGCCCTGGTTGACAGCTTTCGGCATTTTGTACTTTTTCCAAGTACAGTGAAATTCCATTACTGTTAAAGGAACATCCTGAGTTGATTGTTTTAAAATTTCACTTGTGCCTTTATTTTACATTGTTTAAATTTGTAATTTAAAAAATGAAAAGGAAGATAAAGAGAATTAGGTAAATTTTCAGGTAAACATGTTTTCTCAATCTTTGCTAGATCTCTTTACTGTAATAATTGTCTTGATTTGTATTAAATCACTACATTAACTGGATATATTTAAGACATTTGGTATTAAATTTGAAGAAATGATTTGTTTCAAATAAAATATATCATTAATTATGCACAGAATTCTTTATAATACTAGTGGAAATTACAAAGATTGTTCACATAAAACATATTAAGTTGCATGAAAACCATGATCCTTCCCCTCGCTCCCATCATTGATGTATTTCTGAGGAAATATTTTTGCATGACACATAAAGTTCCCACAGTCCATCTGTGCTTAATTTGAGAGCTAATAAGTAAGGTATTCAAAAGAGTAAAATAGGTGTGAAAAAGCATTTTGTGTTGGCAGTTCACAGGATTGAGTAATAATGTCCTGAAGAGAAATAAGGAAAAACATACGTATGTCCAGCTCAGAAACCAGCTCCTAGTTTTATTGCACATGTATATGTTTGGCACAGTCCTCCTCATCTTTAAGTAGGTCAAATGTCATCCCCCTGTGAAGATTTCCTTGACTCCCACAGATTGAACTTGTCACTCTTGCTCCTTCCATCTACCTCCTCTGTCTACCTCTGATAATCATATGAACTTCCGTAGGGCAGTGACCCTGTCTAAGCCATCTTTGCATTCCCTTCATAGTTAAATGCTGTTAACTCAGTTGAAGGAATGAATGACTGGACAACTATTCTCTTCCCCACCTTGTTTCGTAAGGGAGTTCTCATTACCCATTTAGGCCCTGATCACACCATGTTGTTGTTATTTTTGAAGTTTATTTAGCTGTTCAGCTCTGTGTGCTGAACATACATTGTTTAGGCTGTATGTACTGTTGCTTGGTAATATTTTAGATGAGTTCTAGAAAGTCTTTCTTAAAAATTTCCAGCTGATCAAGAGATGCATGCTTATATCCCAAAGGAGTAGGAATTTGGTTCCTATTTAGATTTTGTGTAAGGTGGTAGCAATCTAATAGATTTTGGAACCTGTTGGAGATTTTATTTGAGGTTTGATCCAAAATTCCTCCATTTTCATTCTCTAAGAGGTATCCTGTAAGAAGGCTTTTGCTTAATCTTCAGTTATAAGATAACTTTCTATGAGCTCAGTAAAATGGTAGTAAACTGGTAATAGGGAAAGTTGAGTGGTATTCAACTCCCCCCCTCCACCCCCCCCCCCCCCCCCGCCTTTTTTTTAAAAACTAGTGACTAAATCTGGTTGGTCACATAATGGTTCTGTGCCTCATTTTCTCCTATAAACTTGATGGAAATACAGGAGTTTGTGAGAAATCATTTTGAGTATCTTTTAAGGAAAGCACTTTGGACGACTAGATAATGTTTTTTAATAGTAAGAGTCTTCTGGCAAATTACAACTCAAGTTATAGAGTAACCCTAGACCGTTAACCAGGAAGTGGAACAGCAAAATTACTTGTTTTAAGTATGGCAGTTATGTTGAATTTGTGCTTTTTGAGGGGAGCAGAAGATTAAATTGTTCTTGTGTCTTTCTTTATAAATGAGCCATCTTTAGATGTCACAGCTTTTCATTTGTGTATATGAGTCTCAGGTTGCACAGTGTGTCTTTAATAAGCTGGGTGATTCTGCTATGCCAACCCTGAGCTCTGACTGGCTGAGACTGGAGATTGAACTGTGACTCTTATTTGGTAGTTTAAGCTATTAATTCCTTGGCAGCTCCAGAGTGCTCTTTGAACTTTAAATAGCAGTTCTATTAACATTTTGAGATTTGTCTCAGGGAATGTCAGAAATAGTACTTAATAAATATCTTTTTCTTTTTAAAGACTAAATCACATTTTAGTGTGACACACATGTCATAACCCTTACTTTGTTTTGAACAAAGTATATATCCTCAACTGCCAGTCAGTTTCTATTTTCCATTTAATAATGTGGCGACATCTAAAAATATTTAGACCTTGTTGAAGGAAGGAAAGCCCCTCTGCCCCAGTCTGTAGTTTTAGTCTTGGTCATGTTGATTATGAACAGTGTCCTAAGTTTTTATCCAAAGTGTAGAATTTTACATGTAGTGGTCTCCAGCATTCTAAATATTAGAAAAAGTTAATTTGTTTGTAAGTTTGCTTTTAAATAAAACCTACCCTTAATTCTGTCGCTACAAATGATAGTAAGCCTATTGTATTGTACTTAATTACTTGTATTATAGAACTCAGATATTTATGTGAGCATTTTTATGGGAAAGTTTAGGTTATTAGGAGTACCTTTCCTCTGCTTATAGTGCTGGCTGTCAGAGCAGGCCCTCCCTAAAACCCATCTTAGCTCCAGGCAGTGGGAATGAGGCCCACCCAGACTCGGGGGCATGTTTGAAGGGTAGGAGAGGATAGCTGTCTGAAAGAGAGTCTTGAAGAGGGCGTGGAGAGATGAGGGTGGCCTCTCCCCAATGGGAAGAACAGTTTTGGAACAAGGATTTAAGCAGATAGTCCCTTTCCTTTCTGAGGGTATCTGCTGCTGCTTCCTCTTTGCTGACGTCCTCCCTAAAATGTAGGGAGTAGTAACAGGTTCTGTGATGTCATCTTTGTGCTTTAGCTTTTCCCTTCTCTCTTTTCCTTCATTCACCCTTAAAGACAATCTTTTCTACTTGCTATGTTATGTGATAAATGAGCACTTATGAGCCTCAGTGAAGGGCAAAGGGAATTGAGGGTGAGATTGGATGGGGTAACTAATAAAGTATTTAGACAATTTTTTTGAATGTTAACGGTTAAGGACCGGGAAGCCTGGTGTGCTGCAGTCCATGTTGCAAAGAGTCGGACACGACTAAGCGACTGAACAACAGATGCTTGAGAAATTTAGGATGTATATAATTTATTTTCAAATAATGTACATACATCAGAAATGCTTGAAATCTGGCTTGGGTTTACAGAAGGGCTAATGAGCTTCCCTAGGGAATAGTAGTAAAATAGTAGTAAAGAATATGCATGTAATACAGGAGATGTGAGTTGGAAGATCCCCTGGAGGAAGATCCCCTGGAGCGAAACGGCAACCCACTCCAGTTTTCTTTCCTTGGAAATCCCATGGGCAGAGGAGCCTGGCGGTCTATAGTCCATGGGGTCGCAAAAGAGTCCGAGACAGCTGGCTTAGCGACTAAACAAAGGGTTTGATATGTAGGATAAAGACCTGCATATACTATTTTTATTTAGTTTCTATAAGATTGTATATGGTAAGTGGAGAGGGAGAGCAGCGTGAACAGGGAGCATAGTAACTCAACCAGGAAACCTTGGGAATTTTAAACTGGGTCTTGAAGGAATCGATGGATATGGCTTCTTAGAGGGGGATGGAAAGCTTGCATATTCTTTGGAAGCTCAGTTGTCAACTCTGTCTGTCCTTGAGAATATTTCCTAAGTGGTATATAGGAGAGCACTTCTAATCTATGGTCTTGGTTCCCTTTTAAAAAACAGTACAAAAACTTACTGAAATCTGCTTTTTGTTAGGTGGAAAATTTGAAGTGTGGGCAGACTGATTTAGGTTAAGAAGTGGTGATGTTAAAATAATCAGTTTTCTAAAATAATTCAGTTTTGAACTTTAAAAAACAGTGCTATATTACGCAAAATGCTAATGACTAAAGTGACAAATATTTCAGAAACTGGACAGACGTGAATCTTAAATGAGCAGATGGGATATGAATCTAAAAGTGGGAGATAATCCAAGATGATATAGAAACTATTATGAGAAATGAATTGAGGAAAAACAAGTGTGTTAAATGGTATTACATTTAATAATATGTTTAAAAGCCTTTCTAGGATTGCTCTCTTACATAGACAAATTGGAATTGTTGAGCCGTGTAACCTATCATTCTTTAAATTTTGTGCATTTAAAACAAATTAGATTTTGGTCTAGAATTACTTCTCATGAAGCCTAGACATTCAAGTCATGAATATATATGTTAAAGTGTTTTCAGTAGACAATGTAATTTGCTTTATCTGATATAAAAATAATAAAGAAGGAATAATTGTAATTTTCAAAGACAGTTGTGGTGGACCTTGAAGGAAAGAGTTAAGGAGAGGAAGATGAGGAAGTTTCCTGTTTGGGCAGCTTGGTACTTGGTTGAAATCATTACATATGCTTATTGAGGGTAGAACCTGAATTACAGCAGCTTGCAAAAAGCAACTTCGCAGTTGAAGAAACTTGATTGTGAAACAAGCGGTGATATGGGAGTGGGAAGGGTAAGAGACTGAAAGATAGATGAAGGCAGTTTTTCAGAAGGCCAGAGCCTCATTTGTATTTGTAGGTTAGGAGCAACTGTAGTAGAGAGATGGAAAGAAAAATGAAAGATACGAGAGTAGTTGATAATCAATGAAACAATCAGGCTGGGGATGGTATTAAGAACCCAGGTGATGGGGTTAGCACTGGGAAAAGAGGAAGACACCTGAGAAATAAAAGCTGTGAGGGTGTAGGAAATGAGTAAGTGTGAAGGCAGTGGGACAATCTCAGTTGTAGCTTGAGTGCTTTTTAAGTTCAAAGACTAAAAGATACTGAGCTTGAGCCTGGATAAACATGTAAAAATTTTTTTAGTTAAAAATTTTGCATTTTACTTGATGTTCTTATTACTATCAACCATTTTTGTTTTTATTTTTCTTTAATAGTTGTTTTAAGTAGGTCAAATGTCACTTCCTTTGGTTGTACACTTCACAATTACAAAACTAATTTTGAGCTAGTCACACTAGAACTAGAACACATCTGCCCAAATGAGAAGCGTTTCCTTTGAAATGGATCAGATATTGATGCCATTGTCTAGTATCTTTTTGTCTTTTTCCTTTGGAATTTCTTTTAGAGACAGTTGAGTCAGCTGTCCTGAAAAGTCTTATTTTAAAGTATACTTCTTTGGTCAGTGTCTTTTCTCTTCTCTTGGTTCTGCTTTTTGCTGTAAATTATTGCTTATGTCAGTAATTTAGTACCTTCTGATGGGGGTTTTACTGGTGTTGAGCAAAAGTCCTGTGAAGAACTCTGCTTTTGGCTATACAGTTGACCCTTGAACAACATGGGGTTGAATTGCATGGGTCCATTTATATTTAGGTGTATTTCAATAAATAAATACTACAGTATTATGTGACCTGCTCCATGGATTGAGTTCCATGGATAAGGAGAGCTGACTGTGAAGTTACACATGAATTTTCCACTCTTCAGGGCAGGCAGTTCAAGGGCCAGCTGTACTGGATTGCATACATTATGCATATACAAGAGCTCCTTCCTTGCTTGTACAGTTGCCTTTGAGGTTCTCTGTCTGGTGCTGCAGTGTGTTTGTTTCAGTACAGTTTCAGTGGAGGTGGATTTAGTGGTCCCTTGATTGGACTAGATATTGGGAGTGCCATTTTTGCTCTCTGGGGATCAAGGCAGATTATCAGAAGAGGAGGAGTAGAATTGTAAGTTGTGCTCTGTCTGTGTCTGTCTAGCAAACGTCAGCATCCTCCTGAGCTTCATTTTTGGCTTCTTGTTTAGTTGCTAAGTTGTGTCTGACTCTTTTGCGATCCCATGGACTGTAACCCACCAGGCTCCTCTGTCCATGGAATTTCCTAGGCAAGAATATTGGAGTGGGTTGCCATTTACTTCCCCAGGGGATCTTCCTTACCCAGGGTTTGAACCCGTGTCTCTTGCATTAGCAGGCAGATTCTTTAACACTGAGCCATGTCGGCAGCCTCCTCAATTTTGGCTAAATGGAAGTAATTGTAAAGAAAAGCCTTAGGATAAATAAAGTATCCCATTGAGACAATTTCTTTAGGTTTTAACAGAAAGTTTGGCCTGTGAAACCAAAGTAACTTACCTTTGTCCACTTAGTGTTGCTTTACTCATTTGAGGCTGCCCACGTAGTCAACTATGGGCTTCCTTGGTGGTTCAGACGGTAAACAATCCACCTGTAATGTGAGGGACCTGGGTTTGATCCCTGGGTTGGGAAGATCCCCTGGAGAAGGAAATGGCCCCCCACTCCAGTATTCTTGCCTGGAGAATCCCATGGACAGAGGAGCTTTGTGGGGGTACAGTCCATGGGGTCACAAAGAATTGGACACGAGGCAGCAAAGATTAGCACTTATGTGCGTATTTAGGATTTTACTTTCTCACGGTCTGCCTTAACATTCAGTGTTAGAGGAGGTGGTACAGAGGATGTTTGATCTGTGGCAGGCATGCCTGTATTATTTAGATTGAGTTGCAGAGGCAAGGATTATTTTCTGCTTTTGAATTCAGGAATATCATGAGAGTTTTCTCAATCAGCTTTATTCCTATGGTTTTCATGTTACATAGATGATTTTATTTATAATAATTTCTCTTTAAAAAATACTTTTCACATTAAAAAATGAGAATTGAAATCCTGTCAAAAAGTGTGGCAGTGTAATCCTAGATTTGTAGATATTTGGGATAGATTTTAAATGATATTATTCTAAACAAATAACAGGCACTTTTAAATTTTACAGATGTATTTAACACCTGAACAGTTTAACATTTAGAATTTATACCAGAGCATAAATCTACATTGTAGCTACTGAAGACCATAAATGTTTACCTTCTAAGTTACTAAAAACTAAGTCTATAAGTCTAAGTTACTAAAAACATTTTTCAAAGAGTAATGGTTTACATAACAAAGTGTTATCATGGGTATGGATTGAATCAAGTGTTGTGATCCCAAATAGACAAATTCTTTAGTTGTCTGTAAATTACTTGAGATATGTATGAAAATAATTTTTTGTTGCTGTTTGGTGATATCATGGTAAAACCGCGCTTTGCAACCCAGACAGATGGTGCGGTTCTTGAGTCTGTCTGCAAGCTCCTACAACACTTAATTACACAGCAGAATGATTCTCATGAGAACCCAGCCTTTGCTGTGTGTAAGCTAATGAACTGTCTTTTTTAGTAAATTTTATAAATTTGATTTGAAAAAGAAGTACTTGTTTTTAGGAAACTTTTCTAACAACTGTGTTAAGATGAGTAGCCTGGTTTGATAGTTTATATGGTGAACTCAAGAAATAGTCTAGATGGAAAACAAATGGGATTCAGTAAGGTAGGTGCTTATCTTCTAAAGTGACTTAGACTTTGTTGTCAAACTTTCTCATATGGTAGATGTGATACACTGTTAACAACTCCAAGAGCTGACTTTAACAAATTCCAGAAAACTGAGAAATCTGTCGATATGTGTTAACATTCATTTAAAAGATAACTGTTGATTTTAGAATCCTTGTTGTCCGCCTTACATTTTAATATTGGAATTGAAAATAAAAATATTTGAAATAGTGAAATTCAGTTTTAACACATTAGGTGGATAGAACTTTATTTTAGCTATTTTGTAAAAGTTGAGTTTGGCGGTAATAGTATGTGGTTGAGATAAATAAATTTATCAGTTACATAAATAATTACATACATAATACATTAAGAATTTGTTTCTAGATACCCTTGGAAATTGTTCTTTTGTTGAGTTTACTTATTTTTATTTAATGCTTATAATAGATAGGAGACAATCCTGAAAGATGATGTTTGATGCTATATTGGATGACATGAAGGAGCTGGAAGTTTATTCTGTATGCACAGGGGAGTGCCTGAAGGCTACTGAGGAGAATAATGACCTGACCAGATTTATGTTTCAGAGAGAAAACTCATGTGGGTTCTGTGTAGTGTCAGCTATAATAGCGAAGAAACCCCAAAGGCAGAGAGAAGGCTCTTAGAATAGTCTAGATCTGAGAAATTATGCAGGGTCAGTAGGAATGAAGAGAAAGAAATGGTATCAAGTAATATTTTGGAGGTAGAATTGACAGAAGTTGGTTACCAAATTTTGTCATAGGAGAGGAATCAAATGGCAAACAGATATTCTTGGTTTTATAGCATTTGTGTTCTTGTTTATACAACACCAAGAACTGTTAGCGGCATCCATGAGCTATAGTTGTTAAAAAGAGCTATGCTTTGATCATAGTCATATATGTATGTGAAAGTATTCACTGAGCCTGAGTTCTTGCTATTAAATTATGCCCTGTGGAAGTCACAGTTTTAAAATTAATTATGGACAAGAGCTGGGGGCAGAAAGATAAGAGATAGTGGGGAAAAAGGAAAAACAAACATTAGCCTTTATAACCTGCCTATTTTCAGAAAAGACTTGAGGCAGTGGGAACAAGAGTTCTCTCTTAAATAGAGAATAAGATTTAGGAGCAAGGAGGGGTGAATTAAAAAGGTGGGGAAGGAAGAGAAGGCAAGGCTGGTAGCTGGGTGGAGGGGTGTGGGTGATGAATGGTGGTTGTTTGTAGGTGGTAATGAAGAATATTTTGGTAGGGGAAGAGCTCTTGAAATGTTTATGATCAGAAATGGGTGTGGAGAAACTCTGACAGAAAGGAAATAGGTGGGGTGTACCCCGGCAGCAGTGGCTTGACCGGCATTTGCTACGTGATGCTTCTGCTCTTAATAGTGGTGAGCTCAGAAAACAGGTCACATTTTCCCTCTGTGAATCTGCTCTGGGTGGTTTTCACTTAGTCTTTTTATTTAAAGGTTTTATTTATATTAAGATTTAAAGGCTTTCTTTATATTAATTTCATATTAGTGATATTATTGGTAGGAGGATGAAAAAGACTTTTACGCCTGTTTTTCTTCTTGCCTTTGTGGAAGCTGCTGGTTTTTAGGAACTGGCATAGTGGATAAACTAAGAGGACAGTTGTAAAGACCAGAAAACAGCGTGTATCTTTGACACTTCTTCTTTATTCTGATTTTTGGTTCCTTTAAATTTTCATTCCTATCATCCTGTTCTTCCCTCAGAACTTAGGTTTCTGGTTGGACAATATTTTTATAGATAAGAGTATCATTGTTATGCCACGTCAGATTTCCACCTCACATGTTGGGAAAAGTTTTCCCTTCGTCCCTCACTTTCTGCCCATCCCCTTTCTACCCCTTTCCTTTTTCAGCACATTCCTGGACTCCCTGTGCTCTGGAGCTTTCCCTAGCCGGCTGCACTTTTACTTGGCAGCACCAGTTCTCAGTTAAGCGCTAAAATGTACATATGCACTTCAGAACCTTTTGATGTAATCTCCTTGCTGTGGTGGGGATCCTCTCCAGTTGTTTTGAGTGCACTTACGGGCACAGCATGTGCTATCCATTGTCAATTGGCTGTAATTCATTCAGCTTTCCGCGGTAGATTTTTAACTTGGCTACCCTGGAGGTGGAGAGTTGGCTTTCTTGCAGTTGCATTTTTCTGTAATTTCTCTCCAAGTGAGGTCGTACTAATGAAATACAAAATATTTCCAAGAAATAAAACTTCCAAGAAATTTAAACTGCATAAAGTGCCTACATAATCCAGACACACCGTTAGATCTCTGTGTGTTAGACACACACAACTTTTTATTCTTGTTAACGTGCAATTTTTGAAAAACAGATATCATCACAGGGTAAATACAGTTCTTTATTCAGCTGTATGCACTAACATATTTTCCATGTGGTTACCATTTTCATAATTATAATTTGAAAGAGAAGAGTATTTTATAAATTTAATTAATTTTATAAGTTAATAATTCAATATTGTTAACAGGAGGTTCCCCTTCCCCATGTAGGGGTAACTACCAGTTGTTTAGTTTTTATCATTCCAGGTTAGTTTACTTTTTATCATTCTGGGTTTTTTTAAAAATGTTTGTGTGCTTATAAACTTGCAGTTTCAAAATTGTTTCCATTAGATAATAGCATGTATAAATCGTACGTAAGGTACAAACAATCATGATATATTGAACACCCATGTACCTAATAACCAGAGTAAGAAAAAGAACATCTTATCGTTTGTGAAGTCCTGTGATTGCTTTCCATTCTCTTTTCTATCCCTTCAGAGGTAACTATTCTGTATTTTATTTTTATCATGTGAATTTAGTGTGTGATATATATATACACACATATATAGTTTTGGGTTTTGGAACTTTTTATGAACTATATTCGTTTGCAACTTACCTTTTTATTTAATACTATGTTCCGACAATGTGCAATTATCATTTACTCTTGTACCACAGTTTATGCATTCTATTGAAGATGGTCGTATATGTAGTTAAAAAAATTACAGGTGGGGGCTAATTCTCCCATTTTCCCTGCAACATATGTTTCAACTTAACATTTAAAAAATATTAAAGTCATAGAATCAAAGTCTCAAAATATTTTCGAGTAAATATTTTGCTGCCAGGTAAATTTAGATATACCTCACTGTTGTTATTTTTTTAAGCGGTTGTATCATGTTTCACAGGATTGGATGTACAGTTTATTTAACCATCAACTGTGAGAAATATTACAATTCAGTTTTTTCAGTAACAAGTAGTTATGCATTTTTGATAGTTATAACCATAAATTCTTCAGAAAGATGTGTCAGTTTATATTTCCTTGGGCAATAATGTAAATGCCCAATTCCTCTATCCTCACCTATTGGGAAACTTATTTAAATTTTTATACTCTGAGCAGAAAATATATCAGTATTTAAATTTGCAGTTTCTTTATTTCTAATGAGGTTATGAGAATGCTTTTATACAAACGGGTATACATATTTTGTGAATTTTCTTATTTTTCAAAAGCATTTAATCTCTAGAAAGCCTTCTGTTTTCTTTTTCTATTTAAAATTTCCAACCATTCACTAACAGGCATCTTTATTTCAGGTTAGATCTTCACATGTTGCACACATTCTCATGTCAGAGCTTTTGCTCTAAAAGTGCTTACTGAATGCCTGGAATTGCTTAACTTCTTGCCAGCTGCATAAATTTTCTCATCAAGATCCTGATGAGATAGATACTACTGTTCCCATTTTTCAGATAAGAAAACTGAAGCGAGATTCTAGTGACTCGCCTTAGGTCACACAGCCAGCTAGTCATGAGCTGAGTCACTGACTTAAAAGCCTGAGCATTTAACCTGGTGCGTTGTGTTGTGTGCTCCTTTCTTTTCTTGTCTAAATCCTTTTAGAGTTTTTGTGAAGCTCTTCCTAGCTATTTCAGACATTATTGGTCTCTTTCTTTCCTGAGCCTTTTAAAAATTAACAGTGTAGACCATATAATTTAGCATAAGCATGAAGGTAGAAGTCACTGGAGCATATAGATTTGCCTGAGATTAATGGAGTGATAACACAGTTTACATTTTTAAAAAGTTTCATCAGAGATTAATGGAGTAATAACGCAGCTTAAAATTTCTTCCCACAGATAGGCAGGTTTTTTTTTTTTTTTTCTCCTAGACTACTTTATTCCAAATAGAGAAATCAATTGAAAAATTAGGGTGGTTTATTGTTTTGGTCAATGACTGGGCAAGATAAAAACCTAGGTAACTGTATAGTCTCAAAAAAACTCATCATCGCACAAAAAATTTTTTTGAAAATGAAAAACCAGTTGCTGAAATGCTCATCAGAAATGATTTATTATAGTAACATAATCATTTGCTTATTTAAAAATAAAAATAGCTTAAACAAGGTAGAAGTTTCCTTTTGCATACATGCAACCTGGAGGCAGCATTAGAACTGGCTGGTTACTTTTCTCAGTCATCGAGGGACCCAGGCTCGGCCCTTTCTTGTTATTCCATCATCTCTAGTTTATCACAAGTAGCATATTGTCCAAGATGGCTTCTCAAACTCTAATCATCCTGGTGACATTCTAGATAGGAAGGAGAAGGAACTGTAGGAGGGCCACACCCCTCCTTTTAAAGGAAACTTCTGGGAAGTTCTTTACAACACATCTGGCCATACTTAACCTCAGGGAGGCTGGGAAATGTAGTTCTTCAAGTGAGCACATTGTTTCCCCAGCACTGGAGTGTGTGTGACTGTGGAGGGAGGAGCCATTCATGCTTGGGTAGGCAGCTAACAATCTCTGATATACAGAGAAAGTAACGTAAATTTTTTATTTATAGTCTTACTGCAGTTGGATAAGAAATCATCCCAATGTCACTAATGAACTTCATTAAATAGTTCCCAGATATTTCATGAGTTCTCTTTTAGTTAAGTTTAATAAATATAAATCATTAATTAGTGTCCTGATATAGTTAGGCATGAAAATAACTATATGAAAATGTTAATAATTGAAAATAACTTATTATAAAATAATATTTTTTGAAAATATTGTATACTTTGTAAAAGATTCATTTATATTGGAGATACACAATATGGTTACTTTGGCTACATTAAAAATAGATTTTTTTTCTTTGAGAAATTTTTTAAAGTAGGTTCTTTCATTTAATACATACATTTTTTATTATCTTTATTGAGGTATAGTTTACATACAGTAAAATATTACCCATCTTAAGCAGTACGGATTTATGAGTTTTGATGAATGTGTAGTCGGTGAAACCATCCCCCACCTCCAGGCAACCACTGATCTTCTGTTACTGTAGACTCATTTTGCCTTTTCTAGGATATTTTATGAATGGAATCGCATAGTATATAGTCTCCTTTGTGTGGCTTCATATTGTTTAAGTAGATAATTCCTTTTTAGTGCTAAGTTGTAGTTCTGTGTATTGATACACCACAATTTGCTTATCCATTCATTTATTGATGATTATGAACTTTCAGGTACTGGTTTTTATGTGGTGCATATGTTTTTATTTCTGTAAACATCCAGGAGTGCACTTGCTGAATCATATGGGAAATACAGATTTCACTTTATTAAGTACTGCTCAATTTTAAAAAGGTGGTTGTGCCATTTTACATTGCAGCCAGCTATGTATGAGTTCTAATTGCTATTCCAGAGTAGCAAAGATTTTCTCTTATGATTTCTTCCAGAGGTATCCTAGTGTTTTTTATTAGATTTAGGTCTGTGGTTAAGTGATCCATTTTGAATTAATTTTTTGTGTGGTGTGAGGTAAGGGTTGAAGTTCTTTTTGCTCATGGGATATCTAGTTATTCCAGCATTGTTTGTTGAAAAGACTTATGTTTTTCCCTATCCCTATCAAAAATCTATTGACTGTATTGAATGTATGTGTGTAGCGTGGCTTGTAGGATTTTAATTCCCCAACCAGGGGTCGAACCCGGGCCCTTGGCAGTGAAAGAGAGGAGTCCTGACTACTGGACTGTCAGGGAATTCCCTATGTTCTGTTCCTTTGATCTGCCTACTTCTGCTGCTAGCACACAGTCATGATTATTGAAATCTTACTGTGTATCTTGAAATCAGGATTAATTCCCAACTTTGTTCTTTTTCAAAATTGTTTTGGCTCTCCTGAGTACTTTGCATTTCAATATAAGTTTTAGAATCAATCTGTTAATTTATTAAGAAAAACTGCAGGGATTTGATTGATGTCTGGTTGACTCTGTAGATCAATTTGGGGAGAATTGACAGGTTAACAGTTTTAGATGTTCTAATCCATAAACATGTTCTAGCTCTCCATTTCTTTAGATCTTTAATTTCTCTTAGCATTTTTTTTTGTAGTTTTTGGTGTACAGGTCTGTAACATATGTTACCAGATTTATCTCTGAGTAGTTCATATTTTTCAATGCTGTTATAAGTGGCGTTGCTTTTTAAATATTATTTTTAAATTGTTCACTGCTGCTGCTGCTGCTAAGTCGCTTCAGTCGTGTCCGACTCTGTGCGACCCCATAGACGGCAGCCTACCAGGCTCCCCCGTCCCTGGGATTCTCCAGGCAAGAACACTGGAGTGGGTTGCCATTTCCTTCTCCAATGCATGAAAGTGAAAAGTCAAAGTGAAGTCGCTCAGTCGTGTCCGACCCTCAGCGATCCCATGGACTGCAGCCCTCTAGGCTCCTCTGTCCGTGGGATTTTCCAGGCAAGAGTATTGGAGTGGGGTGCTATTGCCTTTTCTGGTTCACTGCTAGTGTGTATTGATCGGAGAAGGCAGTGGCACCCCACTCCAGTACTCTTGCCTGGAAAATCCCATGGATGAAGGATCCTGGTGGGCTGCAGTCCAGGGGGTCGCTAGGAGTCGGACACGACTGAGCGACTTCACTTTCACTTTTCACTTTCATGCATTGGAGAAGGAAATGGCAACCCACTCCAGTGTTCTTGGCTGGAGAATCCCAGGGACGGGGGAGCCTGGTGGGCTGCTGTCTCTGGGGTCGCACAGAGTCGGACACGACTGAAGCGACTTAGCAGCAGCAGTGTGTATTGATAGAGTATAGTTAACTTTTGTATATTTATCCTGTGCATGCATGCTAAGTTGCTTCAGTTGTGTCCGACTCTTTGTGTCCCTGTGGACTGTAACCTGCCAGGCTTCTCTCTCTGTCCATGGAATTCTTCAAGCAAGACTACTGGAGTGGGTTGCCATGCCCGTCTCCAGGGGATCTTCCAGACCCAGGGATCGAACTTGCGTCTCTTATGTCTCCTGCATTGGCAGGCGGGTTCTTTGTCATTGAGCCGCCTGGGAAGCCCAATATTTATCCCACACACTGTAAATTCCCTAAATTCAATTGCAGTTGAGCCTTTAACAATATGGAGGTTATAGGAAGCAACCATCCCCATAGTTGAAAATCTGAATATAACTTATAGTCAGTTATAACATACCCATGGTTCCTCCATATCCCCAGTTCTGCATCCACAGATTCAGCTAACCACGAATCATGTAGTGCTGTAGTATTAAAAAAATCTGCATTTTAGTGGACTTGCACAGTTCAAACCTGTGTTTGTTGAAGGTCAACTGTATTAATTTTAGTAGCTCTTCTGAAGTCCCTGTATCTTTTTAAATGTAAATGATGCTGTTGTCTGTGAATAAAAATGATGTGTTACACCTTTCTAATCTGTATGCCTTTTCTTTTCCTTGCTTTATTTATTGCATTGATTGGGAGGGATCTATAGTTCAAAGTTGAATAGAAATGTATTAAGAATGTACATCAAGTTGCAAGAGTTTCCTTTAATTCTTGTTTGCTTAATCTTTTTGCTATGAATTGGTGTTGAATTTTGTATAATGTTTTCTCTGTATCTGTTGGGTTGATCACAAGTTTTGTTAATATGGGGTATTTTATTGATGAGTTTTGAACTAAACTTGACTGAAATTACATTGATGGATTTTCAAACTAATGCTACTAAGTGTAATACCCAAAATAAACTCCTGTATTATCATTTTTATATAATGTTGGATTTGATTTGCCAATATTTTGTTACTGATTTTTAAATCTATGATCATGAAAGATATTGACATGTAGATTTCTTTTCTTGTAACATCTTTGGTCTTAGTAATGTTGGTCTCCTAAAAATGAATTGATAAGTAGTCCCTCTGTTTTTTTAAAGTTTGTGTAGAACTGGTGGTATTGCTTCCTTAGATGTTTGAATAGAATTTATTAGTGAAGCCATCTTACCTTAGAGAACTCTTTTAGGGAAGATTTTAATTTATGAATTCCACTTCTTAATAAAGGGCTATTTAGGTCTTTGTGTGTGTGTTACTTTTGTAATTGTTGCAAAGAAGTCCATTTAAGTAGTTTTAACTATTGACATACTGTTGTTTATAGTAATTCCATTATCTTTACAGTGTCATTACGATGTGGAGTAATTTCTCATCTTTCATTCCTGATAATGGTAATTTGTCTTTTTTTACCTCTCTTGATTAACCTAGTGAGAAGTTTGTCAATCTTATTGATCTTTTAAAATAACCAGCTTTTCATTTTATTGGATTTGTCTGTTGTTAGTCTGTTTTATAATTCATTTATTTCTTTGCTTTATTATTTCTGTCAGTTTGCATTTTATTTAATTTACACCTTTTCTAACTTCCGGAGGAAGAAGCTTAGAGCAGTTCTATACATTTCTTCCTTTCTGATGTGAATATATAATGCTACAGATTTCTCTTTGAGCACTGTTTTACTTGTAGCCCTCATATTTCAGTATATTTTGTTGTCATAATCAGTTCAAAATATTTTCTAGTTTCCCTTGTGTTTTTTTTTTGGCAGGAGGTGTTCCTGTACATTATTTAAAAGTTATTTGTGGGGTAGGGGAGCATTGGAGATACTTCGTTAATTTCTAATTTAATTCTGTTCAGAGATTTCAGCTTTTGAAAATACATTGATATTTATTTTATAGCCCAGCATATGGTTTCTCTTGGTGAATGTTCCATGTGCATTTGAAAAAAAAATGTGTAGTCTTTTGTTGAGTTGTAATGTTTTATAAATGTCAGTTTGGTTATGTTGGTTGATAGTGTTCATGTTTTTCTATATCCTTATTGATTTTCTGTCTACTTGTTTTATCAGTTGCTGAGAGGAGGCCTGTTGAAGTCTCCAATTATAATTCTGGATTTGTCAATTTCTCCTTTTAGATGTATATATATATCTATATTGTGGTTCATTTATTTTGAAGTTTTGTTATTAGATACCTGCACATTTGGGATTTATGTCTTCTTGAAGAATTGCCATTTTCTCATTATAAAATTTCTCTCTCTAGTCCTAGTAATAGTCCTTTTGGAGTCAACTTTGGTATTAATGTAGTCACTTGGTTTTCTTAGAAGTTATGCTTGCCTGATACACCTTTTTATGTCGTTTCACTCTTTAAGTGCTTTTCTTGTGAGCAGTATATAGTTGGGCCTTTAAATATTTTATCCACTCTGAGAATTGGTGTCTTTTAATTGTATAATTATATTGATATGATTGGGTTTAAATGAGCTATTTTGGCTTTTTTCCTGTCTGTTGCATCCATTTTCTTTCTTTTTCTCCTTGTTTTGGGGTTATTTTCTTGGAGAAGGAAATGGCAACCCACTCCAGTATTCTTGCCTGAAGAAATCCCATGGACGGAGGAGCCTGGGGGACTACAGTCCACGGGGTCGCAAAGAGTCAGACACGACTGTACAACTTCACTTTCACTTTTGGGTTATTTTGAGTACTTTTTTTTTGTTTTGGAATGAGTCCATATTGTCTTCATTATTAGATATGCTTCTTTAGTTTTTAAGAACTGGTTAAGGGTTTATAATATGCATCTTTAGCTTATTACAGGTTGCCTCTAAATAGTGCATTTTTTTCATTTATGTTAATGGAACAATGTATATCCACTTTCTCCTTCTGGCCTTTGTTCTGTTTTAAATTTTTTTTCTATATCCAGTATCCAGTCCATGATCCATTATTTTTGCAATAACAGTTAATTAGCTTTTCAGGAAATTTCAAAATGAGAATACATGATTTATATTTATATATTGACTGTTTCTGGTGCTTGTTATTCTTTTGTGTAGATCTAGGTTTCCATCTGATAAATTTTCCTTGTAGCAGAAGAACTTTTTAAAAAGCGTTTATTGTAGTTACATTTATTAAAGTACAATTCCATTGGCAGAAGTTGATCTAAAAAAAAAAATAAGTATTTTACCTTCATTTTTGAAAGATTTGTGCTTGATCTAGAGTTATAGGAGTGGAGATTTTTTTTCTTTCAGCTTGTTCCGTTGTTGGTTTTTTTTTGTTTGTTTGTTTGCTTTTTAACAGTGTCGCATGTGGGATCCCAGTTAACCAACCAGGGATTGAACCCATGGGAAGAGCATATTCTTCAGTACTGGACTACTGGGGAAGTCCCAAGTTCCATTATTTTCTACTTGCATATTTTCTTTTGAGCAGTCTGTTGTAAATATTGTTTGCTTCTGCTTATGTAATGTGTTTCTTTTTTCCCCTCTTGACAGCTTTTAAGATTTTTCTTTTTGGGGCTTCCCAGGTGGCACTAGTGGTAAAGAACCTGCCTGTCATTGCAGAAGATTTTCCTTTTTATCTCTGGTTTTCAGATGTTTGATTGTATATATTTTGATTTTCTTTTTTCTTTTGGTTTATATTGCTCTGAGTTCACTGAACTCCCTGGTTGCCTGGCACCTGTTGAATTTTGTTTAAATGTGCAACTTGGTATTTAGGAACAGCCTCAGAAGAGACCCTGTCAGATCTCTGGAGCTCTTTTCCTGCATAAACTCTCTCTTTTCTGGTGATCTACTTTAATATATTCTAGTTACCGTAGACTCTGTAGGACCTGCTTCATTGGTTTTCTTTACCTCAGAGATTCTACCTTTATGTTGTCTGCCGTCCAGTATCTGAAACCAGTTTCCTTTTTTTTTTTTTTGGTCTGGTTTTCTGATTGTTTATGGTGGGAGGATAATTCTGGTGCTTCTTATTTTATATTTTAAGTGTCATATTTGCCAGTGTATATTATCCTAGTTTAGGGATGAGCAGACTTTTCCTTAGAGAACCAGAGAGTTCATTACTTCAGGCTGAACAGTGTGGTTGTACTGTGGAACCAGCCATAGACAATACGTGGTGTGGTTGTGTACTAATAAAACTTAATTTACAAAATAAGTGGCCTACCTGCAGGCCCTAGTTTGCTACCCCCTGAGCTACTTGACTGAGATACAAATGATATTAGAGTTACGAAGTCTTATGCTTGAAAGGGAGGAGATACGTATTTCATGTTTGAAAGGAACCTTATAAAATCATACTGTTTAACCAGCTCTTTGATGTTGGAAGCCGCGTCTATTGACCAGCTTCTTGCTAAGCCCGTGTCTGTGATTCTCAGGGATGCCAGTCAGGGCTGTTTTCTTCAGTGAGCTCTCGTTGTTGTTTTAGTTTTTCCATTTGATTGTCTGCTACTACTTGGGTCAGTTCTGAGCAAATTGATTTCATCTTTCCTATATCAGTCTTCTTTGTGACTAAATTTGAAGATTTTTCAAATTTCTTCACCCTCTTAACTTCATTCAACTTAATTCAGCTGTGGGTTTATTTTCTTTCTGCTATTTATTCGATTCAAAGAATTGGAACATGAGGCCATATAACCTCTAGCCATATGACATGCTTTGATTTCCTCATCCTAATCTGTTAATTTGTTGCACCTTATCTAGATTTTTCTCAAACTAAGGAGCCAGGAGTTGAAAGCAGGATTGACTAGTGACTCTTAAAATCTGTTATGTAGGATCTAGATACTATACTTTTATCAATGTAGCTTAGGATGGCAGTAACTTTTAAAATAAGTTACTTCACATTGTTTGTGTTTAGGTCATTGTCAAATAAAACACCCCTTTCCACTCATGCTACACTCCATTTTTAAAATCTTTATATTTTTGAATTAGTGTTGGTAAACTGAGGGCTGGGAAGAAAGTTACAGTTGAGGGGAAAAGTTATTATGAGTCAGCAAAGGTATGTATGTGTTAGAAAGCATGTTTGACATACAACTTATTGTATGGAGGGAGTTACCGTACTGCGTTTCTCACAACATGAAAATACCATGTTGGATGAGAGTCAGATGAGAGGCCCACTGCCCTGTTGTGCTCCTTGCCTCTGTGGAGGTGATCCCTGGCAAACCTCTTGTCTTGGAGCAGGAAGAGTTTGAGCGGAGCTAGATGGGAGGGAGCATGCAGCTGGAAGCATGTCTCTGCCCACCTAGAGTTTTAATAGTCTAAAAATGGAGAGAAGAAACAGATAACAACAGTTATCTTAACCCCCAGTAAAATAAGTTTTTGGCTTTGCAACACAATTCATGGGATATTAAGTTGTTCTTAAGCTTAAGAATTTGCCTAAAATCAGTCTGTAAAAATGTATAAGTGAGTTCTCAAAATGAGTTTTAACTTTTTGTATGTATTAAATATTTTGCTACATTTTGATTAGTGTTTTTTTAAATTTTAGAACAGAATTGTACTCTGACATGGTTAAAGAATCAAATAGTTCTACAAGGTTTTTATTGTTCTTTTAACTGCACCACACTGCTTGTGAGGTCTTAGTGTCCCAACCAGGATTTGAACCCGGGCCTGACAGTGATAACAGTCAGTCCTAACCACTGGATCTCCAGGGAATTCCTAGGTTTAGTGAATAGCATTCCCTTACTCCTGGCCCCTGTTTTACCCTCTCCGGAGACATACGTGTTCATCTACTTTTGTTCATTATCTTAATTTTTAAATGTTTCTAAATACTGTTTATAATTACTTTCAGGTTTTAAAATTCTGAACCTTCCACTGTTGAAAATCAAGATTTAGCTTATTCTGTCTCCCGCCTACTAAGCAAATATGCCTTTTCCATCCTTCCATTTCACCAAAATAGCTGTATTGTAATTTTGGTTAGCTCAGTATTCAGTGTTAACATTCACTTGATTATGTTAATATATGGCAGAGCCATCGAGTAAACTCTGATTACTTTTTCTTTTCTGTGTAACTCGAAGATGGTAATTATCTGGATTTTGTTTGCTTGCTTTTGGACTGTTTACTTTTCTATGTATTTTTGACTAATTCATCACCAAACCTTTTGCCTAATATTTGAATCTCCGTTTAAAAGACTTTCAAATATCCGGTGTTCTGTCAGTTCCAGATTTGTGACAGGGTCTTCCCTGGAGCCATCTGACCTCTTATAATCTGGATTGGTTGCCCTCTAACTGGTGCACAGTTCACAACCTGGGATCATCTGATTATTTCCTGTAATCTTAGGGCTTCGTTTGCTCCCTCCCATGTTGAATCTATTTCCTAAATCTCATGGCTACTTAGGGTTTATTCCCTCCTTTTCATGGAGTATGCCTCCAGTAGCTTCCTAAGAAAGGGTGCCTTTTATTTTTTAAAAAAACACATTGCATATTCTAAAATGTATTCTGCTTTTACACTTCATAGATAATTTAGATCGGCATAGATGTTTAGTTTGGAATACTTTTTCTTTAGAATTTTGGAGATATTACACCATTGCCTTTTTGCTTCTAGTATTACTGTTGAGAAGTCAGAAATCCTTCTGATTCCTGACCCCTTTTTACTATATGGGAGCTTTGAGGCGCTTCTCTTTGTCTGCAGTGTGTTGAAAGTTTACAGTAATACGGTTTCTGTGAGTCCCTTTCAATCTGGAAATTTGCATTCTTCCTTTGTCCCCACGCTTACCTCTTCACCCCTCAAAATTTTCTTGAATCATTTTATTGGTCATTTCCTCTTTCATTTTCTGTGTTTTCCCTTTGTGAAAGCTCTTTTATTTGGTTTTGAACTTCCTGGGCTGATCCTTTAGTTTTATCTCCCCCCACCCTCCTATTTTTATTTATTTATTTTTATTTGCTTTACTTTCTGGGAGAAACTTTATCTTCCAGCCCTTTTCTGGATGTTTTATCGTTTCTGGCATCATTGTTTTAAAATTTGTAAGAGCCCTTTTAGTTCTTTGATAATGATATGCATAGGTTAAATGATATGCATAGGTTAAATGCAAATTCTGCACCATTTATTTAAACTACTTGAGCATCCACAGATTTTGATAATTTGTGGAGTGTCCTGGAACCAATCCCCCATGGATATTGAGGGACGACTGTACCTGTGTTTATCGTTCTGTGTAAACCGGGTTGTAGCTTTGCTTTCTCCCCAGCCCAGATTCAGTTTTCTTAGGTATTACAAGGCTCCTGACCTCTTGAGCATTGGCTACTTACCTTTAAAAATCTGGATGCTCTCATCTCTGCTACCTGCTGTTGTGATTTTATGATTTAAGGGAACAAAACAAAAAAACAAACTTCTTTACTGGGTTTTTTGAGGGATTTAAGAGCGAGCAAAAGCAGATGTGTGTATTTGTTCTGCCATCTTTACCTGGAGCTGATTAGTTATGTTTTAACAGACGTTTTCTATTATCCTAACTTTTTTCTTTCCTTTGACTCAGTTGAGAGGTGACTTCATGTGTTTGTTAGCTGTATTTTTCTGATCTGCTAGTGTAGTAACCCTATCACAGGAGGAAGTGGTGTGAGGCAGACTTGAAATTTCCTCACGTACTCACATTAGTCCCAGATGATCACATCTGCCTTTTCTACAGATCATCCTAGAATCCTGCCAAGGATTGATATTAAGCTGCTTGTTCTGTAGTTTGAGAAATCTTTATTTCAACTATTTCTTGAAAATTCAAATGTCTCTAATGAGGGTCAGTTTCATTTACAAGTCACCTTTGTGAGTGGGATGTAATTAGCTTGGGTCAAGAGACATGAGCTCTTTATAGTATCTAGGTCAACCGTATCACCTTGCCAAGGTGCCCTAAGATGGAGATTTCCTGATACCATTTAGCTAAATAGTTGAAAAACTAGTACCAGAGCCTCGGTCCCCTGACCTGCAGCCAGTGTTCTTTCCATAATATACCTGGGGTTCATTCTTCTCAAGTTACACTGCTTGCTTGCTAAGTCGCTTCAGTCGTGTCCGACTCTGTGCGACCCCATAGATGGTAGCCCACCAGGCTCCCCCGTCCCTGGGATTCTCCAGGCAAGAACACTGGAGTGGGTTGCCATTTCCTTCTCCAATGCATGAAAGTGAAAAGGGAAAGTGAAGTCACTCAGTCGTGTTTGACCCTCAGCGACCCAGTGGACTGCAGCCCACCAGGCTCCTCCGTCCATGGGATTTTCCAGGCAAGAGTACTGGAGTGGGGTGCCATTGCCTTCTCCGTCAAGTTGCATTAGTTTTACTCTATTCTGTGACCTCTGAATACAGTTAACTTTGGAGAGCCACTTTGCAAGTATTGATGTATGTTGGTCACAAGGGATCTGATTGCAGTGGGTCAGTGCAAATAAGTGACCTCCAGTGGGAAAATTTATCAGCTCACTTCTTACATTAGTACCTAAAGATTAGGATGGTAAGAGTCAATATAAATTTTCTTTAAATACATTCATGTCATAAGAAAATGCAGTTATCCTGATTCTGTTGCAATTTAGTTAGAACCATTCTGAATTGAGCTACTGTTTTGGCTAGGAGAGTCTCTTCTGGTTAAGTTCAGTTCCCCAAGGACCTTGACGACCTATGCAGCTGATACTAGCCATTGCTGAGAAAACTTCCCTCCAGTCTCTGTTACTATTAGAGTAGTTATTTTCTTGGTTTGTTATACATACCCTAAGAATTAGCTTGTGTGGTTATGGTCTTACAGTGGTAATGTGTACAGGAGTATGTAATTATCTGAGTGAAATTAGTCTCTTCTATTTATGAGATGGTGTAGTGAGCAGTCTTAGACTAGTTTTCTTAATAACTCAGGAAGAGTGAAGAAAGATTCATGAACTTTCTTAAATTAGAATGTATGGCCATGAGCTCTTGTCATTGCTAACTTGAGTTGATGACAGTTTCTTTGTACTATTTTATAATCCTCTAGGGTTACTTGTTACCATTAGCCCTATGAAACATTATGGCAGAGTAGAAAGAATTCATGCTTTAAATTCAGTTATGTTTGGGATTTGCCAGTTGCTACCTGTGTGGTTATGGAAGAATTATTTAATTTTTCTGACTTCTAATTTCTTTAGCTGTTGGCCAAGATTAGAGATTACATATGAAGGCCTCACATGTAGAAATTACATATGAAGCCTAGTATGGGGCCTCATATTAGAAATTCTATGTGAAGACCCTGCTGTGGTGCCTGGTATTAAGTAGGTGATGAATAAAAATATTTATATATTTATACTTTTGATTCTATATTTTTAACACTATGTAATCTTAAGCTTAGGGAGTCTCTGGTGGCTCGGTGGTAAAGAATCCAACTGCCAACGCAGGAGATGCAGGTTTGATCCCTGGGTCGGGAAGATCCCTTGGAGAAGGAAATGGCAACCCACACCAGTACTCTTGCCTGGAGAATTCCAATGACAGAGGAGCCTGGTGGGCTATAGTCCATGGGGTCACAAGAGTTGGACACGACTTAGCGACTGAACAACAACAATCTTAAGTATAAATATGGATTGTTTATCTTTGACAGTGAGAAATAGTTTCATTTTGGGGACAGTTTGCATCTAGAAATATTTTAAAGGATTGCCTCAAGAATATTGAGTCTTGGAGATACACATTTGTCAGAAATGGGGTTAACAGACCTTTGTGTGGAATTGATTTTTAACTATAAACATGATCATGGCATGTAAGGACATATTTTAATAGTGTAATTGAATCTACATCCATGACAAAATTTTGTTTTCATGGACAAAGTGTTTCAATCATTTTTCCTCTTCAGTTCAGTCAGTTCAGTTCAGTCGCTCAGTCGTGTCCGACTCTTTGCGACCCCATGAATCGCAGCACGCCAGGCCTCCCTGTCCATCACTAATTCAAAATGTAAAGCTAAATCTTTGAACATTCATTTTATACTTAGATATATGTTAGGCTTTAATGGTGTTTCATTGTTAAATTTTCCATTAAAGATTGGTATAGTGATATTTAGCTTTAAGGTAAAGGGATAAATTGTTTTTAAATGACTGGACATTTTTAGTACTTCTGGCTGAATTAGTTATAAAGAGATTAAGTTTGTAGCTTTGAAGTAATGTCACTTGCATTTGTATTATATCACTTGCTAGAACAACTCCATAAAGATAGAGAGCAGGTGGCAGCGGCTTTCTTTTACCACTGAGACCATAGAAGCACTGATAGGAAGTTAGTGGAAGTGCTAGGATTAGGAAACCATTTTCCTGAATCAAAGCCAAATATTTTTGTCTGCCGAGCCGTATTGGATGTTACAGGTGAAAGTATTCTTGTGAGTAAATTGCGGTTCGTAGATTTTCGTGAGTAAATTGCGGTTCGTAGATGTTCTTGGGAACTGACTCACCTGATGTTTAAATATCTGATATATTTAAATTTTCTAACCCTTTAAATACGTTTAGTGTAAACATTAGTGTTAGTCTGTCAGTTGTGTCTGATTCTTTGTGACCTGATGGACTGTTGAGTGCTTAGCATTCATTGGTATATTTTCATTCCCCCCCTTACCTCCCTCTCCCCTCACTTCCTCAGGATCCTTGGGCATAGAATGCTTGTTTACGTGATGAAAGAAAAGTTAGTCTTCTAGTGGGAAAGAATCTGTCTGCAGTGCAGGAGATGCAGGTTCAATCACTGGGTTGGGAGGATCCCCTGGAAGAGGAAATGGCAACCCCCAAATCCCATGGACAGGGGAGCCTGGCTGGTTATAGCCCATGGGGTCACAGAGTTGGGCACGACTGAGTGATTGAACAAGTCTTCTACTTTTCTGATTTCAATTGCTCCCACTTAGTCTTTTTATTTAGATACCTTTTTTGATACATATTTAAAGCTTGATCTTTGGCTTTCTGATTAAAACATAAACAGATACATACATATTGCTTTTATTTGAAGAAACAAATCTATATGACAGAAAACACAGACAACTAAAGGGAAGCAGTACGACTATACTGGTAATGACAGCAGTAGCGTTTATGTTTTTGGCCCTGTGCCAGGCACTGTCCTAAGCATTGTCTGTGTACACTAACTCATTTGATCAATTCTGAATACCATTATTCTCATTTTACTTGTAAGGGAACTGAGAGACCAAGATTAAATGATTTGCTGGATACTTCTACCTCCAGCTAATAAGTACAGAGCTGGAAGTCAAACCCAGGAAAACTGGCTCCAATCAGATCAAATATATGATGATTTTCTCTAAGTGAAATGAGGACTACCAGTTAGTACAAGGACACACCATTTTATTAAACTGATAGGAGTTTTTAAAGATAGGCAGTTTGGGAGGAGGTTATTTGTGTTGACGAGACTACTGAAAAGCAATATGGTAGCATGCTTTTGTGAGTTTACCAAAGACTAAAATATTTGTAGTCTTTGGTAATTCTGCATCAAACAATCTCTCCTAAGGAAATAACTGAGGAAAATAATGTTCAAGGATGTTCTCCAGTTATAATAATTATAATAGTGAGAAAAATGAAGACTGTCCAGTTGTTATTGAATAAATTGTTTTCTCCAAGCAGTGAATAGGATGAAAATATTAATTATTTTTGAATGGTAATTAGTAATATAAAAAATATTTATAGTAAATGAAAAAGGATATGAAAACATGTAAACTTCAAAATGTTTATGTACAGAAAAACAGGAAAGTATGATGCTGATAATTATTTCTCATATGATAATGGAAAATAATTATTTCTTGTGTGATTAGTTTACTTTTTTGTGTGAACCTTTTCCTTGGCCAGAATAGTTGGAGGAAAAACCAAGTGGTCCAAAGAGAAAGCCTAAATGATGCCAATACCAGGTTTTACTGAGAATTTTCATTAAAGATTAGATTTCCACATCTCATACTGTGAAAGGAAAAATTAGTGAATTTCAGACAGTTCTAGTTTGGGTGTTTGTATTTTTGGAATCATTTTTTTTTAGTGATGCTTTTTTGGGGATTGAAGAAAACTGATAATTTTTTCTTGGAGATGTTCTTTATAGTGGTTGTTTAGGACTTCAGCTTGTTTTAGTTATGTTAGTAGAAGGTAACAGTTATTTTTCTCACCTGTGGTACTTGTTTTTCAAAAAGCAACTTCTTGACAAAAATTACTAACTTGGTGGTTGGGAGTGGTGTGAGGAGGGGGAATATGAGTGAGTAAGGGATACATGGACTCTGGTACAGAATTATGTTATGAATAAGTTTTACTATCAGTTTTGAATACATAGTTGTAGTTCCTAGTCAAGTAAGGAATTCAGCTTTTGTTTGTGTTGAAACATCCTTGAAACTTCGTTCTTTTTAAACTTAATAGTTAAGAAATTTTAGAATACAAATTCACAAGACAGATCAAAGATAGAGGATCTGCTCTCAGCTGGTTTAAAGTTACTATGTTTCAAAATGTGTTTTAAAAACAAAAGACCAAACTGCACTAGGGAATTGTTATAGAAGGAAAGCTTTTCTGTGTGCCACACACTAAATAGCAGGAATAAATTGCCGATAACATTCCATTAGTTTATTAGCAGGTTATTTTGGCTTTCATAATGAAGTACTATGTTACTGCATTGTATTTCCCCAATTAAAAAAGATTTAAACTATAGTTTCTGGATGGGATGAAATTGAGGAAATTCTTTGAAAGAAATTATTTCAGTTCTACAGACTCTTGATTTCTAAATGTAATTTATGAGTTAAATAAGGAATAATAATATAGAAAGTTTTATGTATAGGGACTTTATAGTAAATAATAGGTAAAAAATGGTTCAACAGGAAATGATTACTTTTTTGCTGTATTTTGATATATAATGTATGTAGAAATCTTGATAGGAAGAAATGAACTTTTTACCCCCTTAAAAAAAAATCAAGGATTGACAGAAATTTGTAAATATTATTTTTAGCAGATTTATTTTTCTGTATTGAAGCCTGTTTTTAGTGTTCTTTATGTGAAGAAAACAGTCAAAATTGTAATTTTCTTTTTCCAGGCTGAACTCACAGGAATCAAATGGCGTAGGTACAATTTTGGAGGGCACGGGGACTGTGGACCCATAATTTCAGCCCCAGCCCAAGATGATCCAATCCTGTTAAGTTTCATCCGCTGTCTCCAAGCCAACTTGCTGTGTGTATGGCGCCGTGATGTCAAACCAGATTGCAAAGAGTTATGGATATTCTGGTGGGGAGACGAACCCAATCTAGTGGGTGTAATACATCATGAACTACAGGGTAAGTTTTTTGTTTTTGTTTTTGTTTTTCTTAAAAACTATCTGCATTATATATGTTTTGAATAGTGGTAAATTCTGAAAAGGTTATTAAGACTTGCTAAGAAGAAAAATCCAAGTGTTTAATGGATTTGTGTCAAAGGAACCTCTTTACTCTCACCCCTCTTCTTTCCACCCCTGTTTTTTTTTTTTTTTTTTTTTTTCCAGATTCTTTCCCATTCATACTAGGACTCAGTACCTTGAGAGCCACTCTATTAAAGTATAGTGTCCCCTGGGTGTTTGGGTTGGAATTGAGGCTAAGATCTACTGTATTAAAATGATCGTGAAATGTGAGTTATTAGCAAGTCAGTGAAATGAAAAGAATTTTTTTTTTCTTTTTGGACTCGTGCTGTTACAGTTTTTGCCAGCTGAACTCTGGTGGAAAATTGTAAAGTGATAATAGAAACCTAGTGCAAGCCTTATTGGACAGAACTATGAGGTGTCATTACGTAGTATATTTACAGAAAGATTTACGTAAAGAATCTACTCTGGTTTTGATGTAGCAAGTTTTCCTGTGTTTTGTTCCTGCTTTTTATGTAAGTAGGTGATTCCAGGAATTATTTGCTCTAATGCTGCCTAATGTTTAACTTCAGATTACCTCTGATATCTGGAAATTTTGAATTAATATAAGACTTTGATTTTTCTGAGCTATCGATACTTTTTGTATTTACCACCAATTTATAACCAGAGGAAATTTTATTGATATTCTTTGAATTTCTAGTAAAACTTTTTTACCTCTTTCCTTAAATGTTTTTGTCTAGTATGTTAAAGAATTTTTCTAAATCAGGGCTAATTCTGACTTTTAGTTCGGATAGGTCATTAACTCTTTTGGACTTAGTCTCCTAGAGCCAGCATTTATAATGTCTGCTGCTGCTGCTGCTAAGTCGCTTCAGTCGTGTCCGACTCTGTGCGACCCCATAGATGGTAGCCCACCAGGCTCCCCCGTCCCTGGGATTCTCCAGCCAAGAACACTGGAGTGGATTGCCGTTTCCTTCTCCAATGCATGAAAGTGAAAAGTGAAAGTGAAGTCGCTCAGTCGTGTCCGACTCTTAGCGACCCCATGGACTGCAGCCCACCAGGCTCCTCCAGCCATGGGATTTTCCAGGCAAGAGTACTGGAGTGGGGTGCCATTGCCTTCTCCGTTATAATGTCTAAATTACTCTTATTAATTTGTGGTTGGAAAATTTTGGTTAGTGTTTGAAATGTTTTGTTACTGCGTATATTTAATTTTTTTTATAGGAAGGAGTAAAACTAATTTTAATGTATCTGAGGATCTATTTTAAAGCATCTAAATTTCCCTAAAGGATTTCCTGCCATCTTCTGCTTGACACCTTCCTCGCTTTTCTTTAAGGCCACTTTTTTTATCTGTGATATCTCCTGCCACAACAGCCAGAGGGCAGTAAATCACAGTGGACTAATTGAGCTGTTTACTTTATGGTCCATTTGTTCAGCTCAAACCTTTCTCCCATAGTTTAGAGTATTTGGTTTATATATATATAAGAGTCTATTCTGGGTAAGATTGCTTACCTAGCTGGTTAGTCAGCAAAATCTCAGAATTATGTACATCTCAAAGCTTATTACATGTAGTTTGCAGTGAACTCAGGTAAAATTAGTTTTAAACATCTGGTTTCTGTTTAATCAGAGTTTTTAAAATAAAATACCTCCTAAAAGATAGCATTTATATTTGTCCATTTAAGTATCAAAGCATATCTTTTTCTTCTTTCACAGTATTTTGCACATGTGGTAGAGGAATATAGTTTTTTTTTTGTTTTTTTTTTCCCATTTCTTTCCCCTTCATTTTCCGTGATTGTTTCTGACTCAGTCTCGTTCTCTTTCTTTTTCCCTGTTGATCCTTTATGTTTTAACTTTTTGGTCTGGTCTTTACTGTTAGCAACACAAATATTCATTTTATAATGAAGATGAAACCAAGCCCAACTGTTACTTAAGCTTATTTAGTTGATGTATAAAGTTATTTATCCATACCAAAAAGGCACATGGTTAGTGTTTTTTAGAAATAACTTCCTAAGTTACTGTGCTATTTCTCATGAATTTTGTTACTGTGTTAACGAAAAGATGTAGCCTGTTTGAATATTTTATAGTTGCTATAGATTGCCTATGTACATTTGTTCATGTTTTAAGTGTTTTTTGTGGTAAATATTTAAGATTAAATTCTTTTAGATCGTTTTATAAATTACAGACATATTACACTTTAATTAGAAAGTTAGGAAAACAGAACTGCCAAAGGAAGAAAACAAAAAAACAAGAATCCTGAAGTCTAAAGCAGAGTTTTAATGTTTGGTGTTTCTGTGTATAAATGAAAGTGGTATCATACTGTTTTTTAACTCAGCCCTTTTCACTTAACGGTGTCTTATGAATGTTTTCGCCTGAGAATGATTGCCTTTTAATTTTCTTCCCTATTGAGTCTGAAAACAGTGTAAACTGTTTATTTTTTGGTATGTCACCAGGGAAGCATTAGCGTGATGAAACAGTCATAACTTTGTTAAGTACATCTACTCTTTTTAATATGTTGAAAGTGTGAAAGTTATTAGATCAAGGCAAATGATCTTTTCTGTAGGTAAAAGTGGTTGCAAAGAGTAGTTTCACGTTTCAACTAATATTAGGAAATATAGGAAACTTAATTAGAAAAATGAGTGACATGAAGACTGCTTTGTTTCAAGTGAGGGAGAATATGACATGTAGAGCAATCATGAAAAAAGGATACCAGGGGAGTATTGTAATGGCAGTCACACAAATTTAGGATACTTGCAATCTGTTTCATTCTCTAGTATGTGTAAGAATGATTCCATTTTGACTAAAGTAAATTTTGTCAGGGTCCTTTAATATTAAGATAATGGTACCATTATTTGTAGCATTCTCTATTTTTAAGGGACATTTTACTGTCCTTTCAAATGCTTTTTAGTTATGCTATTAGGCATTTACCTTTGTTTTTACAGTTAAGCCCAAATAGCATTCTACTAAGAAATGTCACAAAGCATTGTATTTAAGTATATGCAGAAGGAGAACAATCCTGTAGGCTACACATAGTTTTATATTACATTTTTTGTTCAAATGCTTAAAATACCTATGAAATAGTCGATGAGAAGACTAAAATACGTTTATAACTGGTCCCTGTCACTCGGATAAACACTTTTGGGCTCTTGTTCAGGGAGTTGTTGTTTATATTGTATAGCATAGTGGTTCAGAGGCTTGGGTTTGAATCCCTGCTTATTGACTTGCTTGCTCCGTATCTTTGGTCTAGTTATTTACCTTATTCGTGCTTCAGTTTCCTCACTCTAAACTGGGTTACAAGAATAAAAAAAGTTTAAGTACTCAGAACAGCACAGAGAGCAAGCTAATCTAGAATTGTGACTGCTGCTGCTGCTTCAGTACCAGCGATTGACTCAGACGTTAAAATGAAGACATTTTGGCAGTTGGTCTATGTGGTATAACATTCAGTATTTGCTGATGTTTGTCAAATGCTAGTTTTTTAAAGTATACTTTTAGATTGAAGTAATCATTTTTGAGTTTGTTAATGTCGAATAACTGAGAATAGTAAACTGCTTGAGAGCAGTGAAGATGTTCCTATTCATAGGAAATTTGTCTCGATAGAGTCTGTAAACAGAATTTCATAACAAACCTTAAATTATGTTATAAAGAGGTCAGAACTTTAAGATTTGACTCTGTTGGATCCCTGTAATGTAGATTTGTAACTTTACTGCCTTTTCCACATAGAGGTATCGAAGGACACTGGCTGAATACTGAATATACAAGTATTTCCTTCCTTGTGTCCATCTCTAAGTACCTGTATCAGCAGGTCCAATTATAGGGCTTTGAAATCTCTACCCTTGATAAATTATAGTCTGAAAAGGGTATAAGACAGGCACACAAATATGTATAATGCAGGGAACACTGTAAGTATATAAGAGAAATACAGTAGATTGACTGTTTTCCACATTAGCAAACATTCAATTCCAGGTGTGTGCTGTGCTGAGTCGCTTATTCGTGTCCAACTCTTTGCGACCTCATGGACTGTAGCCCGCCAGGCTCCTCTGTCCATGGGATTCTCCAGGCAAGAATACTGGAGTGGGTTGCCATGTCCTCCTCCAGGGGATCTTCCCAGCCGAGGGATTGAACCCAGGTATCCTGCATTGCAGGCGGATTCTTTACCGTCTGAGCCACCAGGGAAGCCCTCAATTCCAGGACTAATGCATAAATAAGTGTTCTATAAAGTTTTCACAAGAACACTGTGAGTCCTAGTGAGAAACCTTGGTTTCTGGTCTGTTTATTCAGTCTCTATTAGGCAAGAGCTGTGATCAGCCCTGGATGTGTAAAAATGAATCCTCGTCTTTAAGGAGCTCACAGTCTTACTGGGGAAGCAGCTAAATGAGTCCATAATGATGATATAGTGGAGTAAGCTCCAAATGTTTAAGTTAGGGATCTCGCGGAAGTACCAGATGTGACTTCAGGGAAAGAGATAGGGAGATAGGGGTGAAGCCCAGAGGCTGTGAGGCTTGCGGTGTCTTACAGGATACATCTGTTACATAGGTTGCAATGGAATTTGCCCTAGTCAGAGAAAGTAGCCTCTATAAATGGGCCTTCAGGCAGTGAATGAACTGTGGAAGAGGCAGGCTTGCCCAGAATGTGGGATATGAGTGAGATAGTTGGAGGAAACAAAAAGTGGGGAGGTGGGCCATAGTGTGGAGTTCACTGAAGCAAGGACTTAATCTGATAGATTTTGAGGAATTGTTACAGGTTTCTGATCAAGAAAGAGATAATTAGAAAGATTATATATAAGATATTGAGTATGGGCAGGAAGACCATAATATTGTAATATATTATTTTATTCTGAATTGAGTTATTAAATGTTTTTAGTTTAGGATACAGATTTAAATTAAAAAATACCAATGACTATGTACTGAACTTTATATTGATAGTTTTTGCCGGTTTTATTTTATTATAACTTGGCTGTTTTTGCTTGACTAAATTCTTTGCCACATTTTTCAGTTTGATTTTTAGAGAATAATATATTATGCTAAATTGACTTCTTATTTACCAAACAGAATCATTTTATAAACACAATTGTTTGGTCATTTCATTGCCTGTTAGTCAGTAATGGGAAAGGACATGCAATCTTTGAGTCCCAAAATCGTACAAAGAACAAGCACAGACTTCTAGGGATTGGAGATGGCTTGACCCAAAGAACTCCTGGTCCAGAAGAAGTATCTTACACAGATTAGTTGTATATGTGCTTAATAACGTTCATTGAATGAATGAATGAAAAACCTCTTAAATGATTCTAACATAGCATGGTTTATCCTTTCATAAGGTTGATTTGTAATAAATACACTTGAAATTTTGAATTATTTGGTGATGTGAGAAGACTTAAACCTAGTTAAGGCATTATTATTTCTGTTTTTGATTCTCAGTGAGGTGTAAATATCCAGTGTAAAGATGCCCTCCTACTTTTGTAACTGTTAAGTTTGGGGCAAAACTTTGAGAGTGTGGTTGTTATTTTCCCCCATAACTTTTCACTCTGGCTTGAGGAAGAACCTGAGCCTGTTTAAAAACAGAATACTTCTTGAATCATCTGCTTTTACAAAAGCAGTTAAAAGTTCAAATGAAGATTGTTCTGAAGTCATGAGAAAGATGGGGGGCAGGCAGAGGAGAGAAGAAAGGATGAAAAACATTCAAGAGCTCGCAAAGGCAAATTATGTTGATCAAGCCAAACTCTGAAAATTAATAGCCACTTATTGCTTAGAATACTAAAAAGAGAAGTGTTGGCATTGAATTTTCATAAAATCATAGACAATGAAGTATGTCTACACAGGAATGTATTACTATGTATGTGTATCTTAACAGTGTGAATTTTCAGTTGGGTTTTGGTGATTTCTGATTATCTTAGACTAAATGAAATGAATTTTAGTCAACATTGTAAATGGATTTATTCTCAGTTGCAATGAAAAAGAATTGCTTTCTCTGAACGTAATGACACCTTTACATATAAAATTAATAGGAATGAAATCAGGTAAAACGTCATTTAGTTTGAAAATTTCTTCCAAAGATATTTCTTCTGATCCCTGACTTTCCACTCTGTTTTCATATCTGTTTTGTCATTATTGATAGTTCATTTATGATTCATTAAAATTAATCTCTGGCTAGATTGAAAAAGCTTTTTTCACATTGTTTGCATTTATTTATTCTTCAAGTGTATAAATCTGATGTTTTTGAAAACAAGTGAATTATACCATTCTACAACATTCTAGATTTCTAATATTAATATTTTATGTATCAACATTTATATGGAGATTTCATTACATGGCACTAATAATTCTTGAGATTGTTAACACAGTGTATCTGAAAAGTAAATGTTACTTTAATTTTCATATTTGCTTTGTGGAGGATAATAGAAAAATACTTTATGTTTCAAAAGAAGCAAACACTTTGATGGAAAACATGAACCGAGTGGTAAATGGTAGCTAGTTCTGAGTAGTTATAAAGTAAGTATTCCTTGTTTTCACTGTGTTTTGTTTCGAAAGAATTAGCTTGCTAAAAAACTATAAAATAGTAATAGTTTTCATTGTATGATTATACAAGTGATTCTAATGTGTAATTACTGAAAGATTTAATAGAAAATTATACATTTTATTCTTAAAAGAGAAAGTAAAATACTTATTAAGACTTTGGTAAGCAATTAATTTATATTGTAAAATGATGGTTAAGATTTCAGAATTCTTTCACATGAAGAATAGGAAAATATGTAATGGATTAGACAGAATTATTAAGCTAAATGTGCTTGAAATTGAGAGAATAAGCTGAAGTCTAATTTTTGAATGTAAATAAAATCGATGTGTTACCACAGGCAACTTACTGAACCATGTAATTAGTTTTTTCTATGAAAAATGAGACATTTATATAGAGATTGTAGTGAAATAGCATGTAAAGGACTTATGTTCTAATGATATGAAAATTAAACGGTAAGAAAAATTATACTTTAAAGATGGTTGCTTTAGGGAAAAGTTAAATCATTTGATTTGCAGAGTATGTGTGTGTGTGTGTAGATTTATATTTTGGTAAGTATGTATAAGCATTATATATAAAATTACCTACTCTATAAAGTAAACCTGAATAAAACTCCCCAGTAATGAGGTGTTAAAATCACCACCACAAGTAGGGTTGCAAATTAACCTAAAAGTAGGTAAACTTTCTCGGTGTATTCCAGCTTTTGTTTTTTTCTTTTTGCTTGATACGTAAGTAGTTTTAGTGATGAACACAGTTCAAAATCTTGTTCTATTTTAATAGAATACTTTTAAGATTTAAAATAGGTTCCTATGCATTAAAGTACTATAAAGATTTCTTTGTCCAGTAAAGCAATTTCTTTATCTCTTGTTCAGAGAGATTGATCTAAGAAATTAAAATGTGCTAAATTGGAGAAAAAGTTAATTTAAAGGCCTAATTAATTCAAGAAAAAATACGTATTTGGAGATTAAAATTGAGTGATGTAGATATGAAATTACACATTAGAGAACAAAACACTTTTTGCTACACACTTTACAAGCAAATCCTTTGCTGACATATTCAGTCAGTCTTACCGTTTGAAGTGTTTTATATAGAAGGTAAAATTAGAAGTCTCTAAAATAAAACTAGGTTTTTTAAAGGAAGGAAGAAAGTGGGGCTGAATCTTCGTGGTTCATCATTGAGAGGACTCCTTGAGTGTCCTGTCCATTCATACATTTAAGTTAGCACACCCACAGGGAAATGGATGCTTATAAAAGTCCATGACCTAGTCATATCACTAGTTGTAATGGAACTCAGATCCATACTTTATACCTTAATTAAAACCATTATTGTCTCTAAAGCTCTATGTAACATAAACTGTGTGATTTACTCATAGAGTAATTCACTTCTACCATATCATTTAAAATAAACTATTAGAGTTCTATTATCTATGTATCTAATAAAATCTATTTTCTGAACTTAACAGATAGAGCACTGACTTGCTTAATTCTGGACATAGGGCTTATGTTTTTTTGACTTTATTTATTTATTAGTATTTTTAAAAATTAAATTGAATTTGTATCTTATATTGGAATATAGTTAATTTGCAGTGTTTCAGATGAACAGCAAAATGATTCAGTTAGGAGCTAAAATTTTTTGTTCTGTATAAAAAATGTTTTAATGGCAGAAATAACACATAGTATATGCTTCTTTCCTCCCTCCTCCCAAAAGATCTCAAAGGTTTAGAAATGTTTTAAGCACTAGAGAATTATGAAATTGGATTCTGTTGCTTTAAATATTTCATGCCTAAAATTGTCCTGATGCTACCTGAGGAGTTTTTCATTGAATATCATTATGGCTAGTAAGTGTTCAGTAATTCTCTTTACTGCTTCATCTGTGTACATATTTCTGTACAATTTCCCACAAGTACTGGGCCACATACCTATTTCTTATAAACCCAATATTGATTAAATGTACTCTTGGTATAGTTGGGTCTCGTTTTGATCCTGGCTCTGTTGTACTATGATTTGTCTGTAACTTCAACAGAATAAGCATTATCCTCTTGAGGCCCACCTAGGATTGAGCTTAAAGGCCTTCTGCAGTAGGCACATGATCATACAGTTAGTTTTGTGTGTGTGTGTGTGCTGTGATAGTGTAATTGAATATGAGCCAGTTGCCATGCTGTTGTGGTAGAATAATACCTGTGGTTTGCAGTTGATCATACAGCAAAACTGGCTTGACTTAAAACAAATTAAATATTAAGATTAAAAATTGGATAGAGTGCTTTGTGTTGAAAAGGATTGTGTGTATACAGTGGTAAGTTGAAAGGTAGCGCAGTCACAGATTTGTCATGAAAAACCCCTTCCTCATATTTAATATAATGTCATATGCAAAATATATTTCATTAAAACATTAGCTTTATTTATGGCTTTACTAGCCTACTAGCCTTAGGGGGAGGTAAGACTTTTTGCTCATCTTCTTGAAGGCTTATTCTATGCCTTCAGTTGGAGATAAGTAAATATTTGTAGAGTGACTGCCTGAAGAAGGAAAGTGTGAACATCATCAAGATGAGGTCTCTTCATTAAGATTATTTTTTCACTGGTAATCTTGGGCTTGTTTAAATGTAAGCAGCTTTGATGTTTGCTATTTATAAGAGGGCAGATTATTCACATTGAAATATATTTAGTCTAAAGGAGAAAAATTTGGATACTGTCAGTTCAGTTTTAGGCAGTGTATTTTTAACTTATTTTAAAAGTAGCCTAGCAGATATTAATAATGGAAAGGGCGCCTGCCTTGGCATTCTTGGACAAATTACATGCAACTCTGTTTAGGAAGGAAGGAACATTTGTTGGCAGTGACTTTTATGGAGACATTTATCAGGCTGTTTCTTGGTTTCATGAAGAGTATAACAAGGAGGAGCCCTTGATTCCAGTAGCACATCTGGGGTTGGAACACATACCTGGTTGCTATAGAAAAGGTTTCATTAACCAGAACTCAGATAGCCAGAGCCCTTAAACCCATTCTTAATAAGCATAAGCCATTGGTAACTCAGATGGTAAAGAATCCGCCTGCAGTGTCAGAGACCTGGGTTCGATCCTTGGGTAGGGAAGATCCCTTGGAGAAGGGACTGGCTGCCCACTCCAGTTTTCTGGCCTGGAGAATCCCCATTGACAGAGGAGCCTGGTGGGCTATAGTCCATAGGCTCGCAAAGAGTTGGACACGACTGAGTGACTTACAATTTTTCAAAGCAAATTTTACCAATAAAAGGGTTAAATGACTTAAATGAAGCACTCTCTGCGATTAGTCCTGATGTGCACAGATATCAGTTTGATGCACAGCATGGTTGGGCAATGAGGTAGAATATACTTGGGCAAGAATATCTTCCTCGGATGTCCTGGAATACTGATTCAGCTCAATTGCCCGCATGTTTCAATTTATGGTATTTTGTAACAGCAGTAAAATAACGTACAAAAGGATGTTTTTAAAGCATCCTTTCAGCTTTGTAAAGGATTTTTGCTCTTTAATGATCTTTAATATTTAGAGTTACCACCATGTATTTAGCCAGCAGATATTTATTGAGTCTGCATTATTTTAGGTGCTGTACAGAATATGAAATGAATCAGAAGCATACTGTGTTCTTCAGAAACAGACACTCTTAATAGGGGACACAACACATGTACCTAGAGCATTATTGCAAATGTCCTGAGAGGAACACACACAGTCTTATTGGAGTTATTTGGAAAGAGGCAGCACTTTGAGGAACAATTGATTCTTAAGCTGAACTTTAAAGAGTGGGTAGAATTTGGGTATATGACTGTGTCATGGCAAGAACATTTCAGGTATATGAAATTGCACATGCAAAGATACAGAGTAGGAAAGTTTGCAGTATCTGTGGGGAAAGAGTTAAAGATAAGTTGATTGAAACTGCGTGCTTGTGCCTGATGGTGATGGAGCTTAAATACTAGGCTGAGGAGTTTGGACTTAATAGGTAGTTGGGGATTTGGGGAATTTTTGGATAGGATGAGATGGGAAGCTCCCTGTAGGCTGTGAAATGTGCTGGGGGTAAGACCTGCATCTGACTTTGCCCATTGTTGTAACTTCAGGACCAACGTAATTCCCGGCACATATTTAGAGGATAAGTTAATTAGTAAATGAATGAGTGCAAGAGAAGTTTGTATGAAGATTATCAGTCTAGCACCATTGCACACTATGAAGTCCTTGTAGTATTCTGGATCACATAGGAAAACATGCTCTTGCAGAAGACATGTAAAGAAAGTATATGACCACATTTGAAAGATTTTCTTGCTGCATTAATTTCTCTTTTAAGTCCAAATTAAGAAGACAGTAGTATAATTTTCTTCATTTTTGGGGGGAGTTATTGCTTTTCATAGTTTAATTTTAAAGGTTTTTTTAAACTTAATTGAATTGAATTATTTTCCATAAATTATTTTATTCATTCGTAGATAGCAAGTATTGGGCAGTGGGAAAAAAGCTTGTGTCATGTAGAACAGGGGCTTTGGAAGAGCACTGTTTATTGGATTAAAGTGCTTAATGATATTTATGTGTCAGAAGCCTTGTTAACTTATAACTATGTCACAGATTGAATGACCTTGGCTGTCCTCTCTATGTTATAAATCGCCAGCCCAATCTTAGAGTTCATATTTGCTATGTAGAAATCATTAGCTAAGATTGCTTGGCTGAGATGCTCACTGGTAAACTGCATATTTTCCTATAGAATCAGATTGAAAGCTTTCACTGAGCTTTCTCACTCTGAAATCCTTAATTACTGACCTCTTTAAATATGTCTATAGACTACATGATAAAATGAGTTAGTATACTATTAGGCAAACATTTTCAGTGAAATCCTTGACAGACTTTGTGTGTGTGTGTCAATATATATCTTTTGTTCTTTTGTTAGAAAGAGCCTTTTGGTTCTATTTTCTAAACATTTGAGATAGCAAGTTGTTACTTAATTAGTTCTGTAATTCTAAAATGGCATTTTTCGAAAACTATTCACAAAGTTGATCTGTCCCTCCAAAGATGCTTGTAAATGTACTTGCATATATACCTACATTTCCTGTGTTAATTGAAATTCCATTTGACCACACATGAAATGCAGCCCTGTCTCACAGAGAATGCTTGAAGAACCCTTCCATCTTCAGCAAATCACACCTTCTTGGCTAGGAACCATTACAACTCTGTTTCCATTTGTCACCTTAGCTCAGCTGGCATTCAGCAGAAGTATAGGTCATGGGTTGTGAATTACTCCCTCCTGTTCACTCGCACATATCCAAAATGTAGCAGAGGCCAGGAAGAAATTGAGCATTCTTTTATTATTTTTTATCTTTATAGAGGTAGAGACCGTAAGTATGATAAGTAAACTAAAAAAAATTTTGAATGTTCACAACTTGTCTCTTCTTGTGATACTTGTCTCATTAGAGACAAGTCATTTAAATTTGCTTTGACTTATTCTTGTCTATACTATGGGAATTACAGCTTTACTTTATGATACAACATGAAGCAACTAGGGAAAGTTCATAGATTTTAAGTGCTGTGTAAATCAATGCTTTTCATAGTCATACTTTTCCTTTAATGAACTCTGCTTTGAAAATATTTAAATCTTTATGAACTTATTTTATAATTCATAGTTTTGGTCATAATTTCTGCCTGTAGATAAAATTTGAATTCTTTTTCACCTGACATTGTCTGTGTCATCTTAGTTAAATTAACATGTAGCCATTTGATTTTTCAAAAAGTTGTCTCATAATTGTTTTTTTGGGTTTGACAGTACAAGGATGGTTGATAATACTTAGGCCTGTGCTGAAGGGATTTTAGAAAAAAAAATTAAAATTGTATTCCATATTGTTCTAAATAGGGATGGTGATCTGATCCTTGAAAATTATGGTAAGTGTATGGTGTATGTGAATTATTTATTGACCAGAGTGTTTTCGACTTTTTATTGACTGTTGCATATAGACAATTGGCAGGAATATTTGATTAACAAGGATTACTACAGATTCATGTTACATGCCATAATAAGCCTATTTTTCTTTCCACATTTTGTTTTTTTATTTGCAGAGTAGTTTTTATTTATGCTTATTGTTTCTAATTTTATAGTAGTAATAAACCAAAAATAAATGATGGCTTGAAATAATTATATGTTGAAAGTAGGAACCAGACAACAATCAAATATTTATAGTTCACTTGTTTATGTGCCAGGCATCATGCTGGGTGCTTAATGATCAATCTTGCAGTGGAAGATGATTCTGAATTCATTCATTCTTTTTATATCTTAACTTGAATGATTTAAGGGAAAGATTTCAGAGTTTGTTGATATGTTTTTATACGTTGTCTTTTTTTTTAATTCAATTTTATTTAATATGTGGAACAGATTTAATAGTTATGAAATAAACAGCAGTCTTTACCATTTTGAGACTGTTAATTTAACTAGTTGAACACTATAGGGACTGTGAACTAACCACTGAATTTTTTAGTTCCGTTGTTTAGTAGTTGAGATGCTTTATTTAAATAGCAGAGTTACATAGCTTTTTCCAGCTTTTTAGTTTTCCTAAGGTTAAGTGTTGTGCCCCAGAGTTTACCTGGCATCTTATTTGGTTGATTAACTCTTGTGTGTATGGACTATAAAATTTAACCTCTGCCAGTCTAGGTATCAGAGAAGGCAATGGCACCCCACTCCAGTCCTCTTGTCTGGACTATCCCATGGATGGACAAACCTGGTAGGCTGCAGTCCATGGGGTCACGAAGAGTCAGACACGACTGAGCAACTTCACTTTTACTTTTCACTTTCATTCATTGGAGAAGGAAATGGCAACCCACTCCAGTGTTCTTGCCTGGAGAATCCCAGGGACAGGGGAGCCTGGTGGGCTGCCCGTCTGTGGGGTTGGACAGAGTCGGACATGACTGAATCGACTTAGCAGCAGCAGCAGCAGTCTAGGTATATCAAACCAAAAAAACCTTTGGTCATAGTCTGCTTTAATCAATCTGTGTATTTAGGTGTCCTGCTGAAAGAAGTGGGAAATACGGAAGTCACCTTTGTAAATAATGAGTTCGTAGTTTTCTCTTGAAAGTCTCTAGTAGAAGAAAATAGAGTTTGGAAAAATATTCATTGGAACAATAATTCAGATTTTTATGATTATTGAATATGTGTTTTGTGAAAAGATTCATCAGTTTATAACAGCACTAACACAGCAAAGTTAATCCATATATTATAGTTTTAGTCTACATAGGTGGCTTTACAGGTATTTGTGATGTTTCACATGAAAAGATGTTTGGCAGCTGAACTTAATTTAACAAGAGTTTTCTGGAATCCAATCTTTAGGCCTTAGAAGGTTGAGTATTTCTTGAATAACTGTGGTTCAATTTTGCTGTTAACATTTTGTTCTTAAAATTATTTTGCCTTGGAAATGATGTAATGTGAAATTACAGAATTTAAACTACAATTGATGTACAGTAGATAAATGCTTTTGAAAGTTTGGTTTGTTGGCTATCTTGGGATTTTAATTGGGTCACATTATGAACATAAAAATGAATCAATCTGCATATTTATATATTTCTCTTTAAGAAGTGCTAAAGATCATTTAAAGGTTCATGAAATGAATGAGTTGGGTGTAGAATTTATTTTCTTCTGAAATAAATTTATTTAATCATTTTTATATTTGTAATGCTGATCTATCTTAAGTTTATAATGTGGCAGAAATATGTACTACATTAATAACATAAATATAATTTAAGTTTCATTTTTCATGTTTAAATGTTTTATTTCATTTTCCTTGATTATATATTTTTAAAATTCAATATAAATTAAAAACCAGTACAGTTATATATAGGAAAAGAATAAATTCCATCTCTTATTATTAATATTCTTCCAGAATATTTTGAGTTAACTAAAATGTATGGAATTAACTATTATGCTTTAAGTATCCAATGATACTTTCTTTCTAACTTATAAGAACTATGATGTAAATTCTTGAGGTATACATTTGTTTCGATCATTTAAAAATTATCTATCCAACTCATTTGTGTTCCTTTTATAATTAAGAAAGTCTTTAAAGTCATCCTTTGTGGGCTTTTTGATTTCTGAAAGTAGTGAAGAAAATTAAAATTACCATTGAATTCTAAATGTAGTCAGTTCTTTGCTAAAACCAGCATTAGAATATTTAACTGCTAGTTTTAACTGCTTTGCAAAATGTTGGTAAGTACTCCACTGAATTTTGTCTTGGGTTATTTAGAGAAGAAATTTGATATTAGAGAGTGTTTAACAACTTCATTATTTTCTCAGAAGTGTGGTGTTAATGTCATAAAAAAAAATCCTGGTGTGTTAAGTATGAAACTGTTTTCTGGAGACTGAATTTCTGGAAAATGCCAGAAAGTACACAGAGTACCAAACGGTGAATTCCAGAGTTAGGATAAAGGCCTGTTGGATATAAAAAGCATGTTTTTGTTATAAATGTTGGCTAGTTGACATGATTATAATTGTTGGCATTGCAGGAGTTGTCTGTCTTCAAGTGCCTGATATTTTGAGCAGAGTAAAAACTAATCCTGACTTGGTTATATTTCAGTTCAGTTCAGTTCAGTTCAATAGCTCAGTCGTGTCCAACTCTTTGGGACCCCATGGATTGTAGCCTACCACGCTCCTCTGTCCATGGGATTTTCCAGGCAAGAGTACTGGAGTGGGTTGCCATTTCCTTCTCCAGAGGATCTTCCTAAACCAGGGATAGAACCGGAGTCTCCCACATTGTAGGCAGACATTGTGGCTTTACTGTCTGAGCCACCAGGGAAGTAATATTGAGTGGATAGTAATTGCCCAATGTACTGAATAATAGATTTAAAGAGACTTTTTTAGCTTATAGAATAGATTCAGGTTAAGATCAAGGGCACTATTAAGGAAAGTTAGGAAAAAAAGTAAAATCCCATCTTTTATTCTTTTATTTTAGCTTTTAAAAAAAAAGTGTTATTTGAGGTAAATTTGATCACCATATACCACTGGATTAAAATAAAATTATGTATCTCCTAAAATGACCCAGCAAAGATTCAATTATAAAAAGGCTAATTAGATAGTTATTTTAGTAAATCTCTTTATATTTCTTATACTTGGAGGAGGAGGAAAGTATGGAATTCATTTCAACAAACATTTGTTGAGTGCTCGGTACTGTCCTGTGTGCTGGGGATGACATGGTTATTGCCTTCCATACATACATAATTTGTTGTTCATTTTCCAAGAATTTAATTAATGAAAATTTGAGTTTAGATCATCTTATTTTGATACAATTCTCAGGAACTCATGAGGTTTGAGTGGGTTTTCTTTACTCTTGCTTTTTGTTTGTTCAATCTTCATGTATGAACATGGGCCAGATAATGTGCTAGATATTTGGCATTCACTGGTAAGCTGAACAACTCACTTCTTGATCTCTCAGATTTATTCTTTGTGGGACAGTTAGATAAGTACTCAGTACAGTGTTATAAATGCTCTGATATGGGTAGTACTTCTGCTCTGTTCATGTTCTTTTCCTCCTCCAAGTGTCCTGTTCCTCTTGTGACATAAGGGATTTGTTTCTTCTGTTAAAAATGTTTAGGCAGTTCTTTTGTAGGATGCTATTATCTTGAGATGATAGAAAGATAAGCTAGACATGAAGTTTTTTTTCCCTGTGGGAGCAGGGTGGTAAAACTTGACTGATTTTATGTTTGAAACTCAAGAGATGTGTAGTTAGGATTCAAGACAGCTGGATTTGCAGTTAAAAAGTTGCTTAGTTATTTATCTTCTCCTACATTCCCGAATTGTCTTTCTGTGTTGCTTATTTAATAGCAAAAGACAGAAGGTTGTAAAAACTCAACTTCTCTCACTGGGTTCCTGCTTCTTTCCTACATAGGTTGTTATATTTTTATCTAGATAGATGGGTGCCCAAGCAGCTTCTTAGACTTGTTCATATGTTGCAGTGTCTTTTTGGATTGTAACAACTTTCAGAGGGTGAGAGAAGACATTTCAAGCCAATTGAATGAGTGTCTTCAATGAATATTCTGTAAAGCTAAAGGTTAAGACTTCCCAAGTTGCTAGGTTTGTTAAAAATGTCAGAATATTAAAACTTTCTTCATGTGGAAGACGAACGGGATTTTGCCGAAAGTTTCCTGTCCTTATTATCAACTTTGCTGTCATATATTATTTATGACATGTTTTTATGTATTCCACATACCATATGTCCTTGCTAGTTAGGTACATCTTTATTGGGGATTTTCAGTGTGAAATCAGATATAGAAATAGCATGTTGGTCTTTGCTACTGTTATTGTCTCTCAAGCTACCAGCTGTAATTCTCTTAAATTGAATGGGATGTTTGTTGAGTATGGAATGCAAGAGGATGGATTCATGGCTGTGTGCTACTTACGTTGACCAGTTAAAAAAAAAAAACGTTTTAGAAAGTTGATTTTGGACATGTGCCTTTCAGGGGCTGGAAGAAGAGAAGCTAATCTAGTGAAAGTGATTAACCAAGGACAAAAGCACAGTAGAGAAGTTTTGGTCATAGCTGGAATTTCAGCTTGGCTGTTGAGAAGAACTGACTGATTGGAAAAGACCCTGATGCTGGGAAAGATTGAGGGCAGGAGGAGAAGGTGACGACATAGGATAAGATGGTTGGATGGCATCACCAGCTTGATGGACATGAGTTTGAGCAAGCTCCAGGAGTTGGTGATGGACAGGGAAGCCTGGTGTGCTACAGTCCATGGGGTCGCAAAGAGTCAGACACGACTGAGTGACTGAACTGAACTGAACTGATTGAGAAGGGAGTGATAAGGAAAAGAGCAAGAAATAAGGTTGGAAAGGTAGTTCAAATAATAGGGGACCTTGAATAGTGGGTTAAGGCAATTAGCACCATTCAGTAGACCATTAGCAGGATCTCTTCAGAATGCAGAGCAGTTAGAAGGATTAATCTGACTGCAATGTGTTACATAAATTGGAGCAAGGAAGTTGGTGGCAAGGAGAATATTAGGAGTCTGTTCCATCATCCTTGGTGATATCCAAGAGCCATTAAATAGCATTTTTGTGTATTTTAATCTGGCTTTTTGATTTCTTAATATTGAATTTATGTGTGTTTTAATTTGTTGATTTGTTCCTCTCTGCTAAATACTTAGTTAAGCATTGTGGATCTAAAAGTGAGATATGATCTCAGCACTCTTTAAGTTTTTGTATTTTAACAGGGCAGGAGAAGTTGAATTGAGGTTGAGTTAACCGCAAATGTTCAGGGCTTGTAGAATATGTGGTAGAAGAGGTGACTGGATAGGGGAGGGTGGTTGAGGCTGGAAGATAGATAGGAATCAGATTGTGCGAGGCTTCCTTGGCTTCATCTCTTAGACAACGGGCAAAGCCACTGGGAGTTATATGGAATGCAAGGTGACAGATTTCTGTAAGACTGCTGAGAAGAAGAGCCTGTAAACATGATTTTGTCATTTCTGAAAGAACGAAGCAGTATTGATTTTCATAGACAACATCATTTGTGGGTGAAAGAGAACAAAGATTGTATTATAATATACTATTGAGCATAGCTAAAGGAAAAATAAAATATTTTAAACCACCCCCTGCCCCTGAAATGTTTTTATTGGCACACTTAAAAAATTAATTTATTATTCAGTTTGTACATATATAATGATACCCTTTGAAATTTTTATGTAGATTTTGATAATTTGTAAAATTAAGAGTGCCCCTGAAATATTAGGATACACTATTTGATAGTTTTATGAGGCTAGATTGGTGGGTATACATTTTCAAATGAGGCAGCCTAAATATAGTTGGTCAGTCCAATAAAGACATTATCTATTGGGCAGCAAAAATTATTATGTATGAGGATATTTTTTGGTGATAAAGTAGTGCAGAGCTAAGCTAACCAAGTATACTTTGGGGTCACTTTATAGAAATCACAATGAGTTAGATTAAAAGTTGTGTGTGGTTTTTTTTTTTTCCCTCCAAAGGTTTTAGATATAATATGAACTGGGCTGTTGTATTTACTTTTTTCACAAATTGAATAAAGTGATTTGAGCTAACCATTTTTACTTATGCCTATTTAAGTTGTTTGATAGGAAACCAAGAGAAAGAAACTGTTTCTGGAAACCATGTTTTCCTTAGATATTGTGGATGCCTGAATAGGGGGAAATTTTAGTACTACTTACATTTAATCCAGATTTGGGACAAATATAAATATTGAAATTTTGATTTGGGGTTCAGTTTTTAGTTAATATTTTGAAAATATTTGATCTAGCTTCACACCTTTGAAATAGATATTGCAAAGCTATTTTTCCTTTTCCCTTGGTTTTTTTTTTTTTTTAAGATCATTTGACAGTCTTAAGAGAAGATAGATGGCTTCTTTGTAAGTAATTCCAGTTTCATTAAATGGCTCTTGACTCTCAGAATTGAGTTATTACATAACAAGATGAGTCAGATGGGAAAGAAACAGCTTAGTATTTTGCTGTTGTGTTGTTACCATGACTGCAACATACTGGCAGGAGGATATTATATTATGTAGTTGTTATTTAACCTGATCTGTTGATTCGGGGGCGGGGAAATCAGAACTTTGTCTCTAGTAGAGTTGTTCACATCACTAAGGAATCCTACATTTTACTCTGTGACATAAAAGATACCTCAGGTTTTGTTTTTGTTTGCCCTTAAGGGGTGTTGAGGTGGGGCAGGGGTAACCGATGGAACTATACAGGATGGATGTAATGCTTTGTTTCCTAGATACAAACTTTAAATTCTGGGCTAATGAGCTTTTCTTGGCTTTTTCTACCTTGTAACTAAATTTAGTCTTCACCAGTACCCTTTGAAATAAAGGATCTTTTGTTTGGTAGTGATCATTATGTACAAATAAATCAGAAGCATCAAATTTAGGAATTTGGAAGAATAGTTGCAAAATGTTAGGGAAAATAACCTGTACTCCAGGAGAAACTTGCAAATAATTTTAGTGTTTATTTTTTAGTTCTAAAATATTTGCCTCCCATACTTGCTTTTGCCTTTGATTTGGAAGCAGAGGTTGTTTTTATATAGCTGGGAGGTCTCCCTTTCCTCCTCTTTTGCTGTCCATCTCTCAGTCCATTGGTCCCTGCATCCTTGTGAAGGGGAATTAATTGCTGGGAAGAAAACCTACTTGGTTTATTGAAAAGTAAAATTTAAACTGTAAAAGTTCATCAGGCCACACAAATGATGGGAACAGTGGGCTTTGTGCTTCATTTACAACATGCTTTTTCTTCCAGTATTGGATTTGTTTTTGGATGCTAGTATTGAGACTATAATTAACGGTGGTAGTTGCTTTTTTCTTTTTAGGATAGCCATCGCTGATTGCCATAGCAACATCTCAGAAGACAGTCTACTTGATCTAATGGCAGCATGTCAAGGAGTTGCCTTGAGCGTTACTCTTGACTTTCTGAGATTGTACTGGGATTTTTAGTTTCAAAAGGAAGGTGATAATGTATGTTGTAATTCTCTCAGTGTCCTTTCTGCAGTAGTTTCGTTGTCTATAAGAACTATGTATTTTTAGGAATCACTTGAGTTTCCTGATATTATAGAAAGCCTTTTTTTAAAGTATAATTTGATCATTAGGGCAGAACATATTTGATTTTGTTTTCTGTACATGTGTTTTGCTTAGGCTGGTTAAAGTTGTGTGTATGTGTGTTTGTTTTGGCTATATGAGCTGCAGGAAGTGAAGTTTGAATACCATGTTAAATTGGAAAACTAGATTTTGTTTAACATGCTCCATATGTACTATATTTATGGAATAATTTTAACTATCTGTAATTGTTCGGCTTAAAAAATCTCTTTCTAGTAGAAAAACCAAGTTATAAGAAATAGCATCATAGTACACTCTGCTGAAAAGACCAGAAAATTGTGGGGTCAGATTCTCTGGTTCTTAGAAGTTTTGATGGTTTCCCATGACAAAATGTATTCTTCTTGAGTTATATTTATTCAAGTAGGGAAGTAATAATAGTATCAATTTTAATAATTTATAAAAATTAACTTAATATCATTATTAAACAATTAGCAGCTTAATCTCATGGGTTTCTAAGAGGAGGTTATTTGCAAACTTTAAGATTTAATTACAGAGGTATAATATGATTAGTAGATTTGGCTTCCTCAGGGAAAATGGTACATATATACTTAGCATTTTAAAAGGCTGTTTTTCATTATTTTAACTTATTTCAGTAATTATTTATTGAGCTACTATAGTCCTGTTTTCATGTTGCTTTATAAGAATATGTCACATTATTCTTAGGAAATGCTACCTAACACAGTCATGGATAACGAAGTTTTAAAATTGAATGTAATCAAAGGTTAAAATATGATACATGTAAGATTTAAATATGATACAGTAGTAATTGAGAAAGAAACTTTTTAATAGGGATGTAGTGATTAGTAGTTTGGGACCTGTGATAAGTAGCTACTTTTTTTTGGCTGCACCACGGCTTAGGGGATCTTAGTTTTCCCACCTGGAATTAAACCCTGCCCGATCCCGCCCCTGGCAGGAAGTGTTGAGTCCCAGCCACTGGACTGTCAGGGAATTCCTGCTACTTTTATTTTTAAAAAGGTTAAACTAAGAAAAATTTTGGAACTTTCTAGGTTTATTTTTGTACTGTATTTCTTCTGTTACTTACCTTTCGTGCATGTCATAAAAATTATTCCTAACTCCAAAATTTGGCTGTCTTAAAGTATAAATAGAGCAGTTTTGGAATATGCCTGCCTTTCAGTAGAGAGGACCCTGTGTGACTGATATGTACAGGAATGTATTCAAGAAAAAAAAATTTTTTTTTCCCCTGAGTTTATACACCTTTTTGAATCGATCAGCCACCTTAAAAGGTACATTTTTATCAGTAAAACTTTTTTCAACAATAAAGTATCAAATTACTTTGACTCTGGAGTTGCATTATTTGGCATGGCAGCCACTTCACCTGTGACTGTTTAATTTAAATTAATATTAAATAAAATGAAAAACTCAGATCCTCTGTCACATGACACATTACAGGTGCTTAGTTGTCCTACATGGCCACCCTGTTGGATAGTGGAGACCTTTTCATCTCTATGGAAGGTTTGATTAGCAGTTCTGCTATGGGGGAAAACCAGCAGTGGTTGGAAAGGGCAGAAATAGCACCTTGAGGAGGCACTAAAGTTGTTCTTACAGAAGACCAGTGAGCAGGAATGTGGTAGAAAGTTTTTCCTCATCTGCCTGGGAGTTTTAATAAGAGTGTCCGGAAGTTTTCCTTAAGTCCCTTGGCCTGGGAGGACTTAAGGAAAACTTCTTCTGTCCTTCTCTTTCTTCCCTTACTTCCTTTTTGAAATGGTGTTGAGCTTATTTACTATGCAGGGAATTAGTTTTCTTGATGATTTTCCTAGGCTCTTCAAGTTGACAGCTTCAGGTGGTAAACCTAACAGTGCTTTTCAGCATCTCCTTTTCACATGATTTATCTTGATCTCCTGATGAGCTTTCATTTATAAATGCCTCTCCATTTGCATTAGCTTTAGTTAGAGGTTTCTTTCTTTGTGATCTTGCCAGTTTACATTTTTCCTAAACCCAGGCATGATTTATGGAGGCTTATTTTTGTGCATTTCTGCTTGTGGGCAGATATAAATGTGGTAGATACAATTGTGCCAGTTTCGGATTTTAGAATCTTTGGTGGCTTTTTCGTTGTCCCTTTGTGAACAGAATATCAGGTGCTGTACAGAACGTACACATTTTCCCAGAAAGACCTGTGGTTACACTTTAGGGCTAAACTATACCGTTACAGAAATGTTATGTGAGTATATGTTGGTAACCTTCTAAGACTGATTTGGGGATGTTTATTCTGTGTTGGAGAAATGGTAGAAAGAAATTTAAGGAGCTGTGGTACGTGCTTAGTTGCCCTCTGTGGCCACCCTGTTGGCCACCTTATTTCAGCTTTTGCATAAAAGAAGGCAATTCACTCAAAAAGCATTGATTAAATGCCCTCAGAGGTTTGGGAGAAGTAAGAGTGTTATTCATCCCGTGTGCTTTGTAATTTTTCTGACTTGCTTGAGAATGTAAATGTGGCAGTATTTCAAAGCAGTCTCCTGTCCTTCTGTGTAGCTGAAGACCCCCATGTACAGTCTCGCTTTCACTCTGTCCTTAAATGATTTCGCTGAAGATTCTGATCCTTTGAGTGTCTTTTAGAGAATGTCTGTCTGCTTTTGGGGTGATTGGAATTCATTTTGAGGTGCCTCTGCTAACTCATCATACTTAAAAGCCTTATTCTCTAGTCTGAACCTGCCTGCCCTCCCTCCCAAGCTGCTGTATCTCATGTAGTATGTAAGTTGAAATGGGAAGGAAAAGCAGTTGAATTTTTCTTCACTCAAATTGGCTTAGTGTAGTTTGTGGCAGTTGACTGCCCAAAACATTAGAGAAATTTAGGGGAAAAATAGTTAACTTTTTTAGAGTTTTTAGAATTGTTTTAACTTTCCTAGTGTTTTTTTAGAAGAGTATTTCAGGAGGAGCCATCATTTTGGTTATTCCATGGTAAAGTGTTATTAGCATTAAGAGCCCAGATTATAGTAGAACCGCTTGAAAATCTTCAGGGCTTACCACAGTTGGAGGACTCTGTATCATTTGAGGAAGTATTATCTTGGTTTTATTTTGGCTTTGGGACCATGTAAGTAGGTCTGGAACAAACCTCACTGTGGTAGGAGGTTGGCCCTAATAGTTATCTGACTACTTGCTCAGCAGTTGATAGGAAGCAATGAGGAATATTAAGACAAATACTTAGGAAGGAAAGCATGGTAGAGGATAACTCCAGTTATGTAAACTGAGTAAAGAGTGATTTTTTTTTCCTTTGAGTCACAGTTTGAAAAAAGTGTGAGATGGTCTTGGTTGTAGCTAGACAAGGCATCAGAAATGTCCTGAGGTCAATAATGTGGCACAGTTTTTGTAGTAGTTTTTTTTTTTTTTTTTTTTTTTAAAGCAAAACCATAAAGTTCAAGAGGAATAAACTCTAGCTTGTGTGATTTTTCTGGGGACAGTTTAAAAATATTTCCTCAGTGTGGCCTTAGGGTTCTGGTTTAGTCCAAAATAGAAGTTATTAAATGATGTTGAACATAGTAGTTTATCTCCTTGGTTTGTAATTTATCCTCTAGAATCAGAAACTTCCAAGTCTTGTCCGCTCTGTATCCTTGCAGTATTTAAAGTCCGCTGGTAATAGGTACCTAAAGTGTTGGCAATTTAAAAAACCATGAGATTCTCAGAACTCTACTCAATCATTGATGATTCTTGCATAGATTTAAAAGTCAGGACATATATATACAAAAATGCTGATTGGGATGCATAAAATACACATTGTGACTCTTGTGGAGGGAGAGGGGTTTAACATTTCCATCTTTTATATCACGGCTTTGACCAGATAATGCTATTTCTTCTTTTTGTTTTTTTTCTGTTGCTTTACTCTTCATGCAGAGTATGCAGATTAGTTTTGCTTCCATTTCCCTATGAATAGAACATTTAAATCTTATTAGAGTTATTACTGAAACGGCAGGGGTAATATGACTAGTATTTGAAGAAAATTCTTTAGTTTAAGGAGGGATAGTCAACTGTTCTTCAGGAACTGACCTGTGAGTTTTTATTTTTGAATGTTTTTAACTCAAGGATTTAAACAGATTGTTTCAGTCAGTTGCAGTTGTCATCCTTCTTGATGTTGCTTGTCTTATTTTCAGTCAGTAAAAGCCTGTGCGAGATGGCTTCTGGGTCCTTTTTGTGACTGGGCTATTGTTGGAGGCCACGTGCTGTTGAGAGTGAGGGCTGTCCCTTTCCAATCCTGGACAGTGTCCTAGGGTCACCATGAGAGGAGACGGCAAGGAACTGGTGTTTGTGAGTGAGCACCAGCTGTGATCACCACGTTAGTGCACACCGTTCCTTTCTCTTGTCAATGACGTTATGCCTATTCTTTCATCTTAGCCCTTTCATATATTCCGAAAGGGATCATGTCTTGTCTGCTGCCAATTTGTCTTGGACCCTGACTGGATTAGTTTATGAAAGTAAGATAGCAAGCTGGGATCCACACACACAAGACGAGGGAAGTTTGGGATTAAGAGCAGCAGCCAGGTATAGGAAATACAGTGGGTTAAAACAAAGAAGGGGTGGACCAAAGAAAGATATACGTAGTGGAAAGTAAGATGGAAAGAAATGGGTTGTAACTAGGAGAGCATTTAGTGGGGAATGCAGCAGGGTTCTATGTTAAAAGTTATGGCAGCAGTCAGACTCCAGGACACATACTAGAGACAAGGTTTTTGGCTACATGTTTTCATTTGGGACTCAGAACATCCATCTACACTGAAAAAGAGGTCTACCAGGAGAGCTGGTTTGAGCCGTCTGCAGCATGGCTCCTGAGACAGCAGTCTTTCCTCATCAGGAAGGCCCTTTCAGGTCCTTATTGCAGGTGATAGCAGAGTGCAGCAATTCACTTTACATCTGGCTGCTCGTGACTCTTGAACAGCTGGTCCAAATCACTAGGGTTTTATGCTAAGTTAGTTTCTGTTAAGTTCTCTTCTCTGTCAAAGTAGACAGATTTTAAGATTGTGGTCCATAAAATCTATTTGAGAGAGGTACATCTTGAAGTCTTCTTCAAAAAAAAGCCCTACTTTTTTTTTTTTTTTTTAATATACCATTATGACATAGAATTTTCCTCCATAAAATATAATTTTTGTCCTGCCTGGTCCACTCACCAAAAATACTCCTGCAGATGGCTTTTTCTTATTTCTAACTGAGCCTGTGGGTCACTGGTTCACTTCCTAAGTCTGAGTCTTTCCTCCTCTTGTATTTTTGGCTAACCCTAGTCATTCCTTGGACCTCTTCACATCTACCACCAGCTCTAGCAATTGGCTGGTTTTTATTTTTGTGTCTGTTTTTGATTAAAACAAAAAAGCAACTTTTAAAACAATAGCTTCAGGAAAGTTACTGTATTTCTGACAACAGGTAGAAGGAAATAAACAATAGCAAAAAAAATCATAAACAGTCCACTAGTGAAGCTTGTTTGCAAGTGAAATGACTGCTCCCTTTCACCAGTCTCACTGTGCCAGCAGTTCACAGTCTAGCCTTTGCAAAATGCAGTTTACTACATGACGGTGGCCCTTCCTTTGCCTCTTGACTAGTTGAAACAAAAAACTTTAAATCTGTCAGTGCCAGGGAATTTCTGTATATTCTTCCTTTCATATGTGGGTTTTCTTTGAAGAAATTTAAAGCAACTCATTTGTAAGTTAACACTAAGTTTAGCAGTAATTGAATTGCAGGGATTTATGAATGTAATCACATTAAAGTTCTTACAAGAGACGTGGATGAATTAAGCTACATGCATTTCTGTATCTGACTTTCTTGTCAGTTTTCTGGTATTTCCCTCTAAAACTTCATGAAGATAACATTTTAGATGTTACCTTTGTCCTGAGGTGGGGATAAATATAGTATTAAATAGATGTAATCTGTCATTGAATCTGTAGCACAAGCAAGTTTCTGTAAAGCAAATCGCATTTTACTGTTAAATTCCATTTCAAAATGATAGCCATCAAATCATAGAGTGTCAGAGCTTTAAGAATCATTTATTTTGTGTATCACTTGCCAACATTTATAATCAGAATTTAGTTGTAAGAATCTTACATGGAATCCTTACGTGATTTTTCCTTAATGTAAAACCAGATCATACCATAAAGCAATACAACTGGGTTGCCTGCTTGAAGGTGGTGTGAAGACATTTGTCCTGAGACCTGTGAGGCAGTTTCACAGGACCTGAGAGTTCGGAGGAACATGTTTTGAAAGCTGCTGATTTCAGTGCATACTCACTCCCATCCCCTAGACATACATACGACTTAGCAGGTGAGGAAACTCAGGCTACAGGTTCTACATAGATTTCTGTGGAAAGCAGTCATGAATCAGATCTGAAAAGTTTTAGCAAAGTTCATTGCTCTGGTTTCCAGGTATGTTTAGCATTGGGTCCTGAACAGCAGTGCTTTTGTAAATCTTTGTAATTTCTTTCTTCTGTTCTTCTTTTGCCAGATGTTTTTACATTTTTTAGAACTCTTGTGTTTACTGCCATGCCTTTTGTGAGAAAGAATTTAAATTTTCCTAAAGCATCGGAGAAGGCAATGGCACCCCACTCCAGTACTCTTGCCTGGAAAATCCCATGGAGGGATTTTGGTGGAGGAGGAGCCTGATTGGTGGGCTGCAGTCCATGGGGTCACTGAGGGTCGAACACGACTGAGCGACTTCAGTTTCACTTTTCACTTTCATGCATTGGAGAAGGAAATGGCAACCCACTCCAGTGTTCTTGCCTGGAGAATCCCAGGGATGGGGGAGCCTGGTGGGCTGCCGTCTATGGAGTCACACAGAGTTGGACATGACTGAAGTGACTTAGCAGCAGCAAAGCATTAAAATTGTCTTTTAAGGAAAGCTTGAGCCTGTGGGGTGGTTAAGGATTGGTGGTTGTTAGGGGAGATTAAGAGGTTCCTTGGGCATCATAGCTTCAGGCAGTTTATTTGTTTTAAATTTATTTTTATTGAAGTGTAGTTGAATTACAGTGTTGTGTTTCTGCTGTACAGCAGAGCAACTCAGTTATACATACATTCTTTTTCATATTCTTTTCCAGTATGGTTTATCACAGGATATTGAATCTAGTTCCCTGTGCTGTACAGTAGGAGCTTGTTTATCAATCCTGTGTGTACTAGTTTGCATCTGTAGTCCCAAACTCTTAGTCCATCGCTCTCCCACAGCTCATTCCATTGGCAACTAACAGTCTATTTTCTGTGTCCTGATTCTGTTTCTATTTCATCGTTAGGTTCCATTTGCGTCACACATAAGTGATGCCATACAATATTTGTCTCTTTCTAGCTTCACTTAGTATAATAATCTCTAGCTGCATCCAGGTTGCTGCAGATGGCATTATTTCATTCTTTTTTATGGCTGAGTAGTAGTCCATGGTGGCTCAGTAGTAACACATCTGCCAGTGGAGGAGAAGCAGGTTTGATCCCTGGGTCAGGAAGATTCTCTGGAGAAGGAAAGGGCAACCCATTCTAGTAATCTTGCCTGGGAAATCCCATGGACAGAGGAGCCTGGTGATCTATAGGCCATGGGGTCACAGAGTCAGATGCAACTGAGTGCACACACATGATGATCAGGAGTGGGATTGCTGGATCATATGATAATTCTCTTTTTAGTTTTCTGGGGAACCTCCATACTGTTTTCAATAGGGGATGCACCAATTTACATCCCTACCAGGAGTATAGGAGGGTTTCCTTTTCTCCTCACCCTCTCCAGCATTTGTTATTTGTAGATTTTAAAATTATGGTCATTTTGGCCAGCGTGAGGTGATATTTCATTGTAGTTTTGATTAGCATTTCTCTAATGATTAGTAGTGTTGAGCATCTTTTCATGGGCCTATTGGCCATCTCTATTTCTTTTTTGGAGAAATGTCTGTTTAGGTCTTCTGTCTTCTTTTTTGATGAGGTTGTTTTTGTTGTTGTCGTCCAGTTGTATGAGCCCTTTGTATTGTATATTTGGGAAATTAAGCTCTTGGTAGTTGCCATTGTTTGCAAGTATTTTCTCCCATTCTGTTGGTTGTCTTTCATTTTGTTTATGGTTTCCTTTGTTGTGAAAAAGGTTGTAAATTTGATTACCTATTTGTTTATTTTTGTTTTTATTTCTGTTGCCTTGGAAGACTAATGTTAAGAAAACATTGGTGTGATTTATGTCAGAGAATGTTTGGCCTCTGTTCTAGGAGTTTTATAGTGTCAGGTCTTAGGTTGAGGTCTTTAAGCCATTTTGAGTTTATGTTTGTGTATGGTGAGTGTGTTCTCACCTCATTGATTGACATGTGGGTGTAGAACTCCATTTGCTGAAGAGACTCTTTACCGTTATATATTCCTGCCCCTGTTGTTAAAGATTAATTGACTGTGTGGGTTTATTTCTGGGCTCTATTCTGTCCCATTGATCCATTTGTCTGTTTTTGTATAAATATCATGCTGTTTTGATTCTCATAGCTTTATCGTATTGTCTGAAGCATGGGATGGTTATACCTCCTGCTTTTTTTTTTTTTTTTTTCTCAGGATTACTTTGGCAATTCTGGGTCTTTTATGGTTCCATATGCATTTTAGGATTATTTCTTCTAGTTCTTTGTAAAAGGTCATGGGTAATTTGATATTGATTGCAGTAAATCTGTAGACTGCTTTGGGTGGTATGGCCACTTTGACAGTATTAATTCTTACAGTCCAAGAGCATGGGATATCTTTCCATTTCTTTGAATCACTTCAGTTTCCTTGGGCTTCCCAGGTGGCACTAATGGTAAAGAATCTACCTGTCAGTGCAGAATATGTGAGAGATGCAGGTTCAGCCCCTGGGTCAGGAAGATCCCCTGGAGGAGGAAATGGCACCCATCCCAGTATTCTTGCTGGGAGAATCTCATGGACAGAGGAGCCTGGCCGGCTACAGTCCAGAGGGTTGCAAAGAGTTGGACACAACTGAGTGAGCACACCCCCTCAGTTTCCTTAATTAATGTTTTACAGTTCTCAGTGTATGAGTCTTCTACCTCCTTGATGAGGTTTATTCCTAAGTATTTTATTTTGGAGGCTATTATTTTAAAAGTTACTTTTTTTTTTTTAAACATTCCTTTTCTGATATTTCATTGCTTGTGTGAAGAAATGCAGCCAATTTCTGTATATTAATCTTGTGTCCTGCCACTCTGTTGAATTCATCATTTATCAGTTCTAGTAGTTTTTGTATGGAGTCTTTCAGTTCAGTTCAGTTGCTCAGTTGTGTCTGACTCTGCGACCCCATGAATTGCAGCATGCCAGGCCTCCCTGTCCATCACCAACTCCCGGAGTTCTTAGGGTATTCTGTATATCATATTGTATCATTGGCATGTAATGACAGTTTTACCTCTTTCCTTTCAATCTGGATACCTTTTGTTCTTTTTCTTATCTGATTACTGTGGCTAGGATTTACAATACTATGTTGAAGAGATGTGATGAGAGTGGGCATCCTTGTTTTGTTCCAGATTTTAGCAGGAAGACTCTCCACTTTTCACCACTGGTATTGCATTCTCTGTGGGTTTGCCATAAATAACTTCTATTGTTTTGAGATACATTTCCTCCATACCCACTTTGGCAAGAATTTTTATCATGAATGGATGTTGAATTTTGTCACATGCTTTTCCTGCACCTATTGAGATGACCATGTGGTTTTTGTCTTTTGTTTATGTGGTATATCACATTGATTGGTTTGCATGTGTTGAACCATCCTTGTGAACTTGGGATGAATGCCACGTGATCGTGTGTGATCTTTTTTTTTATGTGGTATTGGATTCAGTTTGGTAATACTTTGTTGAGTAAACCAAGGCATAAAGGGGTAAAGTTAACTTGCCTTACAGTTTGCTGGTGGCAGAGCCAGAATGACAGCCTGACCTCTAATAAGGCTGTGCTTTCTCCTTCCTTTAACATTGTGCTCTTTTGCTTCTGTTGTCTAGATGGCTGTAATATTTGAGAGGATGCAGTGTTATATTTCTCAAGTAGGTGACATTTCATCCCTAAATTCAGACTCAGGTTCTATAAATTGGTGCTTTTCTTTATCTTTTAAAGAATCTTGAGCTGTGTAAAATTTTTCTGCTTTGAACGAGGGTTACTGATATCTGCCAAAATCATTATTGAACTTCTCTAGTCATTTACTTTCTTGAAATTGAAATGAAACTTTTCTGAACACAGCCTTACTGAATATGGGTTTCAGAGCCGTAATAATGCTTCTTGCCTCTGCAGATTTTGAATTGATCTCAGTTTGGCAGTGAATTATGTATGTGTTATTTCAGGAATTTTGCACATGCCCTGCTTTAAACCACTGATTATTTTTGTAAAATGCTGTTGTGTGGATTTGGCTCATTCCATTGACGCTGAACTCATCAGATGGCTATATTGTCTTCTAGGAATGTGACTTGAATTGATTAAATGGCATAGGCAACAACATCTGTTTTGTGAAGCTAGTTTAGTGTCATAAAACTTTAAATTTCCAAATTTACAACTTACAAAGAGAATACAGTGTATTTCTCTTATGCTGTAAAAAAATTTCCACTGAGTTTTATGATAGCTTGTTTTAACCTTATTCTTAAGCATTTAACTTGTTTTCTTATTGTTGTTCATTGTGAAGGAAAATTAATATTGGGAATGTTGGAAACTTACAGTCTTAGATGAGTAACTCTTAGCTTTTTTAGGTCATTTATGCATTTGAGATCTGCGGAAAGCTTTGGGTGGTCTAGGAAAACCACCTATGCACATACTTCTAAAACTGTACAGTTGTAGGGAGGTGGAGCTCCCTAGGGCAGATCCCCTGAAGTACATTGCTTCCTGGTTGATGTCCTTTGTTTGACCTCTGTTATTAAGTACATTAATCATGTTGTTGACTATGGACCAAAGTTACCTTTTTTATATACAGATTTTATACTCATTGAACATTTGAGTCACTTTTAAATAAAATATGTTGATCTACACATGTATTATTTTTCTTTCCCTGCCTTATTATCTGTTTTTATTATTTTTCCTTGTTCATCCAGTTTTTTCCAGAGAAGGAAAGCTATCCATCTCAGGGTTTCTTGGTTTTTACAGCCGTTATTTGGATGCATTTGATCATGAAAGTTCATATGATAGATTGTATGGTATTAACAATGGGCTTATCTGATTTCATTTTGTGACGTTCTTTCCTTGATACTTTCTGTGCGTAATATTTCCAAATGATATTTTCAATGTAGGTATAGAATGCCTTAGAGAAAATTGAGACTTAGGTAGAGTCAGATACTCTTCATGTGACAAGCCACAGGGGCCTGTCCGTCAAACCAGTGGATGTGTGCTGTTGTGTTTGGTGGAGTCAGCAGCCTTTGTGTAGTTTTCGTTTACAGTTTAGAATTTTGCCAGTGCTTCAAGGCTAGCTTGAATGTTTATTAATTTATCTTGAGAATGACTGCTCTTCTTTTGTAACCTTTTCTCTGAATTGGATTTCTTTTAAACTCAGAGGCTGGGCCTACTTGTGTTCCCCACTCCGTTTTTAAGTTACAGGAACAATAGCCATCGTATCTACTGTGTGACAGGAACTTTTATGGTGTTATCTACCTCCAGCCCTTTATTGTAAAATTTCAACTTGCTGACTAATGTTCTTTAATTTTATCAATAACATTTACTCATTAAGACAATTAAAATTCATTAATAGGAAGGTGAGGTTCAGTGAGGGTACTGTCTTTGAAGCGTGCTTCATATGTATCATTGTGTTATCATGTGTTTCATGCTCCCTCCCAGCGGACTGTAGACTCATTGAGGGCAGTCTCCATATGTATTATGAACACTGTTCGCATAGTATTGACTAAGTATTTCAGCAGTAGTTGAACAGTTTTTAGTTGAATGAATTCCCAAGAGTTTTAAAATTTAGATTTGGTGGGAAAGATTATTTTCTTTGTTTCTCTTGATGGTTCAAATTATTTTGAACTATACATGCTGTTGTTCTAATAAATGTGATAATTTATTGTGAATATAATTGATGTCTTGGAATAGCATCATTTTTGCAGCCTATGATAAGAACGGTGGCTAAATTATATTGAATTGTTAACATTGTAGAAAGTATAAAAGTGCTTTGGAAATGTTGAATGACTACTACATGGCCATTATTCCTTTTTTCATGGTCTAAGAAGGAAATAAGACTGTTTAAAAAGGCAGAGGATTGGTGTCATTTTATCAAACAAACTTTTATGTTGGTAAGTGATTTTAATTATATATGAATTTTTTAACAGGCTGCTTAAAATGTTTGTTTTTCCTCCTTTATTTCAACCATAACAAAGAATTCTGGCTCTTTGCGGATTTAAATTATTTTACATAGAAGACACAGTCTAGGATAGAAAATGCTCATGTAGGGAATTCCCTGCCCCTCCAGTGGTTAGGACTCAGTGCTTTCATTGCTGGGGGCCCAGGTTCAATCCCTGGTTCGGGAGCTAAGACCCCACAAGCTGTGCAGTGTGGCCAAAAAGAGAGAGAAGGCGAGAGAATGCTCATATTATAAGCTTGAACTTGAAATTATTTTCTTGAGATGATAATTTGCCTTTTTTATTGATTACTGTATGAAGTTAATAGTTTTAGTTGATTAGCTTCTTAAATGTGAGAAGTATGGTGTTAGGGTAGATACATTTCTTTGTGGGAATGTGGAGAAGAGTAGAATTTGATACTGGATCAAAATATTATTTCTCTTGGTACAGGTTTGACATTTCCCCACCTTCCCCACCCCCAAAGTGTGTAAGTAGGCAGTCTCGATGGTGTGATCACTCACCTAGAGCCAGACATCCTGGAATGCAAAGTCAAGTGGGCCTTAGGAGGCATCACTACGAACAAGCTAGTGGAGGTGATGGAATTCCAGTTGAGCTCTTTCAAATCCTAATAGATGGTGTGTGAAAGTGCTGCACTCAATATGCCAGCAAAGTTGGAAAACTCAGCAGTGGCCACAGGACTGGAAAAGGTCAGTTTTCATTCCAATTCCAAAGAAAGGCAATGCCAGAGAATGTTCAAACTACCACACGATTGGACTCATCTCACACGCTAGCAAACTAATGCTCAAAATTCTCCAAGCCAGGCTTCAGTAATACGTGAACTGTGACCAGATGTTCAAGCTGGTTTTAGAAAAGGCAGAGGAACCAGAGATCAAATTGCCAACATCACTGGATCATCGAAAAAGCAAGAGAGTTCCAGAAAAACATCTATTTCTGCTTTATTGATTATGCCAAAGCCTTTGTGTGGATCACAACAAACTGTGGAAAATTCTTCAAGAGATGGGAATACCAGACCACCTGACCTGCCTCTTGAGAAGTCTGTATACAGATCAGGAAGCAACAGTTAGAACTGGACATGGAATGACAGACTGGTTCCAAATAGGAAAAGGAGTACATCAAGGCTGTATATTGTCACCCTGCTTATTTAACTTGTATGCAGAGTACATCATGTGAAACGTTGGGCTGGATAAAGCAGAAGTTGGAATCAAGATTGCCGGGAGAAGTATCAATAACCTCAGATATGCAGATGACACCACCCTTATGGAAGAAAGTGAAGAAGATTTAAAGAACCTCTTGATGAAAGTGAAAGAGGAGAGTGAAAAAGTTGGCTTAAAGCTCAACATTCAGAAAGCAAAGATCATGGCATCTGGTCCCATCACTTCATGGCACATAGATGTGGAAACAGTGGCAGACTTTATTTTTCTGGGCTCCAAAATCACTGCAGATGGTGACTTCAGCCATGCAATTAAAAGATGCTTATTCCTTGGAAGGAAAACTATGACCAACCTAGACAGCTTATTAAAAAGCAGAGACATTACTTTGCCAACAAAGGGCCAAACAAAGGTCCGTCTAGTCAAGGTTGTGGTTTTTCCATTAATCATGTATGGATGTGAGAGTTGGATTATAAAGAAAGGTGATCACCGAAGAATTGATGCTTTTGAACTGTGGTGTTAGAGAGGACTCTTAAAGAGTCCCTTAGACTGCAAGGAGAGGCAACCAGTCCATCCTAAAGGAAATCAGTCCTGAATTTTCATTGGAAGGACTGATTCTGAAACTGAAACTTCAATACTTTGGCCACCTGATGCGAAAAGCTGACTCGTTGGAAAAGACCCTGATGCTGGGAAAGATTGAAGGCAGAAGGAGAAGGGGACGGCAGGATGAGATGGTTGGATGGCATCACCGACTCAGTGCACATGAGTTTGAGTAAACTCCAGAAGTTGGTGATGGACAGGGAGGCCTGTGCTGCAGTCCATGGGGTTGCAAAGAGTCGGACATGACTGAGTGAATGGACTGAACTGAACCGATTTAGTCTCAGTCTTAAAGTTTGATGATTGTTTAGCAAAATGGGAACTGTTTTCCTGAAAGTGCTTTAGTGCTATTGTTTTTACACTTAGTGAAAGTAGAAATTTAGGCGTTGGATGAAACTTTTTTATAATAGACAATGTTTAAAAGTCAGATGAGCTTCTGTAAGCCTCAAGGGTGACACAATTTAGCGCTCCTAAATAAGACCTTAGTGTTTACTGCAGATGAGGATATTGCTGTAGGAAGCTACTTGACATAAAATAAAGTGTGCATGAAGCCTGTACCACTTTTGTGCGAACTCTCTTCTCCAATTTCTTAGGCAGAAATGCCTGAGATTATGTATATAAAGTCTATTTAAAGATCAAAGCTTGCTTTACTGCATGGAATAAAATGTGTTTCCCTGGCCGACTAGCATTGTGTAAAATGGGTCAGTCCTCTGATGTACAAGTTGATCTGTAAGAGAAGGTAGAAGAGATGGAGAGACATATGGGACTGGAGAAGGAAGGGAATTCTGGAGGAGGCTGATATCAGATGCTTAGAGCAAACAGAAGGAACATCAGAGAAGAAGATCATAAGTTCTCTGAGTGGATCAGACACCAACCTGTACATACCTTACAGTCCTGAATCCGTGTGTCGGGCTGTAAATATCTACATTTTAATGGTTCCTAGGGATAGAGAGGGTGGGTAATAAGGCTTAGAGAGACGTAGTAGAGACAGTGACTTTGTGTAATTGTATTTGTAAGATCTTACATTGCTTGGCGTCTGTGTCTTTATCTAACACAATAACTGTAACTCATTGTACTAGTTTTCTCAAAGTGTGTTTATAGATTCAATTTTCATTATTCACCAAGCAGTTTTTGCATGGTTGTTATGTGGAGAGCTACAGTCTCTATGTGGTAAGAGACGTTTCTTGAGGCCCTGCCTTGAAGAAACTTTTAGCTAGAGGAGGTGTTAGGCAGAATGATTGCCGCTGAAAAAGAGGTAGCTATCATGCTCTAATTTATGACAACAGGAACTGCTGCTCAGGGTCTTTTCCAGTTGCAAAACTCTGCTTGCCCTCAACCTGGAGAGCAGAGTTGTCAGACAAGTCTCAATGTAAAGAGGCAGGCCTAAAATTCTGTATGGGATCACAGGAAGAAAGCAGTTTATTCTGTTTGCCTATTGATGAAAACTTAGCAAAACTGGATGGAGCTACTGCCTTTAAAAAAAGAATAGTATCCTTTAGAAGAGGAAGGAAAAGCTACTCAAGCAGACTGTACAATATAAGAAAGGCATGTTTTTATCTTTTCTATTTTCTTTTTTTTTAGTAAATGGACACACACAGGATACATTGAATACTCTTAGGTCACTCGACAGAGAATTTTATGTCAGCGGGGAGGAAAGGGCAGAATGAAGCCAGGATGTAATGTTAGATTGATTATACAGTTCAGACCTAAGCAGAAGAAAGGTTGAGATACTTTCTTTTTTTTTCTTTTTTACATTCAGTAAAAAATTATTGGGTTTTTGGTGTGTGGAAGGAAAGTAATAAATAACAGCTCGTATTTTGGTTATCTGTCATACTTAAATAAACACTGTTGATGTTATTTCTTACTGTTAATGAGTTTGTGATTTCATAGACATTTTCTAAGTAAGTGTTAAGTCTATAAAATTTTTATCCGAGCGATTGCTTTTATGTGAACGTTTTAATACATATATGTGTGTGTATATGTATTTGGCTTACTATAAAAGAGGGTGGATTGCTGGGTGGTAAATGTCAATTTGAAATGTTATGCTCCTTTGATTAAAAAAGCCACAAAGTGTTGCTTTCTAATTTTCATGATTTTAGCTAGCAGCTGGTGAGTAACTGCTTTTGAAGCAGTTGGAGCTTCCATTTTTGTTGCAGAAGAACATCTTACTGATGAAAATAGAGTAGTGGTTGTGCTAAATGACTGAAGAATGGACAAAGAGATAAAACAGAGAACAGAGATAAGAGCTCCTTATGGCAGTGAGCCAGAGGGCTACTGACATTTATAGATAACTGAGAAAGCGCATGGAGTGTTTCTCTACTGTCAGACCATAGAAATGCCTGAACTTTTCTCGTTAGCAAGGCCAGGCACTCTGCTGCGTACACAGTTCCGTGTTTGCAGTCAGGCTGCATGTCTGCTGCTGTATTTTTATCCGCTGGAGTAGTTTTATGCATCACCTGGGTGGAGTTTTAGACTAAAGTGAAGTGAATAAACTGTTTATCACCAGCAAAGAATATGCTTTGTCTTGATGAAGACACTGATGTTCTATCTATAGTTTGTGTTTCTTTCTTGTGTAGTCTTCAACTACTCTGTTTATCTCTGAATGATTCCTAAATACATATTTCCATCAAAATAAGTGATTAGTGTAGATGATTGAATCCATGTTTGTATAATGATAAAATTAATTCACTTTTTATTAATCTAGTCATCCTGCTAAAACACACAGAGCTTTAACCAGTTGTGTATCTTAGCTTTAACCATTGTGTATCTTAACCTTTTCAGGTAAAACTGTCAAATTCTTCAGCCTTGTAGATAGCTGAACTACCAAAAACTTTAGTGTAAATGCAGGCCCCATTGTCAGCATTAGAGGTTTTATGACAACTTGTTTTAAACTTAGAGGGGAAATTTAATAGATACTTTTGCTTGAATAATTTATTGTTGATAGCACTAGTTTTTGCTTTTTGTTGATATATGTGATTTGAGTAAATGAGAAATTTTCAGAAATCAGTTATTATTCAGTTGTATAATCTACTATTCTATTACTCTTCTATCCCAATCACAATTTTTATTACTACACTTTGACAAGCAAAGCACTCTCATATGGTGCCTCATTTCTCTGAGTGTAGAAACTGAACTTGGAGGACTATTGGGTTGCAAATGAAGACTGGGTGAGTGGAACTTTTTTGTTTATTACATCTTGTCAACTTTCAAAATATAGTTTTAAAATTAGGTTAGATGAGTTGGAGGAGCCTGGGAGGCTGCAGTCCATGGGGTCGCGAAGAGTCGAACACGACTGAGCGACTTCACTTTCACTTTTCACTTTCATGCATTGGAGAAGGAAATGGCAACCCACTCCAGTGTTCTTGCCTGGAGAATCCCAGGGACTGGGGAGCCTGGTGGGCTGCCGTCTATGGGGTCGCACAGAGTTGGACACGACTGGAGTGACTTAGCAGCAGCAGCAGATGAATTGTTAGTATTTTTTCCCCTGCTGTTTGAAAGACTGTACTTTAGTTTAAAATGTACCCTTTGTGAATATTTTTTATATGAAAACTATTCATCTGTCTGGAATACTGTATGATTCATTGTGATTTTTCTTTTTTCTACTAATAGAAGGTTAATATCTTACTGTTGCTTGTTCTGAAACTGCTATTAAATACATTTTGAAACCTATGTATCTATACTTCATAGTATATATTTTTTAAAACTCTCTGTTACATCCCTCATTATTATCGTCTAGTTCATGAATTCCTTTTCAGCTTTCCCAGTTTAAACTTTCTCTTGTCTGTTGAATTTTTAATTTCATTACTTATTTAAAACTTATAAACTTAATTTTTTACCTGATTATCTCATTTCCACCTATTCTTGTTTAGGTTTTGCTTGTCTTTGACTTTTTTCCTTTTATAAAAGAAATTTTATGTTTTCTAATATTTATCTTTTAGGAACTATCAAACATCTATTTTTCAGGTGTATTTCCTGATTTTGTTTTGTTTGGAGGAATTAAGTACTTCAGTTGCTGTATTTGTGGACTGTCTTTTTTACTAGTTTTCTTCATATGTCATGGTACAACTTGACTGTCAAGAAGTCATTACCCGCCCCCAGCCCCCTGTCTTTTCTTACTCTTCTTATCTAGTGGTTTTGCAGGTGTTCTTAACTGGTTCTTCCTACTGTCCCTTCCCCCATCCCCCAATCCAAAACCAGATGACTGCCCACCCCTGAGGCTCTGTATATCTTTGTTCCATTAGCCGGTCGGTCAACTAGATGGTGTGGCTTAGGTCCTATGTGTCAAGTTGGATAGTCTCACTTTCCTAGGCACTCAGTTTAGAAGCCACACTTACATGCCCACAACTTACTTATCCCGGGGCAGCTATTACCAGCAGTTTTTTTTCAGCCCAATTTCAGCTCTAGGCTCTAGTCTTGAGTGGGCCATTTTTATTTCTTTGCTCACAGAATCTGAAATCTGGGCCTCTGTTGTTACCTTCTAAAACAAGAGCCCAGGAGGCTCACAGCTTAAATCCCTCTTACTCTTATGTGTTTCTTTGTCATGGTGTTTGTCTTTTTTTTTTTTTTTTTAAGTGTATTCATGCCTTTTAAATTTGTCTATTTTATCTTATCATTGCTATATATTTGGAGCAGAATGGGTTTTCAGAGTTATTTATGATGTCTGCTTGACTGAAAGTCCTGAGATTTATTACTTTAAGAATAACTAAATTAATTGAAAAATTAGAATGGATTCTAGTTTATTACATTCCCAGTCATACTTTATATTTAATACTCCTTTAATTTTTTTTTTTTTAAACAATCTTCTGAATCTTTTTGTATTCTGTAAGGTACAAATTTTTGTCCTTCTGTAGTTCAGCCAAAATTTATTTTACTTTGTGGGCTTTATATTTTTGAAGTACTTATCAATGTGGTGAAAGTGAATTTGATCAGATGGGTTAAAAATTTGTAGATGAAGTAGTCTTAAAATGTGTGATTTTTATTATCCCTCTAATGATTAGAAATCATCCTGTACTGTAAAAAAATAGAGGTGTGGCTACAGACAGGATTTTCTTCCTTCTCTTTCCCTTCCTTTTTCCTTCTCTCTACCTTGTCATTTATGTCTCTCTCTGTTAAAAAGTGGAATACAGAACAAACTCTCCTTTAATATTCTGATTTTTGATACATCTGTCAAGTAATCAGTTCCCTGGATTGTATTTCTCCTTTGGACTAGAGGCAGTTTCTAATTGTCACTGGCTAGTACCATGGTTGGAGAAGGAAATGGCAACCCACTCCAGTGTTCTTGCCTGGAGAATCCCAGGGACGGGGGAGCCTGGTGGGCTGTCGTCTCTGGGGTCGCACAGAGTCGGACACGACTGAAGCGACTTAGCAGCAGCAGCACTATGGTGCTTTCCTTCTGAGGCATACATGTGATTTTCATTTCTTTGTGCCTTTTCCTTTAATTTGGGGACTCTGATTATGAGGAATTAGGAATTTTTGCCTGTCTTTTGGGGGTATATTGGTGATTGGGAGGGGCTGGATTTTCCTGAAATTTCTATTTAATGCTAAGTCTTCATCTTGACTAGATTTCATAATGTATTTAATTATATACTACTTGAGTTTTTTTTTTTTAAGAGAGAGATGGCTCACATTTCAAGTTATTCTTAAAATGATAAATTAATATATAGACATTTCCAGTTGATATTTATCCTTATTTAAATTTTAGGTTTAGGAATTTAGGTTCTAAGAGAAAATACCGGCAATATCATACTTTAATATTTACATCGAAAAATACTTCTGGTTGTTTTAAAAAGAAATTAGTTTTTACATGGTTTGTTTAATTTAGTGGTGAAGTATAAAGAAAGAGACTAGTTTTTCTTGTTTGCTTTACTTGTTCTTGTCACACTGTCCTGGAAATTGAAGAATATTGAACTATCCACTCACTTCCTGAGTAGGTTTGTAATACAAATTTAACACTGGTGTATTTGGGTCCCCAATATATATTATGTAACTTAAGATATCTTATGTGACTTAAGAACAGTTCTGCATTTTCAGAATAAGTCCTATGAAATCATACACAGTAAAACCTTTTACTAGTGGTATATTCTATTAATTTTCATGTCTGTTTTTCTCAGTTTTGTTTTTGCATTTGTATTTCTGTTTTCTTCTGCTTCCTTTTTTCACTCTTTTAAATTATGCGGGTAGAAATCCTGTTTACTTCATTTATATTTAAAGCAAACATAAGTAGCATAGATAATTAGAGAGTTAAATTTTCTCCAACTATACTAGCAGTTTTGAAATTTTGGTATACTTGGTTTAAAAGGTGTTTTGTTATGCTCTGTCATTTGGAGTGCAGAAGTGCCTGGCTATGGTAGATTATGAGTGGGGTGTCTTCACTGAGAGGAGTATGTGGAGGGGGCTGGTTCTACAGAGGCACTAGCCACAATGCTTCCATAGCCCTGTAAGCTTAGTATTCTTTTTGGCTTTGGATGTAAAACTTTTAAGAAACCTTAACTTAATAATTGTATTTGCTTTTCTAGCATTTGAATGTAAACTATTTTATCATAGTTGTTTTAACTACTTTTTTATATTTATTGCCATTATTAAGACTAAGGAAATGAGAACAGTTTTAGGTAGGTGCAGATTATTAATACTTTGGGTGTGTTTGCTTCTCCTTTGTCTTCCCTTTGATAGTCCATTGGTGATTTGAAATAATTGGGCTTTTAAATTCTGATGCTATAGTTTAAATTAAACGTAGATTTCTATGCTCTTAAAATTCTCAGTTTTAAAATTGAGTTAAAAGCAAATGGATGTTTAAATTCAGAGTTTGATTAGTGTTTCACCACTGATCCTTGAGTGGTACTCCTTGAGAGTACCATTGCTGTTTAACACTAGATAAATAGTGATTAGAGGATAGAGTTTTGTTTTAGGTATTTGACAGGGAATGACTGTTACTTGACTGAGCTAAGCTGTGATTTTCAAGGTAGCAGCAGAAACATCCCAGGATAAGAAAACCACTCATATTTCCATTGACAAGGTCAAATTGTGTTGTTTTTATATGTTTAAAATAGTACATCACTTTTTATGCTGGAAAAAAAGTGGACTTTTAAGAACATGGAAAGCAAAGCAGTACTTAGTTTTGATTAATTATTTCAACAAAAAGTATTAGATTGTTGCATGTTGCCCAAATGATCATGTTTTTGGATTGCTTCCTAGGGTTGGGGGGAAGGACTTGAAGCTGTTGATGTAAGGTATACGTTTATATAGTAAAAAGAAATGCAGTTTAATTCAGACTTGATGTAGTGAGCAATTTTCTCTGTTCACAAACTTCATACTTAAAGAGCAAACAGTTGATTAATTCAGAGCAACTTCTTCATCATTTCCCTTTGAAAATTGTGACAAACTCAAGTCTAGAAATTAATATTCATTTATGATAAAAACTCTTAGAAAAATAGCAATGGGGGAATTTCCTCATCTTTGTAAAGAGCATCTACATAAATGAACAGCTCACATTATATTTAATAATGAAAGACTGAATACTTCTGCCCCTCCCCCAAGATCAGGAACAAGGCCAGGTTGTCTGCTTTAACCATTCTTACTCACTTTAACGTTGATGTTCTAGCCAGTACAGTAAGGCAAGAAAAAGAAAGAAGAGGCAGATCAGAAAGAAATAAAACTGTCCCTGTTCGTGGATAAAATGGTTTTTGTAGAAAATTCCAAGGAATCTACCAAAAAAAGAAAAAAGACCAGTAAGTCTAGAAAAAGTGAGTTCAAGATCACAGGATACAAGGTAAACATAGAAATCATTTTTATTTCTATATATTAGCAATGAACCTGTGAATAAAACAAAACTGAAAATCCAGTACCATTTATAATTGCCCCCAAAATCTTAACAAAAAGTGTATAGGTCTCATATGCTGAAAATTCATACACCTTTTCAACCATTGGTAGTGAAGTAATTAAACATCCAAAAACAACCAAAAAAATTACCTTGACCCAAGTCTCATACCTTATACCAAAAAAAAAAAAGACTCCATGAACCACAGGCATTGAATGTAAAACTATAGAACGTTTAGAAAAAACAATGAGTATGAAAATTTCTATGATCTAGGAGTTTTTAGAGCCAATAGCAAAAGCACAGTTTATAAAAGGAAAAATTAACAAATTGATTATTTATTTTAAAAACTTATGCTTTGCAGAAAACCCCTTTGAGAGGATGAAAAGCTGAAATGTGAGAAAAGTCTTAGCAAACCCTATATTCGACAAAGACCTAGTCTAAAATATGTACAGATTTCTCAAAGCTCAGTTGTAAAAAACCAAATAGTTAATATAGAAGAAAATGGCCAAAAGACTTGTTGAGACAAATATACAAGGCGTATTACAAGCTTTTCAGCATCATTAACCATTAAGGAAATCCAGATTAAAATTATGATCAGTCATTACTTACATACCTACCGTAGTGGCTAAAGTGAAAAATAGTGACAACATCAAATGCTGGGGAGGATGTGAAGAAACGATTACTTACATGTTTCTGGTGGGATTTTGAAATAGTACACAAAGCCACTATAGAAAATAGCTGGATGGTTACCTTTTTTTTTTTTTTTAATATATACAGTTTATTTAATAAATTAATGTCTTTCAGAATACAGTGCTAGAACATTATGCAGTTGAACATTCTAGTAACATTTGTCACGAAGCACCTGTGCTCGTATTAGATTGGTGGTGCCCCACTGCTGCTCGTGGTTCCTGGGATTAATGCCAGCACAGCACTGACTGCTCTTCTGCACCACTGTGTAGAGAGTTCCTGAGTGGGTCACCTTTCTAATCCTGTCAGGATGGTTTCTTAAACTAAATGTACAGGTACTGTACAACTCAGGGACTGTACTCTTGGGCATTTATCCCCGATATATGAAAATGTCTGTTCACATAAAAACAGGTTTTTACATGTATAGCTATAAGCAAATAGCTGCTTTATTCATAAAAAGTTCCAAATTGGAAACAACTCAGATATCCCTCAATATGTGGAAAAAAGGTCAAACTGTGATATAGCCGTTCCGCAATGGAATACTACAGTTCAATCGAAAGGAGTAAACTGTTGCTACAGCCACCTGGATGAATCTCCAGAAAATTACGCTGAGTGAAAAAGCAAACCCTGAAAGTTAATACATACTGTCTGATTCCATTTATCTAGCATTCTTGACTTAGTTGTAGATGTAGAGAACAGATAAGTGTTTGCCAGGAGTTTAGGTCAGGGTGGGAGAGGGCTAAAGCTAGTGTGGCTATAAAAGTGGGAGCATGAGGGATCCTGTGGTGGTGGAAATGTTCTCTCTCTTGATGTGTCAGTGTCAGTGTCTTAATTGTGATATTATGTAATAGTTTTGTGAGTGCTTAGCATTGGGGACCCTGGATAAATGGTACATGAGATCTTTGGTATTTTTTATTATTATTATTATAACTGCATGTGAATATACAGTTATCTCAAAGTGAAATGCTTAATTAAAAATGAATATAAGTGAATGGTTTCCCCTTTCACTCGATAGGGACTTATTTCCTGTTTTACTTAGCTGCTTGGCATCTGTATCACTTGCTGGCTATGTAAAATTTAAATTCAAATCATCTGTTTCAACAGCTATTTTCATCTTTTTTATGGTTGTTTAAAATTGAGGATCCTTGAATAATATGGGCACAGATTTTTCCCCCTCTTTACTTTTTAAAAAACATGAATACTTAGCTATCCTCAAACTACTCAAAATATATGGTTTTAGAGATGTAAAATTGGCCTCATTGGTCATAATACAGTTTTTTTCCCTTCATGTTTAGAATTTCCTTTCAGGACTAATAATAGCAGCTGTGACAGGACAGTGATTTTTTTTTTTTTAATATATAATTTGTTAATTATGTTATGTGAAATGTAACACTGGTGAGGAGTTCATAACGTTGCACAGACTATTGTAGTACTGAAAAAATAGGAATAAGTCCAGTGAATGAGAAAAGTGACACCATTATTGGCGCTCTGAAATTCTGTAGTGACTTACATTGTAGCTAAAATCAACCTTATCGTCTTGCTGTGTTCAAGAGGCTTTTCATTGATTTCTGTTGAGAGGAAAAGCCTTTTTTAACTTTAAAAAGAAAAAGAAAAAAAGGCAGTACTCTCCAGGCCCTGTGGATTATTAAGATCTTTTAGCAGGCACTTGCTTTTTCTCTCAGAAATTAGCTGTTAAAGTCAGAAGGAACTCTTAATAGTTTGCATGGTGTTTGATTAAATGAATGGAACTGTTGAATCAGTACAGAGTTCCAGATTTAATGGAGTGGATATTTACCTCTATTAATCCCCTATGATTACCATAGTTATATTTTCTATATTATAAAAATAAGTTTTTCACATGTACTGGTTTGCCTTATGAAAGATATCTCAGAAAACATAAATTGATTTTTTTGGGGAAAGACTTAAAAGCATGTTATTAAAATATAACTTACAAATGAAACAATATGTGTCTAGCATTGTGGAATAGTTAAATAGTTCTGAGGAGATAAAACTAACTGTGGTACTTGAAGAAATGGCAATATAGCTACTAACTTTGAAGCATTATCTCCATGTTGGGTGTTATTCAAAGCACTTTTTTTTTGTATTAACTCATTTTATCATATCATTACTGTGTGGTAGAGACTATACTAAGATTTCCTGTTTATACATGGGGAAACTGAGGCATAGAGATGTTAAGAACTCCCAGAAGACACTTAAGTGGAAGAGGAGGGCATCTGGCTCTGGGTCTTTGGTTTTAACCACTTTATACTGACTTCTGTAGAGAACTGAGAGCACTTATAATAAAACGTGTAATGTGATCTCATAAGTAATAGGCTAAAATCTGTGAGCTGGAGTCATTAGGGCAGTTTGCCTGGAGAACACAAAAGATTAGCACAAGTGTACATAGGAATGTGATAGCGGCCTGAGCACAAAGCAGTGAGTATTTGCATGTGCTCTATGTGGCGTAGCAGTAAGCAGCTGTGGGGAGCTGAAAGTTTGTTTGGGAGAGCGGTAGAAAACATGGGCCAGATTAGTTAGGGTTAGACACTTTCATGCATTGGAGAAGGAAATGGCAACCCACTCCAGTGTTGTTGCCTGGAGAATCCCATGGACGGAGAAGCCTGGTAGGCTGCAGTCCATGGGGTCGCACAGAGTCGAACACGACTGAAGCGACTTAGTAGTAGTAGTAGTAGTAGACTTTTGAATGGCAAAGTGTGGATTTGGGAAACACATAACAGCAGGAGCCAAATCTATCATAGATACCTTGGATGTGGACTCTTAGAGCTAGACAAGACTATAAAAGTGGCTCTTTAGTTCGTCTGCCTCTATGCTAAGTTCTGTATTTTAGCTTTGCTGTGATTATCCAGAGCGGGGGTAGTGTCGTGAACAAAGCAGTAAACCAAGTATCACAAAGCTTGGACTGTAGTACCAGCTTTTCCAGCTCCTTGCTGTAATGACCTTGAAATGGGTTACTTAATCACAGGCTTTCATTTCCTCAGCTGTATAATGGGTTAGTTTCACATAACTAATTTAGGATTTCTTTGACAACCAAGTGAGATAATCTAACTTTTAACTTATTGGACCCATATAAATTTTTCCTCAGAAAACAATTTGCTAAGCAATAAAGCTGCTAAACAGGAATTAAAATACAGGTGAGTGGGAAGACTTTGTTTTTTTCTGTTCACCTGATACCAGATCTCTTCTGGCTTTGTGATCTATGGCACACTGATGGTTTTTATTCAGCAGGTGTGATTTGGTCACAGGACAGTCTGTCAAGTAGGGGAGAGAAACATATTAAGTATAATGGTATATGAAAAATGATGCTTAGGAAATAATTATGGCTATGGTAATTCAAAAGAGATTATTGCTGCTTGCGAGAAGTGGGAATGTTTTGTGGAGGAGGAAGTGCTGAAAGAGGGATGTGATGCTGAAATGAAGAGAATTTATTTATTTCAGGGGAAGAGAATACAATGAATAAAGGCATAGAGAAAGAAAAACATGTGGCCACAAAATTTGGTATTTTTGTAATAAGTATCTGGGCCAGAAATAATAGGAAATAGATCAAAAAGATGGGATGGGACCAGATTACCAAGAGGCTTGCTTGGTATGCTTTAGAACTTTAGACCCTGAATGTTGTTAGATGTCAAGATCAGCTATCCTGTTGATTATCATAAGGTACTCAGTTCAGTTCAATTTCTCAGTTGGGTCCGACTCCCTGCAGCCCTATTGACTGCATCACGCCAGGCTTCCCTGTCCATCACCAGCTCATGGAGTTTACTCAAACTCATGTGCATCGAGTCAGTGATGCCATCCAGCCATCTCATTCTCTGTCATCCCCTTCTCCTCCTGCCTTCAATCTTTCCCAGCATCCCAGTGAGCCAGTTCTTCGCATCAGGTGGCCAAAGTATTGGAGCTTCAGCATCAGTCCTTCCAGTCATTTCCTTTAAGGATTGACTGGTTGGATCTCTTGCAGTCCAAGAGAGTCCCAAGAGTCTTCTCCAACACCACAGTTCAAAGGCACTCAGCTTTCTTACATCCATACATGACTACTGGAAAAACCATAGCCTTAACTAGACAGACCTTTGTTGGCAAAGTTTAATATGCTGACTAGGTTGGTCATAGCTTTTCTTCTGAGAAGCAAGTGTCTTTTAATTTCATGGCTGCAGTCACCATCTGCAGTGATTTTGGAGCCCAAGAAAATAAAGTCTGTCACTGTTTCCATCGTTTCCCCATCTGTTTGCCATGAAGTGATGGGGCCAGATGCCATGATCTTAGTTTTCTGAATGCTGAGCTTTAAGGCAACTTTTTCACTCTCCTCTTTCACTTTCATCTAGAGGCTCTTTAGTTCTTCACTTTTTGCCATTAGGGTGGTGTCATCTGTATATCTTGGAGAAGGCAATGGCAACCCACTCCAGTACTCTTGCCTGGAAAATCCCATGGACAGAGGAGCCTGTTAGGCTGCAGTTCATGGGGTCGCTAAGAGTCAGGCACGACTGAGTGACTTCACTTTTCACTTTTCACTTTCATGCATTGGAGAAGGAAATGGCGACCCACTCCAGTATTCTTGCCTGGAGAATCCCAGGGACAGAGGAGCCTAGTGGGCTGCCATCTATGGGGTTGCACAGAGTTGGACACAACTGAAGCGACTTAGCAACAGCAGCAGCAGCAGCATCTGTATATCTGAGGTTATTGATATTTCTCCCAGCAATCTTGATTGCAGTTTGTGCTTCATCCAGCCCAGTATTTCACATGATGCACTCTGTATACAAGTTAAATAAGCAGGGTGACAATATACAGCCTCGACGTACTCCTTTCCCAATTTGGAACCAGTCTGTCATTCCACGTCCAGTTCTAACTGTTGCTTCTTGACCCGCATACAGATTTCTCAGGAGGCAGATAAGGTGGTTTGGTATTCCCATCTCTTGAAGAATTTTCCACAGGTTATCGTGATCCACACAGTCAAAGGCTTTGGCGTAGTCAAGAAAGCAGAAATAGATGTTTTTCTGGAACTCTCCTGCTCTTTCAATGATGTTGGCAATTTTATTTCTAGTTCCTCTGTCTTCTAAATCCAGCTTGAACATCTTGAAGTTCATGGTTCACGTATTGTTGAAGCCTGGCTTGGAGAATTTCGTGCATTGCTGCTGCTGCTAAGTCGCTTCAGTCGTGTCCGACTCTGTACGACCCCGTATGTGAGATGAGTGCAATTGTGCGGTGGTTTGAACATTCTTTGGCATTGCCTTTCTTTGGGATTGGAATGAAAACGGACCTTTTCCAGTCCTGTGGCCACTGCTGAGTTTTCCAACTTTGTTGCCATATTGAGTGCAGCACTTTCACAGCACCATCTTTTAGGATTTGAAATAGCTCAACTGGAATTCCATCACCTCCACTAGCTTTGTTTGTAGTGATGCTTCCTAAGGCCCACTTAACTTCACACTACAGGATATCTGGCTCTAGGTGAGTGATCACACCATCGTGATTATCTTGGTCGTGAAGATCTTTTTTGTACAGTTCTTCTGTGTATTCTTGCCACCTCTTCTTAATATCTTCTGCTTCTGCTAGGTGCATACCATTTCTGTCCTTTATTGTGCCCAGAGCAATTTACTACTTTCTGCTCACTACTTTGTAGAGTACAGATTGTGTAGTTATTCAGAGTTTGATTGAAATTATGCCAGTCTTCAACAGTTTTTTATCAGATGAGACACTTCAAGAATAAAAATGTTTGTATGTTAAAATTTCTTGGTGATAAAATTTCCTGCTGATAATATAAAACAAATCTTTTGGGTGTGCTTGCTTCTCTTGGGCCTTTTGGGATTCCTCAACATCATAGACACTAACTAGGATGATATTCCTAAAGGTGTGAAATCCCATTGCCATGTACAGTGCTGTTTCTAACAGGCATGGGTCATAAATATTTGGTAGTGGTTGTCAAGTAAACTTCACACAGTATTAAAACTTTAAATAGTGACTTTTAGTTGTTTTGAAAAACCAACAGTGCCAAGTGAAAAACCAAGTGATAAATAGTTATGTTTTATAGATATGTGATTTAAATCAAAATAATGATTTTTATTGATTTTGTGTGTGTGTGTGTGTGTGTGTGTGTGTGAATGTTTGACATCAGAAAAGTAGTTCAGACTTGCTGCTTAAATGGAGATCTGGTTTAATTGACATTTCCGGAAATTGTTCAGATTTCAAGTTGAATAAATGATTTATTGTTACTTTACTGACGTTTTGAGTATTTGCCACATAGTTTTTTCTTAAGCTGAGTTTCTTTGAAGCCTAAAGTTTTATTATTCTTATTGCTTCCTGGAAAACCTCATTTCAGTGACAGATTTGATTCAAAATGAGAGGTTGGCTAGTTGCCACTTCGCTGAAAACATCCCTCTCTTCTTTGTTATACAAACTCCACATTTCCTGAAAGTATTCAGTTTCCATTTGTGCACTTTTGAAAACTGTTTTGCATACCATCCATATTCTGTAATTGTTAATTTACTTTTGTTAGTTTTTGTTATTTAATAGGCAGGAGAATATTGTTCACCATATTTGACCTCAGATTGATTGTAATTATTCTAAAAGTTTAAGGTTTAACTAAAGATTGTGGCAACCTTACCAGAGGGGCTCTGACTTTCTGAATGTTGAGCAGACTTCTCCAGTGTGTTCTCTATAGCCCGTGAAGAGTACATTTGCTGAAACCCCATATTTGTCATTTCTTTGGACTCATCACTGAAGCAGTGCAACAGTGAGGTTAAACTGTCAGCAGTAATCCTGAAATGAGGCTTAAGGGTGGTTGGAATGGTGGTTTGTAAAGTGTTTAGAACTTCTCTGGTTTCTGCCTGGTGTAATGTTCAAACTTTGGAGTTTGTCCTCACCAGTTATCTCAAGGAGAGTTCTATTTCCCAGGGACTCTGTTGTTTTGTTGTTGTTCATCTTCTTCACACACACGTTTCTTTTTTTGTTGTTTTTTTTAACACATGGAGAATTTATAACCCATTTAAGAAAGAATCTGATCTTAATTTCCCCTTCCCCACACACTAAAAAGTAGTGCTGTTTAATTTCATTGACTCCTATGAATAAACTTTCAGAGATTGTGAACATATTGGAGTATTTATCTTATAGTTGAAAATTGACATTTCACCTTAGTGGTTGTTTTGCTTGTATTATAGAATTAACTTAAAGGTCTTAGTACTAAAGTACATATTTGTTTATAAATGCTAGGAATTGACAGTTCAGGAATTTATTAGGTGGTGTTCAGAAATTTAAAATTTGATATTTTAAAAATCAAATGTCCTCCTTAGTGGTATTTAGTCATTTTATTTGGTATGCTTTATGATACCACTTTATGCATTAACTCAGTTTTTACAGATTGAGATTTTAAAATGTGCATTTAAAAATTTAGCCCACCAGTCCTATATTTAATATCTGTGAACTGAACAGTTGCTCATAGGTGATGTTTCATTTAAGAAGTTTATTAAAATATTTAATTGTTCACAGCAGGGTTTGTGAAAATCTCAGGTTTTAGCACAGTCAGAATCTGCATAGCCACTTTAACCACCGTGAACTTATTTCCTAATATTTACACCCAAACAGGTGTGTTACAAACTGTTGTCACTTGTGGAGTCCCATTAAGTTCAAATCCTTCTCTGGACCTTTTTAAAGTGCTTGTAATACATTGGTTTAAATCAACTTTTCTCTCAACACGTTTTTGGTAATGTTTTTTCAGATTTGTAAACTGCAAGAAATATATGCAAAAATTCCCTCCTTCCTTCCTTTGCTGAACATTCACACACCTCAGGGAACTTGAAATCTCAAGAAGGGCAACAAACGTGTATCTTTGTATTTGAGGAGCAGCATGTTAGCAGGGTGATCAAAGTGCTCTGATGGTGCTTTGCTGGAACTTTAAGGGAGAAGGCACTTTCTAAAGGGGATAGTCCTTGAACACTGACCAGGATTTCATGAGAAGGTATCTATGTCTCTCTGTTTCTCCCTTCTGTTTTTTATTTGCTTTGTATGTCAGGAATAATACAGTAGAGAATGAGAAATTGACAGGTAGAATAGAGGATAAGCAGAGAGGATAGATAGAATTTGCTGGAGCAGTGTTCTTCAGTAAGCCATAGGAAATGGGGAGAAGTGCAGAAGTGAGAGGTGGCTTTAGATAAGAGCAAAGACATATCTGTGTAATAAGAGAGGAGATAAGAATTGATGAGTACAGATGCAGTAGGTGGTAGATGAGGAATGTGGAATTTCTCCTTCAGTGGTTTTTAACTATCATTGAAAAAAGAAGCAAGGTCATCACTTGAGAGCAAAGATAGAGGAAGAGAGGCTTGTAGAGGGCAAAGAAGAAAAGGGTTAGTCTTGCGCGAGCAGTAAAGTGAAGGGCCTCTGGAAAAGTGATTTAATTCTCTGCATGATGGCAGGAGCCCACTTAAGTTGTGGTTTTGAATTTAAAGTATCACCAGTTTGTGTGGGTTTGGGTTTCATGTAGTCACATTCAACTGTAGGTTGAGGCACTGATTAGGTGGAGAGTTGGATTTAACTGGAGTTGTGTCAGAGTGTACAAGGACATGAGAAAGGGCCAAGGCAGTTGAAGGTTCATGCACAGTGACTATAATGAGCGACCACGGAATTTCACCTAGGAGAAGGCATGAGAATGAGGGACAAGAAAGGTGGTGGGACCTGTGGGTTATGAACTCCACGGTTTTCCAGTTGCCTGAAGTTCACTGTGGTAATACCAATTTGAATTATGATTTTAGGCCTTACTACTGGTAGTAAAGAAAGTGAAGTGAAGTCACTCAGTCGTGTCCTGCTCTTTGCAACCCCATGGACTGCAGCCCACCAGGCTCTTCCGTCCATGGGATTCTCCAGGCAAGAATACTAGAGTGTGTTGCCATTTCCTTCTCCAGGGGATCTTCCCAACCCAGGGATTGAACCCAGGTCTCCCACATTGCAGGCAGACACTTTAACCTCTGAGCCACCAGGGAAGGTAGTAAGGGTGCATTAACCACGGCCTCCCCGCTCCGCCTCCCGCCCTCCCCCCACCCCCCAAAAAAAAGTTTATTTTGAGATTCTCCTAGTATTCCGTTTTTTTGAAGGCATAATCTGTAGAAATACATCCCCCCCCTTTTGTTCCAACTCACAAACATTATTTTAGTTAAAACTTTGGCTTCCTTTAAAGAAATTATTGTTTTCCAGTGTAATTTGTGATAACATGAGTGTTTTTATATTCTTGTTGTCTAAATTGCTGGTGCCAGATTCCAGTTGGATGATGTGCAAAGGAATTTTAGGTTTAGGTGATGTCATGTGTAATCTCAAACAGAGGACCAAATGCTTGAATGAGAATTTTTTAAGAAGTTAGATTATACCTTTTTTTTTCCTTAAAAAAGAAAATGTTCATAAATGGTATATTTAGATAAAATTTCAAGGTATGTTTCTATTTAACAAGGAACTCCTTTCCAAGTTTTTTTAGAAGTTGTTTTCTACATATAAACATTGTAATTATATGGTAAGGAGGAACTGCTACAGTTTTGATTAGCCCTTTAGGTTTGATTAGTGCTGAAGACAGCTTAAAATATATATTACTATAAATAAATTTCTTTTGGATCCCCTTAATTAAGATTCTACCTTTTCTTGCACACAAATTGATGTAATAGTGATACTTAGAATTACTGAACCTGTGTCTTACAGTAGGTGAGGGGGATGGGGTCTAGGGCATCTTCTTAGGGACTTGTTAGCAGCCTGGATAATCCATCTGTGTCGGTTTCTCAACCTTGGCACTGACGACGTTTTGGGCTGTATAATTCTTCCTTTAGAGGGCTGTCCTGGGCACTGTAAGATGTTAAACCACGTCTTGGGCCTTGATTCACTAGTTGCTCAGTCTTGACAATCAAAAACTTTGACCTTAGAGGTCAGAATTGCCTCAGGTTGAGTACCAGTGATTTATGGTAATAGAAGAGGGACTGAGGTTCTGGCATTTGGGTAGAGGTGGAGTTCTGCATCTGTGGAAATTATTTTCCAGTTACTTTCTCTATTGAAGTGGAAAGTCAAGTCATGAGAGAAAGAACAAATGGCAGGCAGGTGGCTGTTTCTGTAGTTTTGTCTTTGTTCTGTGGTGGTTGACACTGCAACACTGGCATTTTAGAAATTTATCCTGATCAATCAAGATACAATCCCAGTAACACTTCAGCCTGACATGGTCAGCTGTAATCTTTATAGACTTATTCAACAAGTCATATTTTTCTATGTATATCCAGTCGACTTATTTAAAAAATGAAGTTCTCATTCTTTTTGATTTGACTTTGGGCACATCTAACCATTTGTTCTATTCAGAAAATATTTCTGTCCTTGCCTTCTGTTGAGCCTCACTTTCTTGGCTTGCTTTCTTCTCCACTTTCTTGAGTTTCATTGCACTGATAGGCAATAATAGAGTCTTCTGTTGTAAACTGCACTAGCTTGGAGTTTTATGACCAAGGCAGTGTGGTCAAGCCACAGAGACTGAGGTGAAATCCTAAAAAGTTGTTCCAGCTAGCAGTTTGGAATGAAGAACGCCATGAAGGAAATCACTTAGATTATAGAGATACTCAAGTAAAGAATGTTGACAGTTATGAGATATGACCAGCATCTTTTAACTGGTGCTTACTGTTGTGTCATTGGCATCTTTTACAACAACCCTTTCAGGTAATTACTTAAAATCTTTTCAATAGCTATGCATATAGATTCAAAATACAGCTGGTGGTAGCCGGGTAAGCAACTGCTAATTCTGCAGTGAGTGAGTGTTCCATGGAGATGGCCATATCATCTCTACTGTACTTGAGGATTTTGTCCTGAATCTTTTTGGTTTCTCCTTCCTTCTCCCTTTTCTTTCTTCTACTGTACTCTCCTGTAACATTTTAGAAGCAGTTTGTGTCCTGCTCAGGTACATGAATGTCCCCATTACTTGACATGACTGTTGGACCTTGAGAAACCTTCCCACTTATCCTTAACCCATATACACAATATTATTTTTTATCTGCGTCAACAGTTTCTCTGAGTTTAAATACAGGCCAAATGAGTTTTATATTAAAATTCTATTTTACAATATGAGTTAAGAAAAAGTCTCCACTACTTCTTGACATGAAACTGCTCTCTTTGTAAAAACATCATGTACATATACACACATAAGTAACTGGAGATTTTAAATCTTTTTTAATTTTTATTTATTTTTAATATAAATTTATTTATTTTAATTGGAAGCTAATTAGTTTACAGTATTGTATTGGTTTTGCCATACATTAACATGAATCCGCCACAGGTGTACACGTGTTCCCCATCCTGAGCCCCCCTCCCACCTCCCTCCCCATACCATCCCTCTGGGTCATCCCAGTGCACCAGCCCTGAGCATCCTGTATGGGAAGAACTTCTTAAACAATTTTGGACCTAAGAAGCAAAACCATAATTACTCATTACCTTTCCATTTTGAATAACTGTTCTGCTTTCAGTGTTCCCCTTTTATACAAACAATTTATGTATGTATTTTCAAAGTGCATATTCCGTGGAGAAAATAAGTATACTTTAAAATGGGTAGTGCAGAATATTAATTCACTTCACAAAAATTCTTTCTGATATAGATTGCTTTGCTTATAGAGCAAAACTGTATAGTCTGCAATAAGTTCTTTATATTAATTTAGAACCCACTTAACAAAAAGATGTTAGATTTTTTCTCATTTCACACTCCCTTTCAAATGCTAAGTAATGAGGATATCTTAGGAGTGAATATTGAGTGATTGAGGCCCCAAAGTTTGGAATTCCTAATACGTGCTGCATACTGCAAGGCTGATTAGGATACACCTTTGGTGAGAGACTCAGTAGGTGATCAATCAGGAAGGACGTTATTCTGTACAAAAGAGGTGAAGACAAGGTAAGGGGTGGTTGCTGCTGGTGCTGCTGCTAAGTCGCTTCAGTCGTGTCCGACCCTGTGTGACCCCATAGATGGCAGCCCACCCGGCTCCCCCGTCCCTGGGATTCTCCAGGCAAGAACACTGGAGTGGGTTACCATTTCCTTCTCCAATGCATGAAAGTGAAAAGTGAAAGTGAAGTCGCTCAGTCCGACTCTTCGCGACCCCTCGCGACCCCATCGACTGCAGCCTACCAGGCTCCTCAGTCCATTGGATTTTCCAGGCAAGAGTACTGGAGTGGGTTGCCATTGCCTTCTCCGAAGGAGTGGTTAAGAATGGTATTAATGTATCACAGGATTACAGCGTTGTTTTGGTATTAATAAAAATATATTCATGTTCTTTAGTTTGTATATTGGATACTTCTAACAGTAGGGAAACTGATATTTTTTCTTTCAAATGACTGCATAGCTTTCCATAGATACATAGTTGAATTTAGCTCCAATTTTGACTTTAATTTTCAGAATTATTTATTACATACAGCTTTGTAGGTCAGTCTCAAAGAACAGTTAGCTCTGCAAGTCGTTAAGACTTTAGGTCTTCCTAACTGTGAAATTAGGATAATTTGTCAAATTGTATAAATATTTCAGTACAAAATACTCTGTTATCAAAGTATTTGGTTGAGTACCATAGAGGAGTATAACATCTGGCCATCAGAAATGTAACACAAATCTGTAGAGTTAACTCTGAAAATTCTGTAATCTATGTTGAGAATTTTGCTTTGGACATTTCAGTGAAATAATTGTTGTCGTAAAATTCAAGTTGCTGTTAGTAAATATTATTTTGGACACTGAGTTCTAAATGTGATAATGTACTCTTTTAATGTGCTACTTTTTTTTATATGATAGGTTTATATTTTGGTGTGTTTTTAATAATACAAAATTAACTATGCAGGGAGATAATCAGTAATGAAAGAGGCCTATTAAATGTAGTAAGAATAGTGTGGTTGGGTACCAAATTAATAATGTCAATATAAGATGAAATTTTAAAATTATACTTGAGAAATTTTCATGTGAAATGTCTGAGATTTAAGTCAAACTACTGTTTCTAAGTACTTAGACACGGGGAAAATAAGAATCATATTGGGAATACAGATGAATAACTATAAAAGTGGATGTAAATTATGTAAAAAGTTTTATATTATGTGGTGATTGTTTCTAATTTGTATACTTGTAGCTGAAATGTTTTTGCTTAGCCAGTAAAAAACCTTCATCTCTTCAGGTTATTATCTTGTCCATTTATGTAGTGTAGAACTTTGGTTAACCTTTACCTGCAAATATGGAGTATTGTTCTCACATTTAATGTAAGTGTTTGCACTGGGTCATCCTAGCTTTGCCATTCTTCCTCTTTCTCATATATAGTGTGAAAGTGAAGGTCTCTCAGTTGTGTCTGACTCTTTGCAACCTCATGGACTATACAGTCCATAGAATTCTCCAGGCCAAAATACTGGAGTGGGTAGCCTTCATAGGATTATTCTCTTAGTTGACCCCTTATATAGATAGTCCTTTTTCCTTTTGATTCCTGTAATACAAATTGTGTGATACTGATATATTTGGTTTTGTTAATTTGGTGAGGTGGAAATGATAATAGAGTTGGTTGTATGGGTGATATTTTGTCAGTCATTGGGCCAATATTTAGAAACATTTACCAATTTCTTTGCATCTCACATTTCTCGTATCTTGATATCTAACACTCTGTAAGGGAGTCAAGGAAAGGAAATGTAGTATATTAAACATCTCTGATTAAATTGTCTTGTCATGCTTTCAAGGGAAGACAGAGACAAACTATGAAACAGGATGTGTACTTTTTATTATAGCATATATGTGTTTTATCATACTATATTTAAAATACCTCTTTTACTACCCTGTATCCTGCCATGTTAAAATAAGACAGTCCTATGTTTCTGAATCATGGTGACATAGTTTCTTGACTTTGTTGTTCTCTCTGCTTGTAGTGGTTTTATTGCTGTATGTGAAGATAATGACATTCAAAGAACACCTACAGTGCCATGGTTAGCCAAGTTACGTTTAACCGTTGCAGTTCTTATTTTGAGATCTTAGATTCATGTTTTTAAAAACATGATAGGTGCTTTTGATTGAAAAAAATTCACTTTGAATCCGTACTTTTTTCTGTGGGTGAGAGTTTCTTAGGTTGAGGATCACTAGTTTGGCAAACTTCTTTTTTCTTTTTCTTTGCTTCTAGTGTGCCATGCCCCTGTCTCCAAAGATGAGCAAGGCATATTTTCTGATCAGTTACATCACAGTCTGTAATGCTGTCTATAAAAGCTGTTAGCTCTGGGACTGGGAGAGACAACTGTTGTCTTCTATGCAAGCTCAGAAGAACACTTGTTTTTTGCCTTAAATGATTTGGAAGGAAGCATAATGAGGAAATGCTTATTGCTTGGAAGACACTGTGTCAAGAGGGATGGAAACTCATGTATATTGAAATTTTCCTTTGTGCTAGACAGTTTATGAGGCATCTTCCTGTATGTTACCTCAATTATTATTCTTAACAGTTATGCTATGATGTATGAAGTGTTCTGAGTCTACTGAAGTTCCAGTACATATTCAGGGTTACACAGATGTGAAGTGAAGGCTCGTGACCACTCAGTTTTAAGGTGGTGAAGCTAAGGCTCTAGAAGTTTTTGACTTCAGATCTTTTTTTTAGTATGCTTTTTTGCCTTGGGGTAGATGCTTAGTATTCCAGATAAAGTAGCTAGTAGGGAGTAGAAGATTACCTAAATTCTATAAAATGTACTTTCATTTTCTGTGGCCATTTATTGAAAGCTGGAGGTTTCTCATTTCTAGAGAATAAGAACTGGAAGATGTTCTTTCAGATATATTTACTTGTCTGGAATATATGGCAGAAGGATCTTTTTGGTAATGATGTCACTAGTTACTCATGATGCAGTTGCACTTTGTTATGACCTTTCTCATTGAAAGTGAAGGGAGAAGATCACTGGTATCTGACTGAAGTTTTTACATCTGAAAATGTGATTCTTTAATTTTAGAAAGGAACTCTTTGGTCCTTTTCTTGAGTCATGGACTTAGAGGTAAGCAGTTGTACACAATTTTAACCTCTGTGCAAACTAGGGATATGTGTTGGGGAACTTATACCCAAGTGGGTCTTGATTGAGTCTTTCATGGCCCAGAAGGAGATTCTGCAGTTTTATGTCCCTGGACTTTGCCTGTGGTTTTTTGTCTTATTAAGCACTTGTTAATTTAGAAACAAAAACAACGGAAATTTTGGATAATGAGAAAAGTCATATTTATAAAATCTGCTTAAAGCTGATTTAAAAAATAATAAGTTGAGAGTTTTCAAAAGTTTATCTTTGGTCAGCATATCTGATTGACAGGATAAAATGTAATAAGGATAAAGGTGAAACCCTGCATTAAGGTTTTAAAAAAGCAGATTGACAGGTATAGATGGAGGAGCTGGGGCTTGACAGTATTGTGAGTAAAAGAAAAGAAGCTGGATATTTTGGTCTGTGCCTAGTGAAGTTTACATGATACCTAGTCTGTCTTGATATAAGCATTGTATTCAGGTCAGGGTACTTGAGTAGTTTTACTGCTCTTTCTTCATCAGAGATGTCTGAAATTAGATGCTCATGTTGGAAAGCTTCATTCTAAGGACTTTGAAAACTGGAGCCGTGACAGGACAGAAGGGTTGGTTGGGATGGGGCTAAGTCTGGGGACCATGTCATACTAGGAATGGTTATAGCAATTAGATATATTTAGCCTAAAGAGGAAACAGAAAACACATGTTGGACTTTTAGAGACTTATAAAATAGTCTCTGTTGTAAACAAAAAATTATTTTGTATTATTTTCCAAGAAGTGGATGTAAGTTATAGGACTACAGATTTAACTTAGTATAAGAATAGAGATTATTATAAATCCATTGTCTCATTAGGTAGGGAGCCTCCATCTTCCCAGCAAAAACAAATCTCTGGGAGAGAAGCCATTTGGCTATCTCTAACAGGGCTTTCCACGACTTGGCGACTGAACGACAACAACAAGCCTTTGCAGTGCAAGTTTTTTAGATGCTTACTCAACAGCCCATAGAAGTTGATTTATAATCCATCAGTTTCAAATGTGGTATGCAGTCACAGGGGTGAGAGGGAGTCCTTTAGTCTCTTTCAGGAACTGAAAACAATTTTTGTAATATTTGCCTTTTTCACTGTGTTGAAATTCGCGCCGATGGTGCAAAAGCAATGGTGTGTCAAACTGCAGGTGCCTTATGAAATTAAGGCAGAGGTATCAAACTGTATTAGTTGTCATTGTTTTATTCTTCATTGCCACACATTCAAAGAAGACAGTACCTTATATTTAAGTGTCACTGATCAAGACATAAAAATTATTAACTGTATTAAATCTTAACCCTTGAGTATGTGTCTTTTTAATATCCTATGAGGAAAACTAACAAGCATATACATACGTCAGACACTTATGCTCAGGGTAGTTATCTCAGGGGGAAGCATTTGTGCAGTTATCTGAATTTTGTGTTAAACCAGCTGCTTTCTTGGTTTTCAAAGGGCAACTGACAAACTATAGTTTCAGACCTAGGTATTAGGCAGATATTTTCTCCAAAATGAACTTGAAGTGAGCTTGTCAAGGAAGACTGATGTATTTGTTGCTTATTATCAAATTTGTGATTTCATGTGAAAATTATAGTTTGAAAACTTCTATCAGCTACTGTGTTTTCTTAGGTTCCCAATACCTAAAGATTTTTCTGATGAGATCTTTGGAGATAACAGTAAGTGTGATTTTATATTTGGATATTGTATGGTAATGGTAACCCACTCCAGTATTCTTGCCTGGAAAATCCCATGGATGGAGGAGCCTGGTGGGCTACAGTCCATGGGGTCACAAACAGTAAGACACGACTGAGTGACTTCACTTAATGGTAAAATATGTCAGCAGATAGAAGATCTGCATAACTCAGAACGAGTATTTTCCAGACAATCAGTGCATGATATTACAAAATCATGCATTGAGTTAACAGGTCCATTTAGAGGGCAAGGCAAACAGTGGGGTTTTAATGTGACAGATGATGGAAAGTTCATTGATACAGGTTTTTAGATTGTACTAATGTTTAGAAGCTACCATTTATCAGCTTTTGGTATAACACAGCTAATTCTAAGGATTATTAAAATGTTATTCCTTTCTTCTCCAAGTACCTATTTGCATGGAGTTGGATTTTTTTTGGTAAACTTTAACCAAGACAGCATATTACAATGTATTGCATTTAGAAGCAGATCAGCAATTCAGTTGTCTTCTATTAAGGCAGACTTAAAAGTGGTTAGCAATAATGAAAATCAGCACCCCTTTACTCAACTAATTTTGGTGAATATAGTTATTTTTCCTATGAATAATATATTGTGTGATGATATATAAGTATAAAGGGATCCATTACTCTTGGTGCATGACTTCAGCTTTATATTTTCATCAGTTTGCCTAGGTATGATCCAGCTCTGGGGACCTGAGACATTTTCAGAAAGAAGTTGATTTATAATCCGCAGTGCTTGTCAGTTAATTGACAATGGAGTGAATTGGGAAAGCTCATTGCTCTCCAACATGCTTTTTCATTGTGTCTTGGTACCTGGGAAACTAAATTAGCAGTGTTAAAGGATTGCTTGGTGAACATGAGATAAAGGAATTGAATGTTTTCTGGGACGTGTTATACTGTGTCCCTGCTGCGCAGTAGTGAGCACCTCTGCTGTCTAGTGTCTGTTGTTTACCATGTTTCTGTTCTGTACAGGCTCCTTTTAAATTCTTAAAAAAAAAAAATATATATATATATATTTTTTTTATATAAATACGTATATATTCCCCCAAACCCCATTGTCTCATAATTGATTCAGTGCTGTAATGTTTTTCTAAGGCCAAACTCTGATCACTTTGATTCAGCTCACCAGACATCTTAGTCCTGTCACATTTTGAAGACTCCTTTAGGCAACTTACGCTTCTTATTGTCTTTCATTTCAGAGAGTGTTCCCCCCGTCCCACCTCCACCCCCACCCCCGACCTTGTCTGTAGCATCTGGTGGGCTTCCATTTGGATCATGTTCTTTTAAAAAGTATTTCAGAGTCTGTATTATACGCCTAGGCCTGGCACTTTTTTTTTTTTTTTTTACTCCCTCCTACAATCATTGTTGGAATTGTTTAATCAGATGACTGTCTTTTTAGGCTTGTTGAAGAAGAAAATTCTAATTTTAGTTTGCATCTTGGAAATTTATAAAACAGCGTGACTTCCAGGAGTATCTTGCGGGATTAAACAGTTGTTTTTGTAGACTTGGTTGGATTCTATAGGCTTTGGGGTTACTCACATTTAAGACAGGTTTAATTTTCTCACCTTCCTTCAGATTGGAGGCCAGGAAATACGTGAGGGGAGGAGCCTAATAGTTTCTCATCACAAAGATTTGTGCTGTTTATTTGTTCATTCACTTAGAAAATGTTTCTTAAGCACCAGGTACTATTCTAGGAGTTAAAGAGGTGTGTTACTTCTGTTTAGTACTCTTATTTGTCCTCATGACTAATTCAGTTAAATTTTTAGATAAAACTAATTTAATCACATTTAGGATTTTATATGTAGGAATAAAAATGTCTTCATTTTGAACTTAAAGAACTACATTCACATAAAGATCTTCAATTTTATACTTCCAACAGGTGTGTAGCACAAGATCAGGTTGTCTTAATAGATATTGGTGATAGACTTGGTACATGTAGCTTAGATGGTCTGTGAAAATTTACATGTGGTGAATTTGTTAGAAGATTTTCTAAGTTTTATATATATATATATATTTAAAAAGCTAACATGTATTTTATCTTGAATATTTTAAATGTGGTGAAAATGTCTAGAAAATGTCATTCCTTTGAATAAACATCATTAAATAAGCTTGTCGGTCAATTCATATGGATTTTTATAAAATACAGTCCATCAGTTCCAGGCACAAAAAGCAGTATTATAGCTATTAGTGTGATCAATACACATCAAAAGGAAATGTTAGCAATGAAGCAATAATGAATAAGGAAGTCAAGGAAATAAAAATATAGGTGAGGAAGGAACACACTGGAATGTCTACATGGCTGTAACACAGTGTTTTTTAAGGTAGCTAAGTTTAAAATTGGTTACTATTTGACATTGTGTAGTCAAGTCTCTCTAGTAAATTGTGTTGTAAGGGAATACACATAATATGATGAATTGATCTCTTGACACTTCAGAATAATCTCTACATAAAACAAGTACTTGTAAGTGATGGCCCTTACTTAGAGAACAAGATTTTAAGAAGTGTAAATATTATGGGGAAAAATTAAACCTCCACATCCTAAATCAGTATAACTACAATGAGGAAAAATGAATTATACAGTATCTGCTGGGCTGTTGATTATGACACTTTTATATTAAAGTATTACATCCTTAACAGGCTGGCATCTAATCTGCTTCCCAAATTAAAATTAAAAAAAAAAAAAATCAGTTGTTTAATCTGCCTTCTTTTAAGGGATCCTTTTATGTATAAAAAATGATATTATTCCTTTCTTTCCAAAAATTTCAACCCTAGTATCTTTTTATCTAACTTTTTATCTTAGTGAATTAAAATATATTCTATAAACCATTTTATTCCCTTCAGGAAGTTGCTTTACTTTGAGTTTTCTTTTCTACCCCTTTTCCTATCCATTTCTTTATTTTTATAAATTCATCTTTAATCCTTTGTCTCTCTGAAGCACAGTCTAGTTTTTAAAGATTTAATTCTAGAATAGCTTCTTATTTTTATGATGTAAATTCATGGGTTTATATATGAAGAATTTTATCTTCATGCTCGAAGTCAAAGGATGAAAAATTTGATCCCTAAAGAGGAGTTTTGCCAAATTTCCAATTCAGTGAAAGTAAATTGTTGTGGGATTGCAACTGAAAAATGTGGTAATAAATTTTCTTACTGAAAGATGTATACTGATTTTTTAATCACCTGTTTTCACTCCCTCACTCAGCAGTTATTAATTGCTCAGTTTGTACCAGTCACTGTGCTGTAAGCACTGGGGAGTATAGTGGTGGATGCAGACACACTTGAACTTTTGCAGTCTTTGAATTTAAACCGTTGGGGAGATGTAGGCATTAGTAAAGTCACATGCTGCTGCTGCTGCTGCTAAGTCGCTTCAGTCGTGTCCGACTCTGTGCGACCCCATAGACAGCAGCCCACCAGGCTTCCCCGTCCCTGGGATTCTCCAGGCAAGAACACTGGAGTGGGTTGCCATTTCCTTCTCCAAAGTAAAGTCACATAAATACACACACAAAAAATCACAACTGCCATCAGTACAGACTGGATTGTATGGTGCTATGTAGATAGGACGGGACTTAATAAAAGAAAATCAGTTGTCTGAGAAAGTGGTGTTTGAACTGCAATGTGAAGGTAGAGTAGACTTGAAGTGGATGAAGAGAGGAGTGACAGTATTTCTGTGGCAGATGTGACAGCAGCCCTTGGTAGCAGGAAGCTCTGTGTATTGCAGGAATGGAAGATCAGTGTGGCTGTAGCAGAGAAAGTGCCTGAGAGAGTGTTATCAGATGAGATAGATCTGAGTGTCAGTGGGCGCAGACCAGGCACAGCCGGGTTACAGATGGCTCTCCAGACAGGATAAGGACTTATCCTAAGAACTAGCAGAATCGGTGTTACATATTTTAAGCAAGAATTGGAAGTGGGGGCGCTGAGGGAATGTGTGCAGATGAGGATTGAGAAAGGAAAGGTGTGACTTGGGGCAGAATTTAGTGTGCAAGGTGGATAGAAGAGGATGTGACCAAAAAGAGGGCAGGCACGGACATTCTGCTCAGGAAACTTGTATAGTCTGCCAAGGAAGTGATGATGCCTTCTTTTTTTGTTGTTGTTGGTTTTTTAAAATTGCTGTAAGCCCCCTTTCCGAGGCAGTTTCTAGCACGTTATTGCGTTAGAAGCTTGGATGTTATTTATCCCACTGTTTTCCTGCAGCACCAGTGCAGATGGCTGCTTGTTTCTTTGGATTATTAACACAGATATAATCCGAAAGCAGCTAGATGAAGGCTAGTATTCGTAAGCATGCATTGTAATGTGCTTTTGGGAGACTGATTAAAAATGTATGAGTATAAGGTGATCCTTAATTGGTTTATATTCCAGTTACACATTCTGCTAGTCATTACTGTGGCAGCATAAACTTCTGACATAAACAAATGACTAAAAGTAACCATAAGTTGAAACACTTATTAGTAGAGAATAGTCTTTGAATTGTGTTAGCTGTAGCCTACATTTAAGGCACTTAAATGAATTCGTTACCTAGGTTTTACTGTTTTGCTTCTTGCTGTGTCTTTGAAACTAGTGTACACCCTTACAGATGTAAATTATGGTAGCAGTTATTCATCACTAAGCTGTGGTCCTGTGTGTAATTGTCAGTGTACAAATACTGAAGCTACAGCAGAAACCTACTGCCCTCTTCTTTGGCAAATGTGACTGAGAGTGGGAGATAATGCCTGAAGACTTTAGCCAAATAGCCATCTGTTCAAAGTGTCTTGTTTTAAAATGTAGGGACTCATGTCACATCAGTCAGAAGAGGCTCTTTGCAGCTGCAGCAGCTTCTGTTGCAGTTAAATAAACAAAAAGTGTTTCTCCTTCATATTTTACTGCTCTGTTCCTAAGTCTCTTTTTGTTGTTGAATTTGTTTTCTTTTGTGTACATAGGATTTTGATTGAGAAAGTTGAATTGTTTATCGACAGGTGGGTTCAGCTCATGAGTGAATGGTCTGAGAATATTAAATACTTTTTTGGGGGCCAATCTCTGAAGTAATAAAGGTAAAACTGAGTGGGAGAAATGATTTAATTCTTTTTCTTGATGTACATGGTTATGTGCCTTGGCACATAGTGCAGATAGGAGAAGAAGGACATGGACAAGGAGCAGCAAGTAGGTCCCCATGAAGTAACCTCACCCACAATATTTGAACCCAGTATAATTTAGGAATCTGTGAGTGGACCTATATCTTTTTAAATATGTAAAGTTTTATGATCAGTATTACATAGGCCAACTTGCCGTTGTAGTTTAAAGTGTTTTTCCCCCTTCCCCAAGAGTTTCAGTTTTACTTCTTTTATCATGTGATGCCTTCTGTGGTTGAAACAATCATTGTTTTATTCTTGTGATATTATAGGCTTTGAAAATGCATTGCTATTGTGTGTCTCATTACTGCTAAAGGCCTGCCAGTGAAGTCCCTCAGTCGTGTCCGACTCTCTGCAACCCCATGGGACTGTAGCCCACCAGGCTCCTCCCTCCATGGGATTCTCCAGGCAGGAGTACTGGAGTGGGGTGCCATTGCCTTCTCCAGGGGATCTTCCCAACCCGGGGATCGAACCCGGGCCTCCTGCATTCCAGGAAGACGCTTTAACCTATGAGCCACCAGGGAAGCCAAGGCCTGCCAACTTGAAGATATTACTGGAAAGTCAGTTTATATTAGTCTGTTTTATAAAAGTTTTAAAAATACAATTTCAGGTTAATTCACCTCTAAGCAAGTATTGTGTGTTATATGTATGTACTTTTTTTATTTAGAAAACCTTTATTGTGAATCTTTGTAAAAACCCTTTCCATGTACATTTAAAATTTATTCACCTTATAAACAATGCAGTTATCACAAATATTTATTATATAAAGAGAGGTGTAGTTAATGAGTATTTTGGATTTAATATATATTTTTCATTAATAAGGGTGATATTATAATTAGTAGCTGAGAAAAGAAGAGACGCTAAAGGCAAAGGAGAAAAGAAATACCCATTTGAATACAGAGTTCCAAAGAATAGCAAGGAGAGATAAGAAAGCATTCTTCAGTGATCAGTGCAAAGAAATAGAGGAAAGCAATAGAATGGGAAAGACTAGAGATCTCTTCACAAAAGTTAGAGATACCAAGGGAAAATTTCATGCATAGTTGGGCACAATAAAGGACAGAAATGGTATGGACCTAACAGAAGCAGAAGATATTAAGAAGAGGTGGCAAGAATACACAGAAGAACTATACAAAAAAGATCTTCATGACGCATAATCACAGTGGTGTGATCACTCACATAGAGCTAGACATCCTGGAATGCGAAGTCAAGTGGGCCTTAGGAAGCATCACTACGAACAAAGATCGTGGAGGTAATGGAATTCCAGTTGAGCTATTTCAAATCCTGAAAGATGATGCTGTGAAAGTGCTGCACTCAATATGCCAGCAAATTTGGAAAACTCAGCAGTGGCCACAGGACTGGAAAAATCAGTTTTCATTTCACTCCCAAAGAAAGCAATGCCAAAGAATGCTCAAACTACTGCACAATTGTACTCATCTCACACGCTAGCAAAGTAATGCTCAAAATTCTCCAAGCCAGGCACAGTATGTGAACTGTGAACTTCCAGATGTTGAAGCTGGATTTAGAAAAGGCAGAAGAACCAGAGATCAAGTAGCCAACATCCGCTGGTTCATCGAAAAAGCAAGAGAGTTCCAGAAAAACATCTACTACTGCTTTATTGACTATGCCAAAGCCTTTGACTGTGTGGACAACAACAAACTGTGGAGAATTCTTTAAGAGATGGGAATATCAGACCACCTGACCTGCCTCCTGAGAAATCTGCATGCAGGGCAAGAAGCAACAGTTAGAACTGGACATGGAACAATAGATTGGTTCCAGATCGGGAAAGGAGTACATTAAGGCTGTATATTGTCACTCTGCTTATTTAACTTATATGCAGAGTACATCATGAGAAATGCCAGGTTGGATGAAGCACAAGCTGGAATCAAGATTGCTGGGAGAAATATCTGCATAACCTCAGATATGCAGATGATACCACCCTAATGGCAGAAAGCGAAGAAAAACCCAAGAGCCTCTTGATGAAAGTGAAAGAGGAGAGTGAAAAAGTTGGCTTAAAACTCAACATTCAGAAAATGAAGATCATGGCATCTGGTCCTATCAGTTCATAGCAAATAGATGGGGAAACAATGGCAACAATGAGAGACTTTATTTTTGGGGCTCCAAAATCACTGCAGATGGTGACTGCAGCCATGAAATTAAAAGACGCTTGCTTCTTGAAAGAAAAGCTCTGACCAACCTAGACAGCATATTAAAAAGCAGAGACATTACTTTGACAACAAAGGTCCATCTAGTCAAAGCTATGGTTTTCCCAGTAGTCATGTATGGATGTGAGAGTTGGAGTATAAAGAAAGCTGAGCGCTGAAGAATTGATGCTTTAGAACTGTAGTGTTTGAGAAGACTCTTGAGAGTCCCTTGGATAGCAAGGAGATCCAACCAGTTCATCCTAAAGGAAATCAGTCCTGAATACTCATTGGTAGGACTGATGTTGAAGCTGAAGCTCCAATACTTTGGCCACCTGATGTGAAGAACTGACTCACTGGAAAAGACCCTGTTGCTGGAAAAGACTGAAGGCAAGAGGAGAAGGGGATGACAGAGGATGAGATGGCTGGATGGCATCACTGACTCGATGGACATGAATTTGAGTAAGCTTGGGGAGTTGGTGATGGACAGGGAGGCCTGGTGTGCTGCAGTCCATGGGGTCACAAAGAGTCGGACACGACTGAATGACTGAACTGAGCTGATTATAATTAGCTTATTGATAGTAAATACCTGCTTTGGGTGTCTTCTATTATACTTAAACCTTTATGAATTAAAAAAAAATTTTTTGCAAGTATATATTAAGCAGCTTTTTCATATTTGTTACTGAGAGTTGTAAAATGTTGTATTTTGCATTGAAAAGGAATTGATTTCATAAGACTTTAATGGCCAATTGAACTTGAATTTTTTCATTAATTAAAATGTTAAGATGTTGTAAAAGAGAAAAATGGAAGAAAACACTTGCCCCAAACTATACTTTGTAAGGAATTAAATATAAAAATTGAAGGTCAAGATAGCAAATTAATCAAATTATATTACTTCCCTAATAGGGTTATTTGGAGACATGTGATTTTATTGATTCTGAAAAAGATCTCATAGTTTATATATAATACTGACTCAGATCTTTTCAAAACATTGGTTAATTAACTTCTATGTTAGGTTAATACCTGTGATGACATTGAAACTTTCGGAATATCTTTGAACCTTAATATATTTAGGATAAAGTTATGGCCCTTACCCTCAGTAGTAATTCATGGACAGATTTTATAAAAAATAACCATGCACCTTACACCTCCACACATCTCTTGTGTTAACTCACACCCATGTGGATGTTTCCATAAAGCACTCAGTCTTGAAAGCATATTATTGTCCTTAAAAGAAGTGCTTACATGGACATAACCATTGTCAGTTTTACTGAGAACAGCAGAGTAAGGGTGAGAAGGTTGGAACGTGTAGGGCGTAAGGGGGAGACTTGGAGGAGTGGTTAGAAAAGTGAGTAAATCCACTGGAGTTAGGACACTGTCATTTATGATGTATACATTTGGTTTGTTAGCTTATATGCAGTTTTTTCTGACCGTCCTTGCCTGACATCGCCAGTTTGCGTAAACTGACCTCCTATGTGTCTTAGTAGCGCACTGCTGCTGCCACAGTATTTTGCCTGTTTATATTATACTTGGTTGTACCTGTCTCTCCTATAGTTTGCAAGGCTCTTTTTCAGGGAGGGACTATGTCTTATTTGCCACTAATCCTCAGGATCTGCCTCCTGGTGGATATTCAGTAATTATTTATTGAATGTAATTGCTTTATCCAGTTTCTGATTGATATTTTTGGGAGCAGCAATGCATGTGGTTGTGTTAGTTTAATCTCAGCACAAAGCATTTGGGAGTTAAGTGCTGCAAAGTGTTTGAGCAGGAATAAGTATTTTCAACTGCCCCAGATTTCTGACTGCACTCTGCTGAGGCCCTAGGTGCTTGCTTGGCACTGCCTCATGAGTTGCTCCTGGAGAGAGTTCGGTGCAGGTCTCGTTCTATCTCTCTTATTCTGGTGGCATAATTGTAGCCAGGATTCTGCTTTAAAAGTTTGCAAATGAAGTATCTAGTTCTGTCTCTTCCTACCAGTGAGAACCAAGGTCCAGGGAGGGAGATGGCTTGTCCAGTTCCATGTAAAGGAGTAGGGGCAGGCTCTCGGCTCCCGGTGCTCTTTCTCTGCGCTGTGACCTGCTGTGCCACAGTGCTTCTGGAGGCTGCTGTAACGCTTGCCAACCTTTAGAGAGGAAGTGTGGTTGCTACTGTGATGCTTTCATGGTTCGTATTAACTGTATTGACCAAGTTTGTTTCATTCAGCAACATGAAAATGTATGTTCACATACGTCATAACAGTTTTAAAAAAGCTAAAAATTAGTTGTTACTTAAAGTGTAAGCTAATGAATACTTAATTTTGGATTTCTGTATTCCTTTGTGAAAAATTTGAAATTTCCATTGATTTCATTGTAATGAAATTTGACCTCATGATACATTGATGATTTGAATTGTAATGGAATCATTGGAAAACTTGGCTATAAAAATGGTGTAAATTATTTCTTAGTTTATTTTATTTTTGTTCCTGTGCAAGTAGTGAAGTAATGTTTATGGAGACGAAATCAGAGTCTGTGTAACTGACTCCATATGGCCAGAAGCATGTCGTGAGTCCTTAAATGGGACAAAGAGATGAAATTTTAATGAAATGTACAGTAATCGTTAGGACCACATTAGCTCTTTATTATTTCACGCTGACACTTTGAAATAAAGAACAGGATGTGGCACATTTATAATTCTTTCCTCTTGAGAACTGGTTAGCATAAAGTTCAAGATTTAATTTAAAAAGCGAAAAAAGCTGGTATTATGGAATTAAATGTATACATGCTGCACGTAAGATCTATAGATAACTATACATATTTATATGTATTCACAAACACAATGCAACCTTTCTGATTCTTTGCAGACAGTTAAATAAGCCTGTGTGCTCTTTTAATGTTATATCCTTTTCACAGATGTTACCTTACAAAACAAGATACCATTGTTGGTTTAGTGCCTTTTTTCCCTTAAATCTCCGAAATTCAATTAAAATATAACTTTAAAGTATGTAAGAACATGGACTGTAAGGTAAAATGATCAGATATGAATTATTGAACTTAAAAAAATTAACCTGGTCACTTCCCTAGTCTAACTATATATTAAAAGTAACGAGAGAAAATTATATTGTGGTGGTACATAGATCTTAGTAGGTTTAGTAGAGTTCAAATCTGTCCCACTTTGTTTTCTGTCTACTTGGTTAAAATGTACTCTGGTATTCTCTGGGCAGACAGCCAATACGAAAATAAACGCTTACCACTGAAACATTTTTTGTAATGTCTATGTAAGCTTTGAGACTGGGACCTTCATTTGTTGGACATAAAAATCCCAGAGCCCCTATTTTGACCCTGTTGTATTCAGTGATGCAGGAAAAAGAATTAATTTATTTATTTTAAGAAGCTTAACACTATAGACCTTCAACTCTTAACGCTGCCCTTCTTTTAAAACTTAGAGAAAACTCAATAAAGAAAATTATTTCCTAGAAAGTTGTGTTAGAGGAAGGTGAAACTGAATTTTTTTTTTTTGGGTTTCCAAAGAGAAATGAGATGTTAAAGACTATTGTTTGGTGATTGACATGAACCATTTCTTCTAAATTTCTGGGTTTCTTACAGAATAGGAAAACATTTATATCCAAATGAACCGCTTGTTAACCATGTGATCTTGGAAATGTTACTTTAGCTTTATGTGCCTCAGTATCCCCATCTGTAATATGGAGATATTAATAGTATTACCTTGAGGGTTATGGAAATTAATAAACAAGATAATGTCCAGTATCTTTTAGCCATTATCAACATCATCAAAATGCTAATTACATAAGCAATAATTTGGCTTCTTATCTCTTCTTTTTCTTCTTACTCCATTTCATCTCTAATTTATGTCTGTCATTTTGTTGTTTTAAGTATTTCTTTGTATTTGCAAATGCTAAATTTTTTATGAACGTTCTCTCTTACAGTGAGTCACATATATTCTCTATTTCTCTTTCTTTCAGATTCTCAGAGTTAATAACATGCATTGGTTTAAATAACTAAATCTGACTTACCTCTCCTTATTGCTTCTGCATACATACACATATATTTGTTCTTTATACTTTTGACACTTTGGTATTGGTGTATAAGGGGGTGGCTGGTGCTTGGAAACCTGGCCTGCAGTGTACTTACCAGTGTTGTTTGATTTGCAGTGAGCATCACTTTTCTCCCCTCAGATGTATTGAATTTAATTTTGGACTATTAAAGCTTTTTCTTAGGCATTGGATACACTTCGCTTTTATTCTTTGCTGCCTTTAATTCTGGAGAAGGGAATGGCAGCCCACTCCAGTATTCTTGCCTGGAGAATCCGATGGACAGAGAAGCCTGGCAGGCTACAGTTTGTGGGGCTGCAAAGAGTCAGAATGACTGAGCGACTAACACTGCCTTTAATTCACTATTCTTTCATTAGTTAATTTGGAGACAAAAAATGGCATCTTAACAGATGTACTCAAATATTAGGTATAATACATGCTTTAGTGAAAAGTTAAAACTTATTTTTGCTAGAGGACGTTCATCATATAGTTGGAGAGATATTTAGGACCATTGCAAAAACACAACTAAAGTCGGTGAACTTGAACCTTAACGTGGCTAATAGTAATACAGACTTAACGGATATTACTTTCTTTTTTGAGAAATGAGATCATGACAGTTTTACAATAACAGAATGAAGAAAAGTTCTTATACTGAATAAAAGACTTAAGAAAAAAGCATTCTAGAATGAATTGTCTGTAGAAACATGGAAATAATTGACATGCAGATATTTTTCCTCTATTGAGTTGAGTAAAAAATTCATTTACATATACAGTAGTGGAAATGGTTAAATTCTGCTTGTTAACTTGCTATTTTAATCATTTAAATATATACTGTATATTCATACAATTGATGTGTATAGTTATGTATCTTTATTTTGTTAAAATGAAAGAATGAATACTTGGAACCAAGAAGCAATATATTTATGGTTTTGTGTTTTGAAGAACAAAAAAAATTCTATGAATAGAACCAATAAGAATACTTAATATGTCAGCAGTTTCAAGTTAGTTTTTAAAATCGTGGTCATAGATAAATATGAACCAGATACTTGTTTAAGACGTTTGGCAAAATGTTTTCCCAGTTGTGGAATGAACCCTAGCACTGTCCATAGTACTAATAGGCAGTGATCAAAAGATCACAGTATTTCAGCTGTGAACATTTTTCATGAACAAACATGAGATATACATATTGTGACTTAACTGTGGTATATTTGCTTTATCTACCCCATTGGGCTTCCTTCATTAAATTTTATTAATTTAAAATACATTTGGGATTTGGAAGTATTCAGAGCCTGAAAAAGTAATTTTTTAAAAAAATATGACTTTTAAAATTTGGGTACTTACTTTCTGTGGATGGGGTTAAATATCTACCCCTTTTCATAGGTTTTACAAAGTAAAAGTGGAGTGGGTATATTTTATGCTATGTTGATACTTTTCATGTTATTTTGTTGAATTACCGGTACCTCTTTTAATCATTATCGGCTCAATTTTCATTCTTAGTACAATAGTGCTTTACTTATCTGAAAGCACAAGAAAATGAATCATTGTAAACCGAAGTTTCTGAATAAGGTGAATTTAAGCTCACAACATGGGAAAAGTAAGTGTTTTGCATGGAACTAATGGTAAAAAAACAAAAAGAACTTTTTAAAGTATACTTACTAGAATTAGTTTTTAACATCTTTTTTTTTTTTAATTGGAAGGTGGCAAGATGACTGTGGTTTATCATTGTCAGTGCCTCTAATTGGCCTTGGCAATACCAGAGTCATAGCTCCAGGCTTATGGCAGCTGTAGGAATCCATTCAAGAGAGCCTGTGTCTCACTAATTAACAGCATGGGCTTTGGTGTTAGACCCAGGTTCAAATCCCATCTCTTATAGATGCTGGCTGTATGACCTTTGGCAAAACCACTAAATTTCATCTTCATTTGCAAAGTGGGGAATTAAAGTCATAATACTTTGTTGAATTTGAGGATTATATGAGTTAATGCAAGGAAATCACTTAGCACAGCACTTAGCTTAGAAGACTAAATATAAGCTGTTAATGTGAACATCATCACTATTTCTGCTATTGCTATAAGAAATGCTCCGGGCAGCAATGACTTTTCTTCTTGTTGCTGTGTTAGGTCTACTCTTCATTGAATTTCCTTTCACTGACATTGATATGTATTACGGTCTTTTCTGTTTTCTATTTTTAATGAAGGGATTGTTTCTTTTTATCTGAATGTTGTCAGTTTGGGGAAGAAAGGAACCTGTGAGGCCATGGTGTAAGTCTTCACTGTCCTCATGGGCAAGTATATTCTAAGTGCAAAAGGAAGGATTAAGCTAAATATAACCTTTGCATATTTAAGTTAGAAGGTTTTTCTGTTTGCTTACAAAATTTTTCTGCAGTAGGGGGAATGGGTTGAAGTAGAAGCTGATGTGTCTTTTCTTTCTTTTGAGAGAAATCATTTGCTTCCCGTGTGCATATCCCATTGGAATCTTGACCGTCATTTCTTCTAGGAGAGTGAATTTAACGTGCTCTTGGCCTTTTAAGTGTACATAACTCTTACCTTTAATTTTTTATTGTATGAATAGCAACTGATTTTTATTGTTAATGCCATGTCAGATTACTCTGTTTCACAAAGCTTGATTGCTTCCAGTTCTGTGTTTGTGGAGGTGGAGTTCGTGGCAGTGGGGATTTGTGGCAGCTGTCAGTCACCATAGTAAGCTCTAGGTCTTCTCTTGCTGAGGGAGGTGGTGCTTTAGCTTCCTCCTTTCTTTGTTTAATTTTGTGGCTTTTAGCTGCCACTGTAGTTTCTTTACAAATATCGGACCAGAGAAAGACAGTTGATCTTTTCCTCCCGGTACCCCTGCTGCCATCAGCAGTAAGTTCTGTATATAGCGGGAAAATAAAACTGTTTAACTAGGTTATTGCACTTTCCAGCAGGAATACTAACAATAATAGTAGCTAACCTATATGGTGTAATTACTGTGTGATGGCACTGCCCTCATTATGTTACCTTCTCATTTAATCCTGAAATAACTCTTAAGCTTAGTAGTATTGACAGATGAAGAACTCAGACTCACAGAGGTTCACTTTACTTATCTTTCCCATCAGTACATGACCTAGCTGGGACCAGAATCCACACTTCACAGCTCAATATTTTTTTCAAGTTTTTAAAATTCTTTTTAGTTTTTATTATGAAGAATTTGAAATATATGAAAAGCTAGATAAAATATTATACTGAACACTTCAAAAGAGTGTTTTGCCATATTTGCTTCATCATTTTTTTGGTTGAAAAATTTAAAACAAGTTCTATATATTATTTCATTATGATTCTTTTTTTTTTTTTTTTTAATATTTTCTTATAACCACACTGCAGTATTCACGCGTTTCATTTAGTATTTTTCTTACATTTGTTTTCAGTTGTTGAACAGCTCTCAACCTTTATCTCCTGCTCGTGTTTCTCTATTTGTTTGGGTTTTGCAAAGACTGGGTCCTGTGACTCCAAGTTCGACTCAGGATCTCTTTTGCTTTCTGAGGCCCCAGTGCAGAGGAAGTGGGAAGCAGAGAGGGCAAATGTATAGGAAGCCTCCAAGGTGTTGTATAAAATGTTATTAAATTGTGTCTTGCATTTCTTTGAGTAGTAGACATATGCCAAAAGTTAGAGCAACTTTATCTGAATACAGAATTTGACCCTTTAATCATCTGTTTTCGCCCCTCTGCCAAATCCACAAAATAATACCTTTTTATTAGCTCCTTGGGCTTTCCTGATACCTCAGTTGGTAAAGAATCCGCCTGCAAAGCAGGAGATCCTGGTTCAATTCCTGGGTCAGGAAGATCTGCTGGAAAAGAGATAGGCTACTCACTCCAGTATTCTTGCCTGGAGAATTCCATGGGCTGTATATATCCATGGGGTCCCAAAGAGTGGGACAGACTAAGTGACTTTCACTTTCACTTTTTTCACTTTATATTAGCACGATAGGAACCATTATTATTATTTAAGTTTGCTTAGATATGGAAACAGTAATGCAAATCTGCTAGAATGTGATTATGCTAAAAATAATTCCAGACTTTGAAAAAATTACCTTTTAATACCTTTCATTCAACAAACATTTTCTGAAAATATTTACTCTTTTACAACTCTTTGGGGCTTTATAAGAACATTCTGACCCCAATGAGTTTATAATCCAGTGGGGAAGAGAGAATCGGTGAAACAAAAGATATTTCCATGTCATAGGCAGCAAGAAAGTCCTACAAATCCGGGTAGGTGAAAATGCTGAAGAGATTGTGGTGGTGGTGGGGGCACTTCTAATTGAATGTGTAGGGGAGCGGGAAGAAATGGATCTTTGAGTGATCCAAAGAAGCAGAATTTATCTTTCAGACATCTTGGACAAACTGAAGAAAATAAATGGAAGTATAGAGGTGAGAAAGCATAGGGAATAGAAGTTGAGCACTGATGTATTTGAATTGAATATCTTTCAAATTTAGGAAATACCTAATTTTTAGATTTAGGATATAACTTAGAGAGCTACATTATCCTCTGCTTTCCTGTGTTTTTGTATTTACCATCACCTTTGGGAATCTTAACAATCAACATCCATTGATTTGCTCCATTTCCATAGCCACTGTTGACAGAAGGCATCATTTTACTGATATGATGGTTAATTCTGGTTTTCCAAAACTTGCTCTAGGTTTGTTTCTGCAGTGAGGTCTGTTGTAACGTGGCTTCCTGTTGCTCAGGTTCAGGCCTCTCCATGGGATACATACAGCACTCCCGTATTTTCCTACAGGCAGTGCAACAGAGGAGTTCCATTGTATGAGTTTATTGTTAAATCTCTGTCCTCACCCCCTGCTTAATGTGGTCTCTTCATGATACCTTTTAAAATAATTTTCTTTTTCATCAAAGAAGCAATTTAAAGATAGAACGTAAAGAAACACTTTCACTTAAAGCATTTAACATTTCTGACATTTCTATAGTAGCTTAAGACATGTCTGATCTCTTAACCAGTTATATGAAAATTGGCATCTTCATGGAGACCACTTACACATTTCTTTTGAATAACAGTGTTAGAATTAAACAGTACCCCACCCACACCTCCCCATGATTTTGGTTGCATCAAGCCTGGTTAAGATGAAATTGTGGGTCTAGTTTATTCTCTGTCATTTTAATTTTCTCATTTTTTAAAAAAACACTAAGGCGATGTGATGGACCTTTGAGAATGGAGTGAAGGGGTGTACAAAATTGAATGACAATAATAACTGCCATGTATTAGGTCCTTACTATGTGCCTAGTATAATGCCATATGCTTTACATACACTGGCTCTAATTCTTTGAATAACTGGTAGTGATATATTATAGATTGTATTTACAGAAGAGGAAACCTACTGAGAGAAATAAATGATCTGCCTGAAACTATACAACCAAGAAGCAGCAGATCTGGGTTTCAAATCAAGCCCTGTCTAATTCCAAAGCTTATATTTTTTCCATTATTCTAAAGTATCCATTAATAAGGTAAGTTTTCACTATCTTCCTAGCTTTAGAATCCTACACAGATAACAGTAAAAGTTAGGAAATGCAGTGTGTTTGAGTACAGTGGGAGACTCCAGAAATAATAACTCTGCGTGTCAATGGAGCGCGTTTAGGAAGCAGGTAAGGGAATTTAAAAGCTGGAGAACAGAGGTGTATTCAGTAAGCGGAAGACAAGACCAAGATGGATGCTTGGGAGATTTGGAATGCTGGCCTGGCGAATTAAGGCTTTCTCACCTCATTATAGAACTTTGATTTACTGAATGATGACAATATCTAGACTTTAAGAAGAACAGAAGTGACTTTTTGTCCTCCTGGTTTCTTTCCAAGACTTCGTTGCAGTATTTTGAGTATGTTGATAATCTACTCTCCTGTGAGGAAAGGTAGGATCTGGCCTTAGGCAGACACAAGAGGGCTACACTTGGTGGTGGTTGCGTGTTGTGTGAAATTAATGTCCAGTGACACAGTCTGCATGGTTTGCTCCCCCCACTGGCATTCTGTGATTTTAACTTGCTATTAAGACTTATGAGGCAGATTCATCAGTGCAAGATTGCCTTCTTCAGTCAGAAAGGGCTCTGTTGTCTGGTGAAGATTTCCAGGTGTGGACTTGTTTCCCCATACCTTTTACAGGGATTGTGTTCAGCCAGGATAGCAGTCACAGGAAAACAGTTCTGTTTTATATTTTATTGATACTGGTAACAACTACTCATGATGTGAAGAGTCTGATAAGATAGAGCTCTCTGGCAGTTCTAAGTTTAACGATCAGCAGTTTACGCAGGCCATGAGGAAAACTAGATGCTTTGATCCAATATAATGTCAAATTGGACACTATAGTGGCTCTAGTGGTAAAGAACCCACCTGTTAGTGCAAGAAACACAAGAATGTGTGTTTGATCCCTAGATGGGAAAGATCCCCTGGAGGAGGACATGGCAGCCCACTCCAGTGTTCTTGCCTAGACAATCCCATGGACAGAGGAGCCTGGCAGGCTGCAGTCCGTGGGGTCACAAAGAGTTGGACACAACTGAAGCGACTTAGCACATACTGAAGTGAGGTGCTGTTTGAACGTGGAATAGTAAGAGATATCAGGGCTTCAGAAATATGGCTGGTCCTTAAAATTGTAAGAAGAAAAGCAAAACAGTTTCTGATAAGTTTTTGATTTGGCTCCCTGCTTTTTTTTCTTTTCTTCCTCCCTCCCTCCTTCCCTCCCTCCCTCCATTCCTTTCCTTTTTTTTTCCTTTGCAAAACCCGGCAAAAACTAATACAGTGGGTTAGCACCCCTGCGGACCTCCCCCGCACCGCCCTCGCCCCCAGCATTTCTAACTAAACACAGATTTTTGCATACTGAATATTGGTTGTGGGAGTTCCCTGGCAGTCCAGTGGTTAGGACTCTGCTTTCACTTCAGGGGGCACAAGTTCTATCTCTGGGTCGGAGAAGTCCCTGCATGCTGCACAGCCAAGGGTACATAATAGTCAGCAAAGATACATATATTTGTTGAATGTTAAGTGAATATATGTCTCCTGTCATCTTTGCAGGCATGAGCCCAGGGGTATAATTATCGTTACAGCTCCAGTAGTTCCTTCTTGCAAGTAAACTGCATACCACAGATACTTGACAGGTGATTGTCTTTGTTGTCATAGATGTACATTTGATATTTTGGTCTGTGCCTTTCTCACTCTTCTTGAGTTGGGGCTACTTAGAAGATTTCTTAAAAATTTAAAGTACAATTGACTTGAATGTGGGTTTGAACTCCATAGGTCCCAGAGTAGATGCAACAGTACTATACAGTGCACTCTTGGTGGAATTCAGGGATGTGGAACCCTGGATGCAGATTTTCCACTGCATCAAGGGTTAATGGTGCGAACCTGCATGTTCCAAGGGACTGCTTAATTGTCGTTAACACAGTTTTTAAATATTTCTTGTCACAGATAGGAAGGGATTCAATTTTTCTTGTTTGTTGATTTGTTTAGATATTGCAGATAACCTGTAGCATGATATTAAAACATTATTATATGGGGAATTTAAAAAATTTTCCCTCACTAGGCTTAGGCTAATTGGTAAAGTTGCAACAGTTACTCAGAAACTACTATATGCTCTTTACTCTGAAAGCCATATAGTAGTAGGAAAGAACTTAGAACTTCAGGACTGGAAGGGGCCTTTAAAGATCCAGCTATCCTGAGACTCTGTTCTAAGAAATCCATCTTGGTGGTTTGTCAGCCTATGATAAGGAACTCTTGAAGCATACTGATGTCCACAGAGGTTAAGTGTCAGGATTCCTTTGGACAGTTTTCATCTGCCATTTAGACCATTGATTTGGTTAACGTTAGCATTGTCATATCAAACAGTGTACCAGGAGACACAGAATAACTAAACTTCCTTCCGTCTCCTCTAAAGAGCACTTTGTCTTTCAGAAATTTGTCTCCCCTATTTGGTATGAGGTGGATTGTATGGGGTTAGCCACAATGGATAGTCTTGGGTTGGTTTTTAAGTAAAACTAAAAGAAACTTAAATTTTCACCAAGAACTTTACTGAGCAAAGTATTCACCATTTTGTTCCAATACTTTCTGCCATTTTTTAGGCAACTTCATAATTCTGTCTTGCCAAAACTTTTTATCTTTTTGAGCAAAGAACTGCTCCAGGGGCATTATACAGTCTTGCAAAGAATTAAAACTTTTTCCATTAAGAGAATTTTTTAAAGACCAAAATAAATGGAAATCCAGTGGTGCAATGTCTGCTGAATACAGTGGATGAATCAGAATTTCCCAGCCAGACAGTAACAGTTTTTGGCCTGACATCAAAGAAACATGCGGTCTTGCATTATACTGATGGAAGATTATGCGTTTTCTGTTGACTAATTCTGGGCATTTTTTGTCGAGTGCATCTTTCAGTTGGTCTCATTGGGAGCAGTATTTGTTGAAATTAGTTGTTTGGTTTTCCGGAAGGAGCTCATAGTAGAGAACTCCCTTCCAATCCCACCATCTGCACAACTTCACCTTCTTTGGATGAAGACCAGCTTTTGGTGTGGTTGGTGGTGTTTCATTTTGCTTGCCCCACAGTCTCTTCCATTCCACATTATTGTACAGTATCCCCTTTTCGTTGCCCATCACAATTTATTTTAAAAATGGAACATCTTTGTTATGTTTCAATAAAGAATCACCTGTGGAAATACAGTCAAGATTTTTTTTGCTCAACTTATTTGGAACCCAAATATGAAAATGAATAGCATAACCGAACTGGAGCAAATGATTTCCAGTGCTTCATTTGGATATTTTGAGTATGTTGGCTATCTCCCACATGGTATAACGTTGATTGTTCTCAATAAATGCAGCTGTTACAATCCAATCCAGGAATTGTTTTGAATGATTTTAGAGAACTAAGCACTATAGAGCCGTCTTATGGAAAGAAAAAAAAACCACACCAGTAATTGATTGATTTGAAGAGGATAATTTTGATAAGCCAGTTTTATTTAAATGGCCATGTGGAGGTAATGGGATCATAATATGAAGTTAGTGTACTGACAACAACCTTGTGCCCTGCACTGCTGTTTTGTTAGGCACATAGACACATGTAATTACCTTTGTAAGTGGTATGGGGTGAATTAAGTGGAGCAGCCATACGGCAGAAATGCTATGGTGATGCCATGAATTGCTGCTTGAAAGCACTGTAGCATAGTTGTTGATTATTAGGTAGCAAATAATTAAATCTGTTGAATGTATTACCTTTAGCAGTCAGACTGCTTACGTGCACAGACTACCATAATCTTTTATGGAACATTTACCCTCTGCTGGAGACAGTTTTAGGTACTTTTAGATATTATCTCAGTAAGACCCTGATGCTGGGAAAGATTGAGGGCAGGAGGAGAAGGGAACGACAGAAGATGAGATGGTTCGATGGCATCACTGACTGGATGGACATGGGTTTGGGTGAACTCCAGGAGTTGGTGATGGACAGGGAGGCCTGGTGTGCTGTGGTTCATGGCGTCACAAAGAGTTGGACACGACTGAGCAACTGAACTGAACTGAATCCTTAAAAAGTCTCTCCATGAAGTAGTTGGAGTTTTAGAGAACATTCATTCATAGTGGCTATGAGTTCATGATGAAAAGTTCAGTAGGTGAGCTATTAGCCAAATTGATTTTTAGTATAAAGAATTTATATTGAGACTGCTTTGAGCCAAAGTTCCATGTTTTGGGGTAGGCTCTCTCATTAAAGGGGGAAAAAAACACATTTTTTTCTTTTTTAATTGAAGAATAGATTTGGGACAGAGATCCTCATATCTAAGTCAGAATCACCCAGAATTTCAGAAAAGGTATCTGAAATCTGCCTTAGAGTTGGACAGTAGGGGAGCCAAGCTCTTCAGGACAATGGAGTAAGTGAAAGTCACTCAGTTGCATCCAACTCTTTGTGACACCATGGATTGTAGCCCACTGGGCTCATCTGTCCATGGAATTTTCCAGGCAAGAATGCTGGAGTGGTTTGCCATTCCCTTCTCCAGGGGATCTTCCTGACCCAGGGATAGAACCCAGGTCTCCTGCATTGCAGGCAGATTCTTTACCACCTGAGTCACCAGGGAAGCCCTTCAGGACAGCAGGAGATAGGGGAATTTGGGGGAATGCTTGGACAGCAACTTTGCTTCCTTACCCTATATGAGGATGTGGCCCTTTTGCTGCTAAGTTTGATTTAGAAATGAAGAACGCTGATTTTCAAGCATTACTTTATGTGGAATCATGGAGTGAGTACTTCCAAATGTTAAGCCTTTGGGACAGTGCAGTAGCAAGAATTTCTCAGTTCAGTCAGGATTCTTGCTAGTGTGTGGCATGTGGAACCCACGGGTAGAGGAAAAGCCAAAGCAAAGATAAGCTGCATATGTGCCTTTTCTGTGGTTCTGTCTAACCACCTGGCTTTTATTAAGTTCTATAGCATTGGCTAAATAATTGGGAATTTTAAGGAAGTATGTATGTGTGTGTGTGTGTATGGTCTCTTTTAGCCAATCAATAACCTGATTTTATAAAGGTAGAAAGTACTGTGATTTTTTTTTTGCTTGAAAACAGGTTTTGTATACTCATTTTACATGGTTTAGGATTTGTAACATTAATCTATCCTGTTGATGAAGGCGAACAAACTCATCAGGGTCTAGCCCTTTCCAGATACATGAAGGACAGAAAGTATTCTCAGTCACTCTTCCTTTTTTTTTTTTTGCCTTGGCCTGCAGTTTTCTTGTTTTCATAGGAATATATATAAAGCATATAAAGTGGTGATGTCTAGCTTAGACTACAAAAGTCAATTAATGTACAATTAAAACCTTTTAGAAGAAAGGGGTCCCAGAGAAGAGTAATGGAGGTGAATTAACTCTTTAGAGGAAGTGTAAATTAAGGTAGTGTCAGCTGTTATGGACAAACTGGGAACCTAACTGCTATATTTAACACTGTTCTTACGAGAGAACAGTTTTGAATTCCAGGTTAGTGAATTTACAAATTACATTTTGGAACACAACCTATTTGTAATTAATTGAGATCTTTCTAAGCCAGCCTTCAAGCAGTCAGGCTGCTGCTGCTGCTGCTAAGTCGCTTCAGTCGTGTCCGACTCTGTGCAACCCCATAGACGGCAGCCCACCAGGCTCCCCCGTCCCTGGGATTCTCCAGGCAAGAACACTGGAGTGGGCTGCCATTTCCTTCTCCAATGCATGAAAGTGAAAAGGGAAAGTGAAGTCGCTCAGTCGTGTCCGACTCCTAGCGACCCCATGGACTGCAGCCCACCAGGCTCCTCCATGCATGGGATTTTCCAGGCAAGAGTACTGGAGTGGGGTGCCATTGTCTTCTCCTCAAGCAGTCATGGGTATACCTGAATTCCCATGGCTCTGGTTATCTTTTGTTTCTTTTTAGTTAATTTATGACCAAGAAATAATTTTGTGTTGCATTTTACTTGTTATGTGCGTAAATTGTGGCATGATAATTTTCTGCATACATTGTTATGGCAAAGGAGCAGGTAACCTCCTTTAGTTTGACACAGAAAGAAGAAAGTATTCCATATTTGTTAAATTTCTGATTTCTATTCATTCTGTGTTACCATTCCTCTCCTGCTTCCCTACTCTGCACAGCAACAAAGCAAAACAAAAACAAGAACCTTTTCTGGGCAATTTTGTAACCTTTTCTTTGGAACATGTACAAGTATGCTATGTGAAAAAAGCCCTTGCCACATACTACAATTAATAAGGGACAGTGATGACTCGCTCACGTATGTGTTGAGATGCTTTCAGAGTCGCTTAAGAGGTTAGCTATAATACTGATCATCCTAGCAAAGGGCATGTGAGAGTTTTAAAGGTATATTATAGGTATAAAGAAAATTCCTTGAGGTTCTTTAGTATTTCCATCTCTTGCTCAAATGTTTATTCTACAGAATGTAAACAGTAAAGAAAATAAACTAGATCCAGGCATTTCATAATCAGTGGTTAGCTACTGATGTAGTTCAGAATTAAGCAATCAGCACCGATTATAGAGTCATTTAGTGGAGAGCAAACCTGTAATTCTTTCTCTTCCTGAAACCAGCAGAGCCTGAAGCCACAAAGCTTGTCAGTAGATAAGATTAAAAATGTAACAGGCAATTTTGAATTCACCTGTTTGATTTGAGTGGAAGAACTTAATATTTGAAGACACTAAAAATAGTTATTTAAAATATATATGTAATTTGAACTTATCAGTATATTGTATTTTAAAGAAAATATTAACATAAAAATAATTCATTAGGTCACTGCAACACATTTGACTCAAGTTCTTACTGCTTTAAAAATGTATGTATTTAAAAAGTATCACTTCATTTTTATACATACACAGACTCGAATTATGCATACTTGAACTTAAAAATAGTAAATAAACCAATAGTACTCTTGAACTTTCCAGGCAGTTGTACGTCTTAACTAAGAACCAGCTGTAAAAGTATTGCTATAAGCTTGTTTGACAACAGGAGTCAAATAGTTTAAAATAGTTGACTGCCACTACTTACGTACCTGGTACTGTTTACAGCTCTGGACCAAACAATGAAGAAAACATACTGAAATGTTGATTGTTGTGGCTTTCAATTTCTAGAGGAGATAGTAAAGGAACACAAAATATAAAGTGTGTCAGATGCTGATTAGTGTCTGGGAGAAAAGTGAAGCAGTAAGAAACATAGCTGCTATTTTAAATAGAGTGATCAGCAGAAAGTCTCACTGATTACAGTGGCATCTGACGGAGATGTGTGGGAAAAACTGGGGGCATGACTGTCAGAAGAGCATACCAGGAAGGGAGAAGAGTAAACGCAAAGCCTCTTGAGGTGGAGAGTGCTTGTTGACCTGATGAAGGATGAGTGTGCCTGGAGCCTAGTGAGTGTGAAGAGGAGTAGGGGTGAAGTTGGGGTAGGGCGTGCATGGGGGTGGGGTGCATCCACATAGAGTATTGAAGACAAAGTAGGGCTTTCCTCTGAGTTGGGAAGCCATTGAAGGGTTCTGAGCAGAGGCATGAGGTGACCTTTAAAGGATCCCTCTAGCTACCCTGTGGAGAGCAGATTGGTTGGGGCTGGGATGGGGAGGGACAGTGCAGAGGCAAGGAAGTGGTTGTAATGATCTAGGTGAATGCTGATGGTGGCTTGGATTTGATTGGTATGGTGATAAGTGGTCATATTGTACATACAGTTTTGAAGGTAGGAGTTGGCTGCTTGGATGTAGATTATGAGAGAACCAATATAAAACAAAAATTTAAGTATGTTTATAGGAAATTGCTTTTTGAAATTGCTCAATTATTTTATTAAAGAATAATTTGAGGAATCTAGATACTAAGAGATACTGTGTTTTGTTATTGTGTTTTCAGTTCCTTTTGCACATTTTATCTGTGAGTCTATTTGTGTAGCCCCAATTATGGATCAGATTTCTATATATGAAGGTATAAAAAGATCAATTTCAGGATTAGAGTACAGTGTACTGCTGCTGCCACCTAATGTTTATAGCCCTTCATTTATGTAATTACAATAACTGGTTATGTATAGCTTTAATATTGGTTTGAAACAGAATGTTAACAGATTAATTGAGGCTTACTTAATTGCTTTCCTATTAAGTTCCTGGTATGGATCTTTAATATGATAATTGAATTCTCTAGAAATAAGGTTGTAGATTGAAGATTAGTTTTATTGGTATCTTGATCTCTGTATTGAATTCAGTTGAACAAATATTTATTTGTTGTGCTCAGCCCTGTCATCTCTCTGCAGTCATGATTATTATGTTCTATTGGACAGGAAACAGATTTTGTTTTTTGTTCTTTTGAGTAAGCAAATAATGAAATAATTCGTGATTGAAGGAGACAGACCTTGTAGTACCTATAGTACCTGCAGCTTAACAGTCAAGCAAAGCGAGTAGACATTTAAAATTTAATTAGATAAAATGTTATGATTATGTCATTTTAGACATTTTTCTTGCTGCTTAGGAATAATGTTAGTTAGAACCCCCCCCCCCCACCCCCCACTGAAATAATTTAAGAAGTTACAGGAATAGCATTGGTACTGTGATACTCTTCAAGTCAGGGCTGAATCAGGCTTTTGCTGCTGCATGAGAGATATTTAACATGAGGGATGACCAATTGTAATTGAAGGTTATGGTCTTAAACCAATTTTAATAATTGTCTGCTTTTCTGGATCATTTTTTGTGATTAAATGAGTATGTGATGGCTTGCTATCTTAAATATACCTTTCTTCAGGTACCTGCTATATATATATATATATATATAACACCTCAAAGATATCAATATTTCATAAGGGATGAAATAATTTTTGTTTACATGCATATAGCATATCCAGAAGACTTACTCATTTGTTAGTATCAAATCAGAGCTCTAAAGATGCTGCTGGAAGAAACAAAAAGAGTTCATTCACCATTAAGGAACTCTGAAGATGGATTTGACAGATACTTATTGAATGTTTACAGTATACCAGGGAATGTTCTGAGCCCTGGGGATATAGCTTTGAAACAAAGCATAGAAATCTTTGCTTTCATTAAGCTTACATTCTAGTAGGAGATGGGATAAGGAATCAGACAATGTACACATGTAAATATATAGCATGTCAGATGGTGGTAAGTGCTCTGGAGGAAGATAAAGCGAGATGAGGAGGACAGAGTATGCTGGCGAAAAAAAGGAGGATATGCTTTTTGCTCACTTTATGCAAATTTTCCTCTTCAGATAATTTTGTTCCTAGGCAAGTTATAAAAAGAAAGTACACTTAAAATTGAAAGTACACTTAAATGTCCTATCTGCCTTGGAAACTGGAACAGTTCACATCCAGCGATTCATCTAGTAAATGCTCAGCAAGCACATATTACCTTGTCCTGCTGCTGCTAAGTCGCTTCAGTCGTGTCCGACTCTGTGCGACCCCACAGACAGCAGCCCACCAAGCTCCTCCGTCTCTGGGATTCTCCAGGCAAGAACACTGGAGTGGGCTGCCATTTCTTTCTCCAATGCAGGAAAGTGAAAAGTGAAAGTGAAGTCTTTCAGTCGTGTCTGACCCTCAGGGACCCCATGCACTGCAGCCCACCAGGCTCCTCTGTCCATGGGAGTTTCCAGGCAAGAGTACTGGAGTGGGGTGCCATTGCCTTCTCCTACCTTGTCCTACCTACTCTATGAAACAAAGGAGATAAAAGACACATTCTCTACCCTTAAGGAGTTTAAAACCAGATTGGAAAGATATTTTTTAAAAAAACAACACATTGTGGTAACTTGTAGGAGAGTCATTTATCTCTTCTTTTAAAAAAAAATGAGTAGGTATAAGAAAGAATTTTAGGTTTGACTTTACATGACAAACTATTTCACTTATGAACTGGGACCCCTTGGTGGAATTATAATACTGACTGCTGAAAATCAGTGTTTTCTCTAGATATCATGATGTCTTTATTTGAAAAAAGAATCTGCATTATGATTCATTGTTTCCTGCTGAGTGTAGTTTGGAAAACCTACCAAGTTTTCACCAATCCATCATTGAATCACCTTGTGATTTATCTTTTAGTTTATGTAATAGATAAAATAGGTAAAATATAGGACACTATATAAGTTCCTGGTTTTCAAACTTTGAAATGCTGGCTGGGTTAAAATTTGAGAAATATGCTCTATGATCTTGGTTCAAAGGCCCTTGGTTAAACAGCGTGAGAGGCTGGCATATCAGAAGCTCAGTTTGTCATCTGTAGCCCACTCATTTCTTGACCTCTGTTAACACTAAGGTGGCAATGGTAGATTCAGAGAATCAGAAATATTTCTCAACTATATTATGGTTTTGTGGTGTCCTCCATTAATCAAATGTATTAATTGCTCTGATTTTCAGTAGTTACTAATAAAGTGGGCATTTAAGGGTAGTTTGATTTGAAAATATTGGTTCTTTCCTCTTTTCTTATGTAATAAAACATCCTAAGGCAGAGATTTTAGTTGTCTTAAGACACCTTTAACTGTAGTGCCTTAGATCATTGGTTAAACAGAACAGAATGAAGGAAATACTATAGAATAAAATTTTCACACCTTTCACATCTTTCTGATAGGTCACAATATTGCAGATGTATTTTGAAGACATACGACTTGACCAAGGTCAGACATGTGTAAGCTGACCTTCCCCAGATCCATCCTGATGGACAAAGACAGATCTTTGGTATAGGAAGACAGTAGTTTAACTCAGCAACTGCCTCACTGAATCATAAAATTCTGAAAAGACACTGTAGCTCTGGGAGCATTCTAGCTTGGCCTTTGCTTTTCCTGCAGATTAGGGGGTTGACAGACAACAGGAACCACTCAAGGAATCTTTGGTTCTTTCCCTTTCTTTATAGTCTTTTCCCTGTCAGCCTTCTATGTCATTGCTATCCAGTCTCTATCCTGAACTCAGCTCTTCCAGGCTTTATATGAACACCACCAGCAAACCTTTATGTTTAAAAAGAATACTTGAAAACCATGAAAATTATTACTGTTTTCTAAGTGTAGGCTATACATACCTATAGAATGGGGATTATGTTTTATAAAATTTAATAATTGCAATTGTGTCTTTTGTAAGTAGATCTTTTTAGACTTTAACAGCTATAAAATTTTAATGGCTTATTCTTGTCTGTATTCTTTACTCAAAGGAGAGCTATTTCAGAATGTTTGTAGACTCAAAAAATAGTCTAAATGGAGGCACCCAGTGCTATTTGGGTGCATTGTGTTTCTTAATCTTCAACATATATAAGAATGTACTTGGGAAGCTTGTTACTAGATTCTCAAGACCATTTCCCTGAGACGTTAGTGTAATTTGGGGTACCTGAGAATTTCTAACACACACACTCCTATGACTCTGATATTTCAAAGGCCCATGCTTTGATTAGCTCTGGTTAATCAAGTCAGAATTTTTGAATTATGGTTCCTTCATTAGTTCTTGTGGCCTTGAGACGATTACATAATTACTGTTAACCTCAGTTTCCTTATCCGTAAGATGGAGATGACCACAGAGTGAATTTTGTGCCTGGAATGTAAATTATCACCTAGTGAATGATAGCTGCTGCCATTGTCACCATCATCATAGCACCTACGGCAACATTGTCATCTCCTCATCAGCCATCTTAGCGACAGAAATGCAGGGAATAGCTAACAGTGTTAGGAAGCATGCCGAGGTGTGGTGTAGACATTATGTGGGAGTTTAGAGGTACTGAAAAGTATTTGTGCTGGAGTGGTCTGGGATGTTTATACAGAGAGGTGGTACTTGAATTAGACTTTGAAGAATGAAAAATATTTAGTCAAGTAGAGACATATTGGAAGGAGAAGACTATTTTCTTAAAACACAGAATTATTTCAAAATAACTATTGGTTATTTGCCATTGATTTACCTCAGTTCCCTTCTATTTATGCTAACTTAAAATAATTGACATAGATCAGCTGGGATCTTAAGTTTATTCAGGAAAATAAAATGTTGATGAAAATGAACATATAACATGTGTCTACTGAATGATGTGAAAGTCACAGATGTATAATACATTCATACATTATGTATGGCAGCATTTTATTATGATTTTAGAGACAGCGTGACTAATTCAAAAATAAATCCCTTATAGCATATATAATTATAAAACCTTAAACTGTAAAAATTTCACGGGTTAAATGTAACCATCAAAACTATATGACCAGTAAAAATACAGAGTAACATCATAGCATTTTATGCTACCTGATGTTTACTTGAATATAACTTTCTGTAAGAGTTTGGTACTGTCTGTTTTGAAAGAGATCTGTTAATTTTGGCTTGCCTGTTTTGTGAATGGTGTGATGACTCAGTTCTTCCACCAATTCCTCCTGCTGGAACTTGTGTAAAACTTTCCTTTGCACAGTTTCCTGGAGCTTCATTAGGCCCTCATGTGGTGTGACTACATCTAGCGCATTTGTATGTGAGTGTATATACACACATAGACTAAGTCTTGTACTTTTCTCATTAGACCTCAATGGAGGACTTACAGGTGTAAATGCATGCACACAGAAATTGTGTGGTGGCATTCAGTTGACCCAAATAAACATTAATTTTAAAAGATTATTTAATTTTGTAGAGAACTTAAGGGTTTTCTAGAGACCCAGTTTTGAGAGACACTGAGTGTATGCATGGTAGACCTAAAGGAATCATGGTGTTTAGTTTAATTTCCACATTTAACATCAGGAAACACAGCAGCCAAAGGGATCTTTGAAAGAATGTCTTACTTAAAGCATTACAGTGACTTCCTTGTACAGTGAAGATAATTTCTGAATAACTCATCAAGGCGTACAAAATTCTGCATCATCTAGCCTTTGCCACGTGCTTGACGTCTCTCATGCCTCCAGGTTCCTTCCTGCTTTAGGACTTAATACTCGTTCTCCCTTTTGGGACAGCTTTTTCTTAACATGCTCATTAGCCTGACTGCCTGATAGCATTTGTTTCTCATAACAAATGCTACCTCTGCTACCTCCTTGTAGTGGGCTTCCCCTTATCATTTGCTCCAGTTATCTGCTGCTGCATAACAAACCACCCTCTACTTGGTGGTGTAAACAATAACCTTTTTTTTTTTTTAACTTTAAAATGCTCACAGATTCTTTGATCAATAATTTGGGCAGGGCATATAGTAGATCGGTTTTACCTCTGAGTCATGGTGTCTGGGGCCTCAGCTGGGAGAACTGGAACACCTGAATGGCTGGGTGCTAGAATTGCCTGGCTGTGTCTTTACTCATCTGTCTGAATACCACCCCAGTGTTCCATTACATCATAATATTTCTCATAAAAATGTCCTATATTAATATGTAATACTGTAAATTACAAATTTCCTATTTTGTTTCACTGAATCTCTACATCTTTGTTTATATTGTACTTGGTAATGAAATCAGAACCTTTAAAATCTAATATTTTCACTGTCAGTATGCTACCTTAATGATTTGTCGCCCAGCAATAAATCATCCAGATCATGTTATATAGCAAGACTAGGGTGAGTACTGTAAGAGCTTTGTTTTTGTGAATGAAGTACTGAATCTCCTCTGCCTAGGATGCTGATTGCACTGGATAAGTTATTTAATGGCAAAAAACCCCCACAAACCCAGCTATTTTTTTATACCCATTGATTCTGTGGCTCAGAACTCCAGACATAACAGGGGCTACTAGTTTGTGCTCCAGGATGTCTGAGGACTCCCAGTATGACTCCAAGACTAAAAGTGACTCTGTGGCAAGGACCTGATAGTCTCTGGGGATATCTTTCTTACATAGCCGGTGGCTGGTGCTATCTATTGGCTAGAACTTCAGCCAAGATAGCCAGAACAGCCACCTGTGGCTTCTCCATGTGAACTGGGTTTCCATACAGCTAGGTGGTTGGATTCTAAAAATGAGCATTCCAAGAGGCAGGACATGGAGACTGCCAGTTTTTGAAGCTTTGAACCCGGAGACTAGCATAGTGTCACTCTGGCCAAATTTTGTGTGTTGAGGCACTCACAGAGAGCCATCTAGATTTAGGGGAGGTGACGTACTCCCTATTACTTGATGAGAAGAGTGACAGTGTCACAATGTAAAAAGAACAGCTCAGCTGGTAAAGAATCTGCCTGTAAGTGGAAGGCCCCTGGTTCGATTCCTGGGTCAGGAGGATCCGCTGGAGAAGGGATATGCTACCCACTCCAATATTCTTGGGCTTTCCTGGTGGCTCAGATGGTAAAGAATCCACCTGCAATGTGGGAGACCTGGGTTTGATCTCTGGGTTGGGAAGATCCCCTGGAGGAGGGCATGGCAATCCACTCCAGTATTCTTGCCTGGAGCATCCCCATGGACAGAGGAGCCTGATGGGCTACCAGTCCATGGGTTGCAAAGAGTTGGACATGGCTGAGTGACTAAGCACAGCACAGGACGGAATATATTGTGTCAGCCATCTTTGGAAAACACATGGTATCTGGCTGGGTGAGCTGTGGTGTTGAGGGCCTGTCTGTCTGTATCTGAGGGTCGCATGATCTTGGAGCCAGTTTTGAGCAGAGCATGAGTTTCACTACCAGCTTGGTCTGTAGTCATCCTGGATCAAGTGCTTCTCCATGCTTATGCATTTCCCACCTTGTTAGGAGTTCCTGTTTCTACTCTTAGATTGAGCCTTTGCATTTGTAGAGGGAAGCCGAGGGTTGGACTTTAAGGCAGTGCTGACTGGCAGGGTGAGTGTTCCAGGGTAAAGTGCTATGTTTTATGGATGCCCTTCAAGAATTTGAAACCAAAGACTGCTTGTGTAGTGACCTGCCAGAAATCAATTCTGGTTTTGTTCATTATTGTTAATGGCCTCTGCTAGTTGAGGGAAAAGTTGCCCCTTCACTCATGTCCTCCTTTCAAATTACCAAGGAGTTTTCTTTTTGTGGCAATATTATCATTAGTAAATCCAGCTTACTCATCGTTTTCAAAAATCTCTAGTTTCAAAAATTCATTCCTAATCAAAGAATTGCAACTGTGTAGTAAGTAATGTTGGAGAAGGCAATGGCACCCCACTCCAGTACTCTTGCCTGGAAAATCCCATGGACAGAGGAGCCTGGAAGGCTGCAGTCCATGGGGTCCCTGAGGGTCGGACACGACTGAGTGACTTCATTTTCACTTTTCACTTTGATGCATTGGAGAAGGAAATGGCAACCCACTCCAGTGTGATTGCCTTGAGAATCCCAGGGACGGGGGAGCCTGGTGGGCTGCTGTCTATGGGGTCGCACAGAGTTGGACATGACTGAGGCGACTTAGCAGCAGCAGCAGTAAGTAATGTTGAGTTCATTTCCCCTGGTTAGTCTGTTCCTCTCATCATCCCTCTACCCCACCCCCACTTTTAGTCCTTCTTTTTTGCTCGGTAGTGAAATTGCAGAAAAAGTAGGCAGACAGAAAATGAGGAGAAAGAAAACTGCATTTCCTTGTGCAAATAGCATCCTTAATTTGATTATAGGACTTTACTCCAAGTGCTAATATTGTGTAGTATCATAAAATAATATTTTAAAAGAGATTTTGTGCTTTAGACTTAGAGAAGAGCATTACATTAGAGGTGCCGCAAAAATGACAAACTAATCCTCTCCCAAATAACTTGAGTACGTTTGGCAGGTTCCAGTGATGTACAAGTAAAATAAGATGGTCATACTGAATTCAGTACCCATGTTTTTCAAATGTGTCTACACTTGGATTTTGACTATATACATGCACACACATTTGTGTGTGTGTGCACAGATATGACTTTTTTAACCAGAACGTGAAACCTGGAGAGTTTCATCTCTGAGCATCTGTTAAAGTTGACAATTCTGTAAATCGGTGCCCGACATAATGAAGAATTTATTTGAGGAGGATTTGTGACGAAAGTACTGTCAGTATCATTTGTATATAGTGTTGTATCAGAGCTATGATTTTCTTCCTGTTTTGCAGAGAGAATACACTTCTCATACTTGTTAATGGAAGTTGCCTTTTCATTTCCCTTCATAACCTGGTGAACAATTTAGCCACCAAATCTCTAGATGGCCTTTCCTCTTCATCGTAATATGTGCTTAGCGGATCCACACTATATAGATTATGTTTAAGTATTTTGTGTATGCTTTCCATGAATAAACACTCCGCTTTCCTTGTATTCTCTCCCTCCACTCCAAAGTAAACATTAGAATTGAAACCCCACTCCAGTACTCCTGCCTGGAAAATCCCATGGATGGAGGAGCCTGGAAGGCTGCAGTCCATGGGGTCGCTGAGGGTCGGACACGACTGAGCAACTTCACTTTCACGCATTGGAGAAGGGAAATGGCAACCCACTCCAGTGTTCTTGCCTGGAGAACCCCAGGGACGGGGGAGCCTGGTGGGCTGCCGTCTATGGGGTCGCACACAGTCGGACACAACTGAAGCGACTTAGCAGCAGTAGCAGCAGCAGCATTTGTAGACTGTCTTCTCAACGAGGTGGTGGTGTTGTCCCCCAGGGGACATTTAGCGGTGTTTAGATACGTTTTTGGTTGTCACCACTGGGGGGTAGGGTGCTGTTGCCATCTACTGGGTAGAGGCCAGGGGTGATGCTAACCATCCATTAACCAGGGATAATGCACAGGACAGCTCCCTACAGCAAGGAATTATTTGACACAAACTTCAGTATCACCCTGGTTGTGAAACCTGAAAATTAGGCCCACAATGTGTATACATATATTTCTAGTTAACCTGGTCATGAGGCTCTAATAACTTTTTGAGCAATATATGGTTTTCATATTTTTTAAGTAAAAAGTGTTGCTTTAAGTATATTTGTTCTTTCCTGTTTGTTCGTTTAGTTCTTAGCTTGCCCAGTGTTTAATTTCTTCCTTTTTTCAAGATGGCGTAGATACTTGCAGAGAGCTTACATTGTACAATGATCCGCATATATTCAACACCTACAGACTGTCAAAGGACTGCATGCAGCTACTTACCGAATGCCAGGATTGCTTGCATTGTCTGTTGTAGGACTTCTGTAGTCACTAAATTATCAGTCCCCATACAGTACATCACAGGAAGTTGGCAGATATAGTGATCCATCTGTTATCACACCCATCAAGTGCATTGGCTCAGAGGGAAATGGCTGCAGATTGGAGCTCAGTGTGTGCGAGTTGTGAGATTCCAAGATGCTTATCATTCTTTCCAGAAAGTCCTTTCTGGCCTTTAGATGAGCTTCACTTGCTCATTTCTAAAACCAACTTTCAGTTTATTATATCATTACCTTTTCATTAGTGTTTTCAGAAAAAACTGGATATGTAATCTGATATTTTGCTGAAAATAAGGTTTCAAATATCATCATCTTTCCTCACCAGGGAAATTCTTGGTCAGATTGTCATAGAAAATGAGCAGTGGAAAATTGAAACTGCACAATCTGGAGTTCTATTTTTAAAATAGTTGTTTTTAACCTGAACTAAAGTAAAGCAAGTGTAAAAACATTTTTCTGTTATTCCATTGTGGCCAAAAAATTTTTTTCCCCTTAAACTTATGTAAGTATGATCACCTTCAAGGAAAGAGGTTGTGATTTTCATTGCTAATAAGAGATGTTTAGGCAGTTTCTTGTGAATTTAAGAAACCTGTTTGTTTCCTGAAAAGTCTTAGATATTTATGAAACCAAGATCACTTACATTTTCTGAGATCCTTTAGACAAAAGCATTGATGCTGCCTTTCATGGTGCTTTGAAGTTTCAGTGACTACCCTGAAGGTAAATGGGCATGTGCTTATGCTTCCTATCTTGTGAATAGTCTTATTTATACAGTTTTTCCCTTGGCAAGGCATAATGTCTGGTTTGGGGAGGCAGAAATCCACTTCCAAATTACTGTCGTGTATTATATGTTTTTGACTTAATTTGAGTTCACCTTCAAAAGGGCAAAATGGTCAGAGAAAAAAATTAAACAGGACAGCATATGACTAATTGAAAGTTAAAAGGAGCCTTAGTTTTTCCAGACTGCAAGATACAAAATGAATGTGAACAGTGAATAGTTGTCTAGTCAATTTAAAAGAGCCATTGTGTTTCAGTTTCTTCTCTATGTACCTTCATTTGTAAACATCTCTGCGGAAAATGGGATTTTTAATAACTAGCTCAAAGTGTAATATTTGAGTTATCTTCAAATAGATAAAAGAAATCTTTTAAATATCATCTCTCAAATTGAGAATTTACTATTGGTAAAGTGGTTAAGTTATACTTAAAAATTTAGTTAAAATTTTGTTTGAGAATCACAAAATTTGGTGTCCATGAATAAACCAGGGGTAGGTTGAGAATAATGCTACTGAAGGTAACTTCAGAAAACCATATAACATTGCCAAAACTTACAGAGAAATGGATTCTACCAAAATACCAAAAATTTGGTATTTTTCTACCAAAAAAATTTTTTTTTGCATTCTTTCCCGCCCCCGCACCCCCCCCCCCAAAAAAAAAAAAACATGTTCCCGTGGCCTTTACAGATGTAGCTCAGATAACTATAGAGAGACTTTTGGCTTATACCTTATAGACCGAAACAATTAACACGTTTATATATAGTTATATCAACATATAATGTGAATTTAAGGTTGCTAAATAATTGTGTAACTTTATTTTCTAAATTTGATGAATATGACTGATAGAAATTAGAGGACATTATAAATTTATAGTGACAAAGAGTCCTTATTAATAATAACAATACTAATAGCAACCATCTATAGTTGATTACTAGCATCAGTTATGCTGAGGAAAGATGATGAGTTAATTTTGTTTCTAAATGTTCCTTATTGGGGTAGAAGTTTTATAACTTAGAGTTATCTGATTTTAACACAAAAAACATATAGGCTCACGTCCTTATATGAACTGCTTTAAATTGTGATAGTTTATTGCCATTATTTTAAAGCATTGTAATTTAACTTAATTCAATTGATTTTTCCCCTCAAGAATCCTTCTCGTTAGTCATTCTAATCTTGTTAATGATCATGGGTTCATATAAAATCTTATTTGCATCACATCTTTCATTTATACTTGATTCTTTAGAAATGTTTTTGTGCTTTAATTATGACCCTATTTGGTTTCCATGGAAACTGTATAAAACCACAACTCTTAGAATGTGTACAACTTGCCTTAAATCATCAGTAGAAATAAAGATAAGCGTTCTATGAAAGTGTCTGTTATGCACAGTGTTAAAAACCTTAGACTCATTCTATACCGTGCTACCATATTGTATATAATTCCCTTGTCTGAAAAGCTGAGTGACATTAAATTGTCTTTGGGTGATGGGTTGCCTTTTGTTCCACTTTGAATGTTTTTATTTTTAAAGTAATTTTATTTATTTGTTTATTTTGGGCTGGGCTGGGTCTTTGTTGCTTAACGTAGGCTTTCTCTAGTTGAAGCGAGCTGGGGCTACTCTTTGTTGAAGTGTGAGGGCTCATTGGTGAACTTCTCATTGTGGTGGCTTCTCGCTGCAGAGCATACGTTCTCGGTGCTCGAGCTTTAGTAGTTGGGGCATGCAGGCTTAGAAGTTGGGGCTTGTGGGCTGTAGGGCACAGTCTCAGTAGTTGTGGCACATGGACTTAGTTACTCGTCAGCATGTGGGACCTTCCCAGACCAGGGTTCGAACCTGTGTTCCTGCATCGGCAAGCGGATTCTTATCCACTGCGCCAACAGAGAAGTTCTGAATGTGTTGGGTTTTTTGAGGTCACAGTGTATGATATCGTAAGTACACAAGTATTGACATTCCCCTTGTGCATTTTGGAAGTGGCATTGTTCTGTGTGGATAAAAGACAGTAAACGAATGAATAATTTCATATGATCATGTGTTACAGTGCAAATGGTGAAAAAATGAGTGACTAGGAAAGGATAGGGGTACTTTAGGTAAGGGGGTTATTTAGCAAAAAGCTTGTGGGAGGAAATGACATTTTGGGTTGAGATTTGAGATCTGAACCCAGCCAGACATGCAGTCCCAGGGGAAAGTAAGGGCAAAAACCTCCAACCTCCCTTGTTGCAGAAACAGAAGGTCAGTGGTGTTGAAACTGGTAAGCTCATGGGAGATGAAAGAGATAGTTAGAGATGAGATCAGATGGAACTTTGTAGGCTGTGGTAATGAGCTTAAATAGATTATTAATGTCACGTGAAGCCATTGGAGTAGAGTTTGAAACAGAAGAACGCAATGGTGTGATTTAAGTTTTGGAAAGATCACCTTGGCTTTATCACGAAAAGTGGGCTTAGAATACCAAGAGTGAAAACAATGAGAGCGGTTTAGAAGTTTTTGCTTCTTGATGAAGCTGCATTGTAAAGGAAATGTAACAACAGTATATGTACTTTACAGAGTATATGCCATGCCTTCCTCCAGGGGATCTTCAGGACCCAGGGATGGAACCCCAGTCTCTTAGGTCTCCTGCGTTGGCAGGCAGGGTCTTTACCACTAGCGCCACCTGGGAAGCCCAACAAAGTGTTAGTTTATGTTTTGTCCAGATAATATCTGTTCCATGTTTACTGCATTTTATTTTTAGGCTATTTTCTTTATTATCTGATAAATATTTGATTTGCTAAGCCCTTTAGGAATGCATATTTTAGTTAAGATATTTACTTTTATTTTAAGGAGCGTATCCATGTACTTGGGCTTCCCAAGTGGCGCAGTGGTAAAGAATCTGTCTGCCAGCATAGGAGACACAAGAGACTTGGGTTGGAGCCCTGGCCTGGGAAGATCCCCTGGAGTGGGAAATGGCAACCTGCTCCAGTACTGTTTCTTGCCTGGGAAATCCCATGAACAGAGGAGCCTGATTGGGGTCACAAAGAGTTGGACGCAACTGAGTATGCCTGCAAGTGTGTACTTAAATTTAAAATTTATAGCAATGACTATGTTCTTTTATTCCATTTTAAGATATTTGGACATGCATTCTTAAAAGTTGTGATTATAGTATATATGCAATTAAAATTTAATCTTCTTTATTCCATATATATTTTTTATGTTTTAGGAGCATAGTTGAACACATACTTTAAAATTGTGAGCTATGATAGAGAATTACATTCAAGATAAATGAATTATTCTACAAAAACATCTAATATATAGCTCCTGAGAAATTTTACCCGCACTCCAAAAGCTTTTTGAGTTTGTTTTTCATTATCAAAACTCTCTTCTTTTCCCTTCAGTGATAAATGGTCATTATGGTAACTTTTAATTGTACTTTATAATAGCAGGTTTTAAAAACTGGAAAGGAGATTCATCATGGACAAACACCAGTTGACGAAGTAAATATTAATACTGTGTTTTCAGAAAGGCCATCTGTAAGTTAATAATTTGAAAGAAACATACTTTTTTCCCCCCCCTGTGAAAAGCCTAACTGGTTGATAAATTCTAAGGCTAGTCTGTATAGTCTATTAACCAGTAATCCTTAACTTTAGTGTTGAGTTGCATACTGGGTTTTGTGACATTGGGTAGGACTTGACTCTGTATTTGAAGCCCTCACACTTTGTCTTGGCAGGCTGCCTCATATGCTAGCACTCATCCTTAGAATCATGGAGTTGGAGGGCTGGAAACACTCAGTGCAGATAAGTGTGAAAAAAGCTGTGGCGCCAGGGAGTGTAGTGCTGGAGAGTAGCCTTTGTGGGTTTCTGGTCCTGTTTACTCCGTTTCCTTTTCCAGTGGTTTGCAAGTTCTGTCCTCTTTGCAAACTCTTTGTACTTATTTATGTTTTCAAATGAATCCTCGGTAGCAGAACTCCATTATTTATATCTGTATAAAACTCTAGCCGTACTACTTTTTTAATGTGGAGATGGAAAAGATTAGAGACTTGTTGGGGCTCTTTCGTGGGACAGCGTCCTCCCAGAATCACAGGGACTAAACCACTGCCTCGTGTGTTATTGAACCTACTCAGCCCTTCCCAGCTCCAGATTGTGCCCGATCCAAAATTACTGGGTTGCCCTACCCTCCAATCAAAATGCCATTCTGGCCAAGTTTAGAAAGAAAATAGGATTGAACTCACTCACACCGCTGGGTAAATAACTGATCTTCATTTCCCAAAGCGCTTGCAAGTTTTTGTATTTGAATCTTGTTACTGGAAAGGAATCTTGTAGTGTTGAAACACCTACATGAAGTAGAATGTTGGCTCTGTTGGAGTGCTTAGATCATCTATAAATTTTTTGCTTATGAGTTGGAAACTGTTTAAAAGTTTGTTAAAAGTTTTGGGAAAAGGCAACATCTTTCTGTGTATGTTTGAATTTAAAGTTTTGGGATGCTTTTAATGCTTTCTGATAGGTTGTTTAAAAATTTTTTTTAAAGCATAAACTAACTTTGAAGACTTCAGGGCAGACTTACACGGGCCTGCTTTTAAAAGTGAAAATAATGATTTGAGATCCTTCTAAGAGCCAGATTAATATAATGGAAATGTATATGTAAAACAGCTGCTGCTGCTAAGTAGCTTCAGTCGTGTCCGACTCTGTGCGACCCCATAGACAGCAGCCCACCAGGCTCCCCCGTCCCTGGGATTCTCCAGGCAAGAACACTGGAGTGGGTTGCCATTTCATTCTCCAATGCATGAAAGTGAAGTCGCTCAGTCGTGTCCAACTCCTAGCGACCCCATGGACTGCAGCCCACCAGGCCCCTCCGTCCATGGGATTTTCCAGGCAAGAGTACTGGACTGGGGTGCCATTGCCTTCTCCAATGTAAAACAGCAGGTTATTTATTAAAGTAAGAATTCATTTATACTGATTTTTTAAAAATAATTAAGAGAGACCAAAATAAGAGAGACGAGACTTGGGCACCTGTAGAATAGAAATTGTATGATTGTTACCTTCTGTAGTAGATGTTATTTTATTCCAGATGATAAAATTTTTAAACTTATGTAATTCTGATATACTCTGATGCACATCAGACTTCTCTTCAAAGCACACTGTGTTTAAATGTTAGAGTTCAGTGGTCCTCTTACAGACACATCAAAGATGAACAGCATATTTCCTAGTTTCTAGCTTGGTGTGGTAGAGGCACAGGTCAGCAAACCTATAATCCAGCAGCTAAACATTACTTAAACATTTTACTGCTTTACAAAAACTCATTTGCTCTACACAACCTTTTTTTTTTTTTTTTAAAGCTGTTTTTAGAACTCAAAAGTTTTGTGAACCAGACCTTTTCAGTTATATGCTCACTTTTGGTTCCTTAATGTTTTAGCAAATGCTCACATGTACAAATTGTTTTGGTAGTTTTGTAGCACATTCTTAGTGTAAAATAGAGGTGTATTATAGAAAGCTTAAAAGAGAAACTAAACATCTTTTAAAAAATGCTTAATTATGCAGTCTGCTAACCTTGAAAAAATACTTTGCAATATTTTTGTTTAATGTATAATCTTTTAATTTCTGGCTAATAAATATTTAAACTACCAAGCTCCCCATAAGTAATAAGTAAGCAACATATATGCATGAACCACAAAAGACTGCAAGTGAATGGGTATGTGAAGAAGTAAGAAATCTTGTAAGAAAATTGACTTTACATATTGTCAATGTAATGTGGTTTACGACTTTTTTCAGTTTAAATTAGGTCTTTTATATTCTTTTATATGTACAATTCAAACCTTTATTGGGTGCAGTGATTGAGGAAGCTGGGTGATAGAAAATAATTATTCTATATCCCTGTTTTTAATCAGAATTACACTTTTTTGATGTTACAGTTGGATAGAAAGCAGATTTTCTGTTTTGGGCTAGCATTTTATGTAAAAGGATAAATTATTTTGTATAATGGAAAATGAGAAGAAGATTAATAGTACTGTTGAATTTTGTAGTACTGTGGTGAAAGAAGTAGAAAGGAGGTCAGTAATAATTACAGATAAAGTGACCAACGAAATTCTGTAATTTTTACCTATAAAGAATTGGGTGTATAGATTGAGATTGCTTAAATGGCCTGTTCTATTTCTCATAGACTGTGTAGCTTAAATATAAGCCCAGGTACCCATCAGTTCTCAAGAGTATGGCACTGAGCCTGGTCTAAGAAACCTTTGTGTATGAAGTCTTTATAGTAGTCATCTCTCTGTCTCTTTTGGGCAGATGTTATTTTTGCTACATTTGCTATTTTAACCTGTCAGTTAAAAAATAATTACGCTGTCAGTATGGCTGGCGGCTCATATAGGAAAAATATGCTGTCTCTTAATCAAAGGTGATTACAGTTTTTTCCTGTCTATAAATGTGCTTGTTGTGTAACGAGAATGCATTAGTCTCAGCCTGATGTACGAAATGAAAGGCAGCAAGAAGCAGCACCATTGTTATCACTCCAGGCGTGTCTAATGAATCGTGTTTCCATGTTCTCTCGGTCACGCCGTAGAGTGCCCTCAGCCAGGGCTAAGCCTCCTGTAAAATGCTCTTTAAGATTATTGTAGCAAGAACAGAAATGCTGGATGAGTGGGGGTGGGGAGAGAATGCCAATGAGACAGCTGCCTTTCAAACACTTACAGCTGCAAGGATTACTCACTGTAATAGCAGTGACAGACAACTGTTTGAGCTTTAGTGTAAAAGGCAATTTGGAGACTTGCTCTGTTAAAATTTTAGTAGCAGTCTGGTGTGTGTGTGTGTGTGTGTGGGTGGGTGGGTGGGTGGGTGTGTGTGCGCACGCTCGTGCAGTCTGGTGGGGGTGGGTGTGTGTTTGTGTTTCAAATCAGGTTGTTTCTGAAGAGTGGAAGGAAATATTTTGAATTTTTACTGCTCAGTTTTGCCAATGTTGAAATCAATAGTTGAGTCATCTTCATTAAAGTCATTGTCTTAGAGAAAGTTTATAAAATGTTCGTTTTGCAGTATTGATGGATTTAAATGTATATTCTAACTGAATCATATGTCTGATTTTCCTTTTTCAAAATTTAATTTATCTTGTGGCGATTCCTGTCCTGAGGATGTTACCTTTCTTGTAATTTATGAGCATGTAGCTTTTTTTTTTTTTTTTTAAATATACTGCTCTTTAATAAACAACAGTAGACATTTAAAAAATCTATTTCAGATATGTCTCTTTTTAAAAGTAACATGTTCATTAAAGAAGAATGCTAACATACACAAAGAGGTAAAAAAGAAAATAATAATTATTCTATTAATTTCAGTGGCTGTTCCTCTAGGCCTTTGTTTGTTTATGTGTATTATAAAATTAAGAGCATATTAATAGCTTGAAAGGATAAAAATTAATAATTACTTAAAAATCTTTGAAAGGAGTAAAAAATGGGGGCAAGTTTAGTTCTTCGAAGTCAGTAACAGCCATTGTGCAAGATTTTTTTTCATTGTGTAGCTATTAAAGTAGCACAGCAGCCTGACTGTTTTCTGTAGCAGTTGTTTTTTGAAGGTCTTGTTCAATTGATCTAGAAATTTAGTTTTATGGTCTCCTTCAATTTAAAGTTTAGTGGCTTTACATGGAGTCCTGTGATCCATTGAAATGCTAACTTAGGTCATGTCTCAACTGCTTCAGTGGTGTGTAGAAACCGTCATTAAAATTCTGGTTATCCTGCAACTGGCAGAGAACTCATGCTGTTAGAGATTCCTTAGTTAGACATTATACTGTTAAAATTTTTAATTACAGCTGTGCTTCTGTCTGATGAATTTTGTCAGTGTTTGTCATCATGTAAAGTGGCAAATAGGTCGAAACAAATGGACCATTTTGATATGTACCATATATCTCAAATTCTTATTTGATTGATTAATTGACATTGGGAAAGTTAAAATCCATTTCAACATAGATTTGTTAAGTGATAGCAAGTATTCTACATCCATGAACAATTCAGGGAAATCAGAGCTCTAGGTGGGTTGAATTTTATATAAGTAATAAGTCAGTCCATTTAGTTATTAATGACTTCAAATATAGATTTTACAAGGCAATCGATGGCAGCATAACTGTGATCAATCAATAGTGTTGTATGTAATTGGATTTTTTATGGGTATTGTGCTATATTTCAGAATTAATGTAGCATTATGCTACTTTGTTACTCAGTTTTTTTATAAGTCAGTTTTAAGAAGACACTGTAAATCAGCTCTACCCCAATTTAGAAAAAGAAACAGCAGATACTTCAAAAATCTCCATCTATTTATCTTGAAAATATTTATTGCAACCCTTAAAATTAAATGGATAAATGATAAATTGTTAAATGTTATTATGTTTGCTAAGTATAATTCCTAGGTAGTAGATTTAATTTAAAAAAAAAAAGAGAAACAAAAAAACATCTAGCGGGCTTTTTTATGTATTGCAGATAAAGGTTTGACCACAAAGACGGTGCGAAAATTATAAATTCTGGATTCAGAGCTGTATTATGTTTATCATTTTGCCTCTGAAATCTAACTGGGAAATAATCTTCTCGTTTCATGTGCCTTGCTTTAATCTGTTTGTATTTCTGGAGTTTGGCGCACAATTTGATTTTCAGTAATTTTAATGGCTGAATCAGGAGTGCCATCCCTGGAAAGTGCCCCTCCCCCCTCCGGTATTTGCAGTGGCCAATGTGGTTACTGAACTCAATGTTCTGGATAATAGGTTTCATTAGTTTTGATGCCTGAGGTAAAAAAGCAGTAGGTGGGAGTAAGAAGTGTTTTTGATGTCTAGACGTTCATTTCAGCTGTTGCTGCAATATGATACATTAAAAGGAAATATGTATCATAGCTCTGAGGAAATATGTATTCTTTGAAAGTAATTCTACTTTTAAACTGTATAAGGCAGGGTGACCTGAATTCTAAAAGCATGAGCTTGAATTTCTTGAAGGTTTCACAGTTTTTATGCTCCTCCCTTACCCTATTCCATTCTCCCTCCTCCCATTTTTCCCCCTTCAAGTAAAGTATGTCAGTTTCATTTGTCGAATTGGAAGAGATATCTTTCCGTGATCTCTGCTGGGAAACACAAAATCATTGAAGTATATGCTGCTTTGATATTTTGCCGTATTGACTTTTTTCCCCCTGAACGTTTTATATGATTTTTCTTTCAAAGAAGCTTATTAATTCTGCAAGGAACCATGTTTAGCAAAGTTGAAAGAATTTGTAGTACAATTTGTGATGATTTAAAAAAAATATTTGTGAGCTAAGCAGTGATTACTGCTATTTAAATTTTTGCTTCTAAAACACTGTCTCTCCACTAAAAGAAAACATTTATATAATAGTTTTACAGTTTAAATATTGGATTATGAGGATTAGTATATTAAAAAAGGTTAAGTAACAGCCATTTAAACAAATTCTGATTATAGCTTTTGCAATTTAAGTTAGATAACTTTAGTGCCAAAATTGTCTTTGTAAGTAGGCAGTTATGGTTGTACTTAATTTTATTTTTCAGTTTCAGTCTGGCTTTAATCGACCACGAAACATCAAGAGCATGTTTTAATTTAGGAATGTATTTTGGTTGAGTTTTGCCATTCATTTTTGGTGCATTCATTTTACTTCTTTTGTTGCTTTTATTTCCTGAGACTGTTAACAAAGTTTTAGAAACAAATTTCTATTATATAGAGTAAATGTATTCTGTAGAGACAGTCTTCTTGATAATTTATATTCTTAAGGAGTTAATAAGCATTTTAAGTTGAAACTTGAAAGATCAAAAGAATTAGGCTTTTTTTTTTTTTTTTTTTTTTTTTAAGATGAAGACAGTGTGCCCTGGGGAGATTGTAGGTTTCTTAAGGATATGGCCTAGCATCTGCCTACCTTCTTGTAAAACTTCTTGGCAGTTGGCTTTTCTTCTCAGTCCAATTGGAAGGGAAATAGAGAATTAAGTAGTAAATGCACCTCATGTCATTTATAGCATCTTAACCTAGACTAGCTACTTTTTAACTCCTCCATCTGCCAGTGCCCCCACCGCCCCCCCTCAAAAAAAGAATACTTTTTGGAAAATCACAATATAAAATAAATGAAGTACTGGTTTAAATTTTACCTTGGGTGGAGGGTGTGTCAGATATATTAATTTAAAAAATCTGTGATTTTCTTTGACTTTATCATGGATCTGTACAAATAGATTGCAGAAACACTTTCAGTTTTGCTTAACCTTTGAAAAGGTTACTTTACAGTTATTTAGAAAACATTAATTTAAGGTGCAAATTATGGATCCAAGGGGAAATTTAAGTGTGAAGTTTGCCTTTCTACTTGGCATGAGAATAAAAGCTGGGGTGGGGCAGTTTAACAAAAAAAACTTATGGAGAAGTGTGGTGTAATAGTAGAAAGAGCATTGGGCATTAGTCAGAAAACTTGGATTTGAATCCCATCTTTGCTGCTAATCCTCTTTGTTAGATATAAGAAGATTTTAGATTGAAACGAATTCCAATGAAATTTGAAAGATGTGTACACACATACTAACAAGTCAATTTAAAACAGGTTTATGAATATCTGAGATGTCCTAGTCAGTGCAGTTATGAAAATAAATTGCTTCCCTTCAGGAGTTTAATTAATGGAATAAGTTGTATACTTGGTTGTTTATAAAAGTAGATACAAAATGATTTGATCCCATTAGCTGTTGAGTGTGAAAGTGAAGTCACTCAGTCGTGTCCAACTCTTTGTGACTCCGTGGTCTGTAGCCCACCAGGCAAGAATACTGGAGTGGGTTACCATTTCCTTCTCCAGGAGATCTTCCCGTCCCAGGGATTGAATCCGGGTCTCCTGCAGATGCTTTACCGTCTGAGCCACCAGGGAAGTCCTGTTGAGTATAGATACATTTAACACCAGATTTTTTAATTTATTATGTGACCATCAGGAAGTTTATTTTTTAAGCCTTAGTTTTCTCAAATGAAGATTAGAATAAAGTATATTGGTCAGTGTTTTTAGCTGCAAACTAAGAAGAGGAGTTGGGTAAGAGAATACTGAGTATTGTCTTTTAGGATCAGAGCTGAATATGTGGTCTGAGAAAACTATGTTATCACCACCAAGCCCTTGATGCTACAGTACCTCAGGAAACTTAATCTTGCAGCCTCTGTTTTTAGTGCTGACAGAAAGTTCTTTCTATCCACTCCCTTTTGTGTCCCAAGATCTAGGGTCAAGATTATGGTGTAGGAGCACCTAGCATTTAGCTTACGGATCCTTGTCCCACTTGTAGGAGAATCAGCATTTTCGTCTCCTGTTAGGGGTGACTGACCATCTTTGTTCCCAGCCAGAGTTCATGTAGTAAGCAGCTTGCAGTGATGGGGAGAAGTCAGGTATTGAGTGAGAAAAAGGAACGCTGCGTGTCCTTTCACTCTGTCTCAGTGTTGTGAAAAGAGGACCCTTCCCCTGCATCTGCATGCACTGATGGAGTGCTTGGTTCACACTGGGTACATGAAGCCTCAATTAAATGAGAAAGATTGTTTTCTGAATAGAAAACTAACCTTGACTGTTTAAGTTATTTTGCTTTCCTGTTAGTGTTTTAAAAGAAAAGACTTTCAGCATTCAATAGCAGATTTGAAAAGTATTTAAAGTAATTTTGCCTCACAGTGGTTTTCAAAGTCTGTTTGATTTTTGAGAGCATTCCTGATTTATAGCCAAGAACGGTTGGCCAGTGATTATTGGCCAAATATCTATTACCAGACTCCAAAAATGTCATTCTAGATTTTGCTTCTTTTGGAGTTTTAGAGATTGATCACTCTTGTATTTCTGAAAATTCTGTATGTGAAATTGATAGAAATAAAGCATGTTCTGACTTAATGTTCCTTTCTACAAGTTTATTGGGTATATATAAATAGTTAATTAAAAGGGTTAGTATATTAATGCATTATCCTTAAACCCATAGCTTATATTGATGGTTTTTATTACAGTGGTTAATCTTTGATCACAGTTGCTGACTTCTAGTAAATTATTGACTGCTTTGAAATCTGCAATAAATCATATGACTTATGAAACTTAAATGTTTATATGAAGTTCAAACACTGTATCCATTTTAATTACCTTTACTGACTTATATTTAAAAATTTACTGGTTAACTTATAGGATAATTCATAATTTTCTATTATTGTTTCAGCTTTAGTATACATTTCTTAAACAAGAGCTTAATGTGGAGGGATCTGTTTTATTTCATGTTATTACTTTCTTCCCTGTTATTTTATTACATTTGTTCCTAAATTTTGTTATACTGTATGAGGGAGACATGAAAATTTAATTAATTAATAATATTAATAAAGATACTTTTTCATATTTTTAATATTTAAAAAGCAAAAGCATCTTTCTGAATTATTTTCTTCTCTTGGTATGATGGTGGGTTAATTGCTAAGTTGTGTCCGTCTCTTGCTTCCCCATGGACTGTAGTCGGCCAGGCCTCTCTGTCCATGGGATTCTCCAGGCAAGAATACTGGAGTGGGTTGCCATTTCCTTCTCTAGAGGATCTTCACGATCCAGGAATCAAACCCAAGTCTCCTACACTGCAGGCAGATTCTTTTCGGACTGAGCCAGGAAAGAGACTCTCTCTTTGTATTATTTATAGTTATTAACATAGAGTACATACTATAGATAATAGTATATTATGTTGTTTGGGAGGACTACTGTGGTTGGGTCTGTGGTCTCTCTTTGTTTACAACTGTTTTTTGCTTTTAATAATTTAGGTTAATCAAATAGACACAATCCTTTGAATAAAAACAATTATGCTTAGAATACATATTTAGAGTAGGAGTTCTTTTAATTCACACTCTGTTCTCATTTTCAACACTAAAAATGTATTTTAAAAATCAATATAAGCATATTCCAGAAACACCCCCAACCCAACCTCCATGCCCCTTGCCCCACTTTCTCATGTCCTTATGTTATGAGGCCTCCTCTCACCACCCCATCCCTGGAAACCACTGAGCGGTTCACGTTACCTCAAGTTTGCCTTTGCAAGAATGTCACCCAGTGAAATCATATGGCATGTGGCCTTTTAAGTGTGACTTTCTCCATTTAGCTTAATGACAGTCATTCATGTTTTAGGTGTATCAGATGGAGTAGGAAATGGCAACCCACTCCAGTATTCTTGCCTGAAGAATTACATGGACAGAAGAGCCTGGCGGGCTATAGTCCATGGGGTCACAAAGAGTCAGACACGACTGAGCAGCTAACACTTGAATGACATTCGTTCATGTTTTAGGTGTATCAGTAGTTCATTTTATTTCTGAATGGTATCTCGGTGTATGGATTTTCCACTGTTTGACCATTCCCCAGTTGAGAGGCATTTGGGTAGTTTCTAGTTTTTGTCAACTATGGGGGCAAAAAAAATTGCTACAGTTTTTCATGTAAACCTAAGTTCTTATTCCACGTGCATATATACTTAGGAGGGATATTACTAAGCTGTATATAAAGCATATGTTTAACTTCTGAAAAATTGCCAGTCCGCTTTTGCAAAGTGACTTTACTAGTATTGCATTTCCATTAGCAGTATAGGACAGTTCTAGTTACCTATATGCTCACTAGCACTTAGGATTTGCAGTTTTTCTTTCAAGCCATTCTAATGGGTGATATCTTAGGTTTCTCCTATATTTTCACAGTTTTATAGTTTTAGGTTTTGCATTTTGTTTTATGATCCATTTTGAGGTTTTCTATATGGTGTGAGGTAGGGTTTGAGGCTCAATTTTTTTGTATCGGGATATTCATTAATCCTAGCATCATCTGTTGAAAAGACTGTTTTCTTCACAGAACTGCCTTTGCAAGCTGTGTTGGAAATCAGTTGACGGTATATTTGTGGGTCTATATCTGGACTGACTTCTGTTCTGTTGATCTGTATGTATATCTGTCCTCTCTGTAGTACCATATTGTCTTATTTATTCTAGCTTTATAGTTAACCTGAAAGTTAGGTAGTGTTAGTCTCCCAATTATAAGATTTATACCTAAGAATTTCATGGGATTTGGTGCTATTGTAAATAGTACTCAAATTATTAAAAATTTCTAATTATTCATTGTATTGTATAGAAATATGATTATTTTGTGTCTGTTGACCTTAACTAACTTAAACTCAGTTTTGGTTCTAGTAGCTCTTCTTTGTTGATCCTTTAGGATTTTCTAATAGTCATGTCATCTGTATAAAGATCATTTCTTCTGTTGCAGTTAGTATGCCTGGTACTTACTCTCTTGTACTGGCTGAGACTTCCACTGTAAAGTGGAAGAAGACTGATCAGAGCAGACAGCCTTGCTTTGTTTTTGATATTAGGAGAAACACTCAGTGTTTTAACAGTATGATGTTAGGTGTAGGTGTGCTGTAATTGCTCTTCTAACATTTTTTTCAAAGAAAAATTTCTAAGGCCTATTTTAAAAATTCTTGAAATCAGGATAAGATCACTGTGCATCATAGCACAGTGATGTAGTTGGCATGCAAAAACTTGTTTAGTATTCCACAGTGCATGACCAGACAGCTATAACCCTTCCACATTTCAGTTAACAAAGTATTTGAGGATCTTTTGAGGAAGAAATAGAGCTCTGCTTGTTGTCTGAGAGCTTTCCTTTGACATCTTCTGTTAAGATCAAAGTAGTGCCATCATTAAAGAATATGATGAGGAAACAATCAGATGTGAATGCAAGGTATTCTATAAAACAACTAACTTGGTTTCTTCAATAAATAAATGCCATGTTTGAAAAAAGGAGATGAGATGTTGAGATTAAGGAGTCTTAAGAGATACAACTTCACAGGCAATTGATAGACCTTGTTTAGATTCAAATTTTATATATACTGAAGTACTTTGGAGTGGGGTGTACTTCAAAAATATATCAAGGAAAAAAGAGAAAAAGGAAAGCAGTGTGGTTGAAGCAAATGACACTGTTGATAATTTGGTGTTGGAATTTATTTGAGGCCTATTATTCTACACTAAAGTATGTGTGAAGGTTTTAATTATAAAAGTTCCTGTGTTTTTAATGTGCAGAATAGGTGCCACCAACTTGGAAGAAAATCTTGGAAGGACGAATAGGATACTTTTTTCATAAATACTGCATCATCAACACTCTTTGTGGCACTAAAGACTATAGAAAAAGCTGAAACCAGTGACTGCTTTGAAGAGTAATTCAGAAGAGCTGGGCTTTGTTATTAAGTTTTAGGAATTTTTAGCTTATGTTAGGAAAGAAGAGCAAATTAATATGGGGTGTTCCTTTCATTGAAATATATTAGCTTGCTTTCTCACTCAGAAAAGCTCAACCCCAAAGATGAATGTGTCAAAGTAGAGATTCATGATGCCTTTACAGGACTGTAGAAAACATTTGGATGTTTTGTCCTGAGCAGAGATAGTCTGTTGCTAGGGGGAATGTTTATTTGCTGTACTTTTATTTCCATTTATCTAGTTAGAAATAATATAAAATGTCTCTTGTCAGAGGTTAATTTGGAAAAATTCGGTAGGTCATGATAAGCTACATAGGAAGATAAAAAAATTACCTGACATCCCAAGAAAAGAAATATTTATACAGTTTTATCATTTAAAAAAAAAGTCCTATAGAGAAAAACCCCCAAATGTAAGTATACTTTTTCAAATTCTAATTGGAGAATGAGGAGATGCAATTTGAAAGATAGTTGGTGCGGTAAATGCATGAAAAGTACATTGTGGATTTAACATGTGTTTTAATTCTGTTACAATTTTCTCCGGTGAGTACTTTTGTCAAGACAGCATGTTAAAAAGGGAGAGGAAAATTTTCATCTGCAAATGTTGTCTGCATCCTTTGAATATTTTGCTGTGTTGAAATGAACTAATGTAATTTAGAAGAAAATTAGCTATCTTCTCTCAGGCATTTTATAGTTTTTACATATGAAAAGAATGTTAGGAATGCATGAGGTATATTGTTGGTCTGTTGGATTCTCTGGTGTTAAAGGTCCTTGCGGCTCTTCAAGTGATCCTGCAGCATATTTCAAAGGCAAATATTAAACATATTAAAACTTCGCCAAATGTTAAACATTAATGAAATTATGAGTTCAGGAAATGAATTTGATGTTATAGTAAGATTTAATTTTCTGACATTCTCCCTAAAACCATGTTTTAAAAATCCTATTCAGATACCTGCTTTCAAAACATTTAGAGAAATTGGTGTAATGTCCCTTTTTTTTGGATTTTCTTTTTTGGTTTTCTCTCTGAAAATACGCATGATTACCTTTGTATTAATCTGTGCCATTTTGTTATTTTAAGTAGAACCTCAGTAAAATTAATCTTTGAGACACTATTAGGTAGAAAGAGTAATTTGAGATTTTTGGATGGTTTCAGACTTTGCAGAGGCAGGTTGGTAAGACCTTTGTGTGAGGGGGATGTGCCATGCCCATGTTTCAGTAACTTTAAAATTGAGACATTATTCCCTCTGTACATAAGTATTTTATGACTTTTGGCAAGGATTGAACTTATTTTCTGTTTCAATGTAAGTTCATCTACTTAAATTAACTCATTAACTTTGCTTTAGAAAAATATTTTTAAAGTTTCTTTTATTTTTATTTGGATGCCCTGCTTACTGGTTCATTTTTTTGTTTTGCTTTGTTTTGTTTTGTTTTCAGTTGTGGAAGAAGGACTCTGGGAAAATGGCCTTTCCTATGAATGTCGGACGCTGCTCTTCAAAGCGATCCACAATCTGTTAGAAAGGTAAGAGAAGGAGCGGCAGCATGGTGGTTTTGACACCCTAGTGTAATGCTAGATACTCAGAAGGTTCCTGTAGCTCTCAAAACATTTCACATACAACTTTATGAAATTTTATATAAACTTCTCGGTTTTTTTAAATATTGATATAATTTCAGACTTATGGAATTTTTAGAAATAGCCCAGAGAACTCCATATATCCTTTTACATAGATTCACTTACAGTTTCTCTTTTGCCCAATTTGCTTTATATTTCATGTGATTCCTCACCCTCTCACCCACCCCCAACTTTGCACTCAGTGTGTGTTGTACGTGCACATGAGTGCATTCAGATTTATTCCCTGAAACGTCATTTGCACAGTTGAGACTCATTTTTTATAACTCTGAAGTATTTAGGCATACATTTCCTAAGGACAAGGACATCCTCTCATGTAAGCCCATAGGAAATATAACATTGATAAAATACCATTATCTAATCTGTAGTTCAACTCAGCTGTTATCATCTGTCCCAGTTATGTTCTTTTTAGCTTAACCTCTCTCCCGCATGCCTCCCCGAGATTAGCCCTTAATCATTCATTATATTTAGTTCTGAGGTCATTTTAAAATCTGGAAGAGTTCCTTAACTTTTCCTTTTTTTTTTCCCCTTGGGGTCATCATTGACATTTGGATGGATTCAGGCCATATGTTTTATATAATGTCTCTCAATTTGAGATATTTTCCTCATGATTAGATTTACTGTATACTTTTTCAGTAGTGACACCATAGAAAAGGACTTGTTAACTATGATCCTTATTTCTGTCTTTGAAATTAATAAGTAATTTGTGGCCAGATCCAATGTTATTGTTGTTCACTTGCTAAGTCGTGTCCGACTATTTGCAACACCCTGAAAGTATGCTAGGATTCTCTGTCCTTCACTGTCTCCTTGAGTTTGCTCAGACTCATGTCCATCAAGTCAGTGATGCCATCCACCCATGTCATCCTCTGCCGCCCCCTTCTCCCATTGCCCTCAGTCTTTCCCACTGCCACGTTCTTCTCCAGTGAGTTGGTTCTTCGTATCAGGTGGCCAAAGTATTGGAGTTTCAGCTTCAGCACCATTCCTTCCAGTGAATATTCAGGGTTGATTTCCTTTAGGTTTGACTGGTTGGATCTCCTTGCAGTCCAAGGGACTCTCAAGAGCCTTCTCCAGCACCACAGTTGGAAAACATCAATTCTTGGGTATTCAGTCTTCTTTATGGTCCAACTCTCACATCCATACATGGCTACTGGAAAAACCACAGCTTGGACTATACAGATCTTTGTTGGCAAAGTGATGTCTGCTTTTTAATACACTGTCTAGGTTTGTCTTAGCTGTTCTTCCAAGGAGCAAGAGTCTTTTAATTTCATGGTTGCAGTCATTGTCTGCAGTGATTTCTGAGCCCAAGAAAATGAAATCTGACCCTGTTTCCTCTTTTTCCCTATCTGTTTGCCATGAAGTGATGGGACCAGATTCCATCATCTTTGTTTTTTAATCTTGAGTTTTAAGCCATCTTTTTCACTCTCCTGTAACTTTCTGCCATTAAAATGGTATCATGTGCATATCTGAAGTTGTTGATATATATCCCGGCGGTCTTGATTCCAGCTTGTGAGCCATCCATCCCAGCATTTCGTGTGATCAGATACAATTGTGTAATGTTCCTTTTTGTTATCAAAATCTAAATCACTTGTTTAAGCTTTATTGGTGGTTCTTGTATATCATTTATTACTATGTGACTCTGATGTTAATTTTCAAATGTACCATTCCTTCTATTTTTATTTAGTTGGCATTCTTTTGTAAGGAAAAGATTTTCAGTTTCTTCCATAGATTTATGCATTTATCTGTCTCACTTAATCTTTTTATCTTTATAATTTTGGAAAAAAAGGGGTTCCTGGTTATTCAATGAATTATAGTTTATTATTATCATTTAATTTGATGTGTAAGTTCTTCTGGATTTGTCTGGGGGAAGTCCCTTCGTGATGGCTCCTGTGGTTTTTTGACCTGTCCTCCTCATTTGAGCACTTCTTTACTTCCATGTAAGAGTATGTCCCAGGCTCTGGATGGTGTTTTAAGGGGAGAGAGAGAAGAGAAAGAATGGGCTATTTAAGAATTTCTATGGGAAAAACTTTGTATTTCTTTCCCCGAGTTTATATATAGTTCTTTTAGGTGATCAAAACTGAAAGGGCGTTTTAGTACCTTTGTTTTTATCTCAGCTATTATCTAGGGTTATAGTGCTACAATATAACTGCTTAGAAAATGTAGTCTAGGTCAGTTTGAAATAACTTCCTTATTTTATAAGAAAGTTAATTGTGTCATATGCAGTATGACGTAATAAAGCTTGAGTTCTGAAGAAATTTGGGTTAGATCTTGGTTTGGTTTCAGGGTTTGTTACTTGGACAGTTGCCTTGACCTCTCTTAAGTCTTAGTTAATTCCCTTTAAATTAAATAGAGGATGAAACTCCAGTACTTTGGCCACCTCATGCGAAGAGTTGACTCATTGGGAAAGACTCTGATGCTGAGAGGGATTGGGGGCAGGAGGAAAAGGGGACAACAGAGGATGAGATGGCTGGATGGCATCACTGACTCTATGGACATGAGTTTGAGTGAACTCCAGGAGTTGGTGATGGACAGGGAGTCCTGGCGTGCTGCAGTTCATGGGGTTGCAAAGAGTCAGACATGACTGAGTGACTGAACTGAACTGAACTATGCATTTTGACTTTTTGTTAGATAATGTATATGATGCCTTCCACTTAATACGTGACCTGTTTTCAGTAATTTTTAATTCCTTTTCCCCATAAAGTATTATTTGGCATATTTTGATTTGGATCCTAATATAAGTTTATTTTGAAGCAAAGAAAACAGTGTTTCTTTGAGAAAATAATGAATAATTATGCTGTTTGGCTCCCTTCCTACTATTAGAATGGATGAGTTGAGATTCTTTTGAAAATTTGTAATAGTTTTTTGTCCTTTAAAATAATGTTCTCTTTTCATCAAACTTTAACTGTGCTCTGTGAATGAAAATTACCCTACTCATGAGACAGGGAAGCATTTTGCATGGTTGTTTTTAGCTGTCTTTATTCATTGTCAGCAGAAGCTGGGTTGGCCAATACATACTTGCCCTTTTGTTCTTCTCATAGCTTAGACCACTTGCTGTAACTTACTTCTCTCTTTACAACCTAAATTTGTTGAAATACAGTTCACTATCTTATTCTGAACAATTTTCTGTTACATCTTTTTTTTTTTTTTAAGTTGTTTATTCAACAAGTCTTTGCGGCAGGCACACAAAACTCTTTAGTTGCTGCATCTGGGTTGAACCCTGGCCCCCTGCATTGGGAACATGGAGTCCTAGCCACTAGACCACCAGGGCTCCATTTCTATTTAGAGAAGATTGACTTTCTGTTTTGATGAGATTGTCTCTCCATTTCTATTGAGATAAGATTGACTTGTTTCCCAGGTTGAGTATGTTTAGAGTTTCTAGCATGAAAGCCAAAACTGAAGTTATTGAAATGCATCATCAAAGAATGTATCACTTGAAGGGTACTTGTGCTTCCTGAACCATTTTTTCCCTTCAGTTTGCATTTTAACAAAGCTCCTACAATTTATTTCTTCTCTTAATTTTTTTTAACATACAAAACTGTTTAATTAAAAAGTAATTCCATTAACTATTTTGAGAAGCTGTCACAGCTTAGCAGTAGTCATATAAATGGATCTTCTATATGGTTGCTAGTATGTACAGAATGATGGGTCACTGCAGTGATGCATAAAACATAATTTCATTACAGATATTAAGGTCCCATTGTAAACTTCACATAGAGTGAGATCAGTTCATTCCTTGTTACTGTTGATAAGTGCTTAGATAATACTAGAGTGATACTATGTAGAGATTTTCTTAATCTTTTTTTTTTTTTTTTTTTTTTTTTTGGGCTGTGCTGCACAGTCTGTGAGATCTCATTTACCCTACCAGGGATTGAATCCAGCCACAATAGTGAAAGTACTAAATCCTAAGCATTAGACCACCAGGGAACTCCTTAGATTTTAAATTCTAAGGTAATTTGACTTCAAATATTTTTCATTTACTCTTGAGTAAATCTTTCATTTACTCATTTCTCCTGTAACTTTTCTGTATTTGCATACAGTATGTTGTATATATTTGGCCTGTGTCATCTGTATTAAAAAAGACAAACAGAAAAAAAAAACAAAACCCACCTCACTACTGCTTACTGTAGAGCATTTTCCATCAAGGCGTCAGACAGGAGCTAACATATCTGAAATTTTATATGTCTTTCCAATGGCACTCATTTCTCAAAGTCCATCTCTTGCCTGTCTTCAGATATTTTGGGTCTTGGCTTTGCCAATTATATATGACATGGGCAGACGATTTAAGTCACCTGAATTCCTATTCCTTACCTATAAAAGGGTGAAGGGCTGGTTTCCTCAGCACAGTAACTTTCTTGTTAAAAGAGCTCAATAAATGGTTAACTGCTATTAATATTAGCTAACAGAAGTATTGATGTTACTGTTGCTACAGTTGGACACAACATTAATAGTCTATTTACCCAGCTAATTATGGAATTCCATTCTATAATATCCTTGTTAATGTGGTCATCTGTCCTTTCCTTGAGTACTTGTGATTATGTGAGCCTCGCTGCCCAAGGGAATTCTTTTTATCTTCTGAGTACTCACTGTTACAAAGTTTCTTATGCTGAGTAGAAATCTGTATCCCTGTAATTTTCTTTTCATGATCTTGATTCTGTTCATTGAGGGTTGTATATAATTCATCAGTCCAGCTTCCCTGTAGTGGCCTGTTCACTAGCTTGGTCCCCTGAGTTAATTTGGAGCTTCCCCGGTGGCTCAGTGGTAAAGAATCTGCCTGTGATGCAGGAATCACAGGACACACAGGTTCAACCCCTGAGTCGGGAAGATCCCGTGGAGGAGGGCATGGCAACCCACTCTAGTATTCTTGCCTGGAGAATTCCATGTGCAGAGGAGCCTGGCAGGCTACATTCCATAGGGTCGCAAAGAGTCAGGCGTGACTGAAGCAATTTAGCGTGCACACACAGAGTTAATTATTTTTTCTGTTTGTGGTTCTTTACTATATATCCTTATATATTTTTTACTATATATATCCTCATCCTTTCCTTCAGCCTTTTAGGTTTTCCTCTAGTCAGTCCAATTCTCTTCATTTTTTATTGCTACTGGCCTAATTTAAGACTTCATGGGTGTTTCATGAAGTATTGCAGTGGCCTCTCTAGTCAATCTGAGCAAAACTCTAGGAGATGGTGAAATACAGGGAAGCCTGGTGTGCTGCAGTCCATGGGGTTGCACGGAGTCAGACATAACTCAGTAACTGAACAACAGCAGCAACAACTTCAGTCAATCAGGTTAGACTCAGTTACACTGCAGTAACGAAAGATCTGAAAGCCTTACTGGCTTCTGACAGTTGAAGTTCATTTTTTGCTCACGCTTCTTGTCCATTGTGAGTCGTTTACTACAGCCCTTCTCTGTATCCTCTTCCCTCCAGGCAGGAATTATACGGTTGGGGCACCCCTTGTCAAAGACTCCTGGTAAAGAGCAAAGAGCAATGGCAAAATACGTAATAGACCATTGAAGCCTCTGTTCAGAAGTGGTACATGGCATTTCTGCTTATATTTCATTGACTAGGACATTTACCACCAAGCTTAAAGTCAGTGAGTGAGAAAGTATTAACTATCACTGAGAGGTATCAAAGTGCCATGGCCAAGCTTGATGTCAGTGGAAAGGAAAGGGTAGCACATACTGGGAAAAGGATACAGTCTACCATGTCTCTTAATTAAGCTCTTCTCCAAGAATTATCCTCCAAACAGGTGCTAGTTATATTACTAAAACCAGATACGTTTCTGAAACACAACTATTGGTGTATGTGTACATGTTTTTAAAACCTTTGACCATGTTGGCTTCTTTTGGTATTTTCTTCACCTGTGATTTCTGAGTCAATTTCAGTACCTGAAAGTATGTAGGCCTTCTAAGTTTTATATCATACAATCATTGTTATTTTTCCTCCTTTCTGAGAAAGTGTGCTGCTTGTTTTCTTAATGTGCAGTTATCCCTTTTGGCAAAATGACTAGAATAATAAAATACCATTAATTTTTTTTATTCCTATAGAATCTCTGCCAGTTTGACTTGACTCCACTGTACCTCACCTTTTTGTGCCTGCTCACTCTCTTTTAAAGTAATGCTCTGTTTCAAACTGTTCTTAATCAGTCTTTGCCACTTCATAAGGGTTTCTGTATGTATTTCTAATGAACTTGTCAAAGGTTACACTTTGTATTTTAGGTTTAGGTTGTCTCACACTCCTCATTCATAGAAAAGTACTAAAGTACTTTAGCTGTGAATAAATTTTGGAAAACAAAAACTTGTAGTCTTTTTTCAGACGTTTCTTCATTTTGGCATTTTTAATATTACAGATATAATGGCTGTTGCTCTTATAATTTGTCTAGTTTCCATAATGTACCATACCTTCCCAAGTAACTGTTTAAATGAAGTGAAGCATTTGATTGAAAAGCTTTTAAAACAAATTCAGGAAATGTGTGTAGTTCATATCACCCAGAGTTTTTATTATTGCCTCAGTGATTTGCACCATATATGGGACTTAGGAAAATCTTGCTTTTGTAGCTTTGAAGACATACTTAAAATCCTGCCATGATGCTGTCAAATTGCAATTATGTGTGGGTATATGTGGTAGTATACTTTAATTTTAATTTTCTTAAGCTTTTAGAATTAAACACAGCTGATTTTGATGGAAAGGGTTTTTTTTGGGTTTTCTCCCCTCTTCCCCCCCCCATCCCGCCCCCTTCCCTCCTCTAAAATGCAGATCATTGGTTTGCACACAGTTGAAGATTACATGGGTCTTTTGATGCCATTGTGCTCTGTCTAGTCCACGCTTACTTCTTGGTGGTGTTTAGTCACTAAACCATATCCGACTCTGTTTTGATCCCATGGACTGCAGCCCACCATGCTTCTCTGTCCATGGAACTGTCCAGGCAAGAATACTGGAGTGGGTTGCCATTTCCTTCTCCAGGGGATCTTCCCGACTAAGGGGTCAAAGCTGAGTCTCCTGCATGGGCAGGAGGATTCTTTGCCACTGAGCCACCTGGGAAGCCCCCATGCTTACTTAGGGAGACTTTAATCTGTGGGTATTTGATTTTTGTAAAACATAATGGCTCTTCCGAGTCATCCATTGGTGCTGCTTTTTTAATGGTTGTTGGCATATTCCCCCCATGGAAGTTTATAACACAGCTGTAAAATTGCCTTTGGTCTGGCGCTTCTAAGTTTGCCAAGAGTTGGTATTTTAAGTGAAGATACTCAATTTGGAAAAGGACATTAAAAATAACATGGAGAGGATTAGAATTATATGATAAAAATAACATTGCATTTGTAAATTAGTAGCTTTCAATACCCTATGGTATTGTGATCCAGTAGAGGTGATTATCAGAGGGCAGATGAGCAAGGTCCTTGGACATGGTAATTCAAAATGATAAATATATTTCAAAATGATAAATACATTCAGTAGAGGATAGTGAGTAGTACAGCCTTAGTTGAAGAAATGGTGATGTAACACTGCAACCTTGAGGGCCCTGGGGTAATAAATGTAATTAGAGCAGGAAATGACTAATAAATTCTCATTTTATTGAATTGCTGCAGTGTAGAGTTCTTTAAAACAAGTAGAAAGATGAGGCTTTAGACCTAAGGCTTTAGACCTAAAATATTTATTAATATTTTTAGGACTGGGAAAGGATTAAGACTTTAAATTTTAAATATAAATGTATTACTATTATTTGTGTGGTTAGAGAGTGGGATCAGACACTAAATGTTCGAAACTATTGTAGAATGGGCTTTTCAGGTTAGGCCAGTCCTACAAAAGGCCTTAGCCTTACAGAGATTTTGGAGAGGATGTAAATAATAGGGATTACTTGGTTGGAGGAGACAGCATCCACTCGGGCACAGTAGGAACCCGAAAGATAGAAGGGATCCGTTGAAAAAGATTTCTTTAACCTTAAATTGGGCTTCTCTGGTGGCTCGGATGGTTAAGAATCCACCTGCAATGCAGGAGATCTGGGTTCAATCCCTGCGTCGGGAAGCTCCCCTGGAGAAGGGAATAGGTGCCCATCCAGTATTCTTGCCTGGGAAATCTCATGGATGGAGGAGCCTGGCAGGTTACAGTCCATGGAGTCACAAAAATGGGGTTTCTTTTATTTAGTTGGGAATTGGGAGCACTGCAGTTTCTTGGGAAAATACTTCTTTGCATACATGTTTGATATAGATTGGGCTGCTGAGGTGAAGACTAATGCTGGTGAGGTATGAAGTTACATAAAATTTGGTGTATTTGAACAGCCCTGTAAGTAGATTGCACGAAGGGGCAGTTCAGTTGAGGATGTGGTGGAGGAATGCTATGCTTGGACTTGTATATCTAGGAAAGCTATAGTACCTATGGAATATGAGGGCTCAGAAGGAGCAGCAGCCAGTGTTGGCTCCCTTCTAAACCTCCCAGCTATCCTACCTGGGAAATGGATTGCTGATTTATGCTGTGGTTACCGCTGTGGCTCTTGTGATCTTACGTCAAGTCTGCCCGTGGTTGTGGGATTAGAGATTGGGGCTTGCCAACTTCAGAGTCAGGTTGTTCTTGTAGTCAATTAATGTAATTATTTAGAACCATTTGGCATGATGCAGAATCATGTGTACACAAACGCACAACTGGATTTCTTTTTTATTTTTTGGCTCCTGTTTCTTCTCTTCTTGAAATAGTGATTTTTAGGGAGGTAGTAGGGGACTTGGGATTATTTCCAAAAAGAAATACTTAGCTAGAATATTACTTACAGAACACTTTATAAATCTGAAAGCACATTGTGATCTTTTAAGACATTGTTGTACTACTTTACAGAATTTTGTCATATTTTAGTAGTAAGGTAATTTTTTAAATCTCAACAATAATGAGTGGGATTACTGAGTGGATAGCCAGGGTTAACTGATAGAAATTCTTAGCACTATTTGTAACGTTGATTTAAAGCAGTTTTTGGCAGATGAGGTATATCTCTAGGTTTACATATTTGTCAACTTAAATATAAATTTTGTCTCTCAAAAAGAATAAAAGTTAATACGGTATAAAAGAGGGAAATTGTATTTCTGATATACTGTAGTTTTTATATCTTAGCATTATCTCTTTTGGGATATCCCAGATGGTCCAGTGGTAAAGAATCCACCTGCCAGTGCAGGAGACGCAGTAGACAAGGGTTCGATCCCTGGGTTGGGAGGACCCCCTGGAGAAGGAAATGGCAACCCTGTCCAGTATTCTTGCCTGGGAAGTCCCATGGACAGAGAAGCCTGGCAGGCTACAGTCCATGGGGTTGCAAAGAGTCCGACACAGCTGAGCCATAGCACAGCATTCTCTCTCTTTAAAAAAAAAAAAGCTTAATTTTGTTCTTCAGGTATAATTAAAGCATATGAATACTAGTGCCAGTATTCCTAAACATTTGTTAACACTGGACAGGGAGGCCTGGCGTGCTGCAATTCATGGGGTCGCAAAGAGTCGGACACGACTGAGCGACTGATCTGATCTGATCTGATCTAATTTTCCACATATTGAGTATCCACTATGATTTTAGTCTGGAGTGAGTTGTGATGGGCTATAAGGAAATGAAATATATATATTTGCCCCAAACACATACACACAAGAAAATTCAAATAACAATGTGAGGTTGCCCCTGATTAGTGGTTACAAACAAGAGGAGTTTCAGTATTAAACTGTGAATAGGAAAATACTCAGCGTATAGCATTCATTTCTGACATACTTATTGAGCACCTATTACTTTTGAGCAGAACATAAAGCATATTGCATATCATAACTCCAAATATACAAAGTATATTACATGAATAATGACCCCAAAATGATTGAGAAGCAAGGACTTATTAGTATCTCAATATATTATCTGCTACTGAGCCAGCATAGTTCCAGGTATCAGTCAGGTGGCAGAACTGTCTTTCTTAGCAGAGCCACATGTCTTCTCACAGTTCCTCCCATAGCATAAAGCACAAGACTCCAGATGGAAATACTTTCTGTACTGCTTAGTCTTGAAGGATTCATGTGTATCACTGTGTGTGTTTATGAGAGAGAGAGAGAGAGAGTGTGTGTGTGTGTGTGTGTGAGAGATTGTTTTTTGGATCAGTCATAGTGGAGATTTAAGAGATTGTGGAGTATAAAAATTAATAATGATAGTTGCTGAGTTCTTTTAACCTGTTCATTGACTAAAAAGAAACTTCTTTACCCATCTCTACATCTAACAGCATGTCTGTACTTCTCTATTGAGTTGGGAGTCAGAGGATAGAGAGGGAGCACATTCAGCATCTTCACTCATTTGGTCCCAGCCTTCTCTGAGGTACTTGGTGACTTTGCTAACGTTCTGTCACATCACTGGTGACAGGGTTACTTGTGATAGCTCCCTTATGCAGAAGTCAGGCAGGCAGGCAGTCACAGATCTAGAACAGTATTAAAAACATGGCTTCATCCAGTGCAACTGTGCATTCTCATGTTTTCCTTCCAGTGCGAGGAAAATCACTGATCACGTAGACACTGGTTATTGGTTGAAAAATCACATAAGTCATTTATGACTCTGATTTGGAACCAGATGTTTTTGGATTGAAGGAGCAGTTCTTTCCATGGCTGTTTTGTGTATCAGTGGTAATAATCTTTTGTTGACATTGCCTGACAAAGAAATATGATCTGTAGTGGAAACTCCAGGAGATGTATTAGCACAGAGTAGACCCTCAGCATTTTCATTAGCTTTTTGCCTTTTGCCTTTGTCCTGGGCTGTGCATTGCTGCTCCTCCACTCCAGTCCCTCATTTGTGCTGGAATGAAAATTGTGAATAGAAGTTGTTGCTTTTACTTCATAGAAGGGCAAGGGTTTTGAAACAGACTACACGTTGTCCTCTTTAATGAGAGATGTTATACTGTCAAAAGCCTTGGAGTTTTTTCTTTCCATAAACTGTAAATTCATGTTTTCTCTGTTATTGAACAAATGGGTTTTTTGAATTCTGACCTTTAAGACTTATAAGCTAATGAATATAGTATTTAAAAATGGTATTTAGTAAGTGAGGATGAGTGTCAGTAGAAGACAGTGTTTAATGTTTGGTGTGACTCTGTACATGTCCTGTTGCTTTCCATTATTGATTTTAAGATATACCTTCAATTTAGTAATAGCTTTTGGAGAATAAAGAAACATTAATCAATTACAAGATAAACTTGGACTTTAAAAATGAATAAAGAATTGCATGAATGTGACAGGATATATGTCATCTACCTAAAAAATGCAATTAAGTCCCTTAACTAGAGAATAAACTGTTAATTTTATTTTTTAGTTTTGCTTCTTGAGCACTTTCATCTTATGGGTTTTCCTCAATTTCTATTCTAACTTTAATGGAGTCATACAGTCTTTAATCCTAAAAAGCAAGTTTATTTATAATCTTAGAACAGTCTGGTTACTTTGAAAATGATTTTTTTTTTTTTTCATTGTAAATTAAGGAAGTTTGTTGTAGAAATAGTTTTCAAAATAATGCTAGTTGAAGCCAGTGGCTTTTTGATGCAACACTGTTTTAAATTGGCTCTGCCCACAGGGAGTTACATTGTGGCCAACAGAAACTATTGCCATTTACTAAGGCATCTAATCTGTAATGAGTTTGGTGAAGGTTTGAATTGTTTCCATCCTCCTTGATGGAGTGGGAATTACAGAGGCAAAAGCCACGTGCAGAATTGCCTGAATATTCAATAAAGAATTGCTGTGCAGCTCTTTTGCTGGTGGGTACAACCTTGTATAGAAGAATTACATCTTCCTTTCTGACAGGTTTTCTTACAAAATATGTATCATTTCATTGAATAGTGTTAGAGATTACTGTATTTCATCAATTTCAAAATGCACATTCTCTCCCACATTTTTATATTTTCAAAATCAGGGATATTCTTTACAAATGATGGCAGCTCACAGTTGACTGGGTGGCAGTTATGATATAGTTGCCATCTGCCTGTATTCCAGTGAACTCGGTCATAGCTATCTGTATTGTTGTCACTTCGGTTGAATTGTATGCATTTTTGGTATTAGTTGAGTTCAGTTGCCATTAACATGTCTTCAGAAGGAGTACCCTGTGACTTGACATGGGAAAATAATGTACATAAAGTGGTGTGAAAACTGAAGCAGGGCACAATTTAGATATGGAGAAAGCAAATATTCATTAGTGAAGAAATGACTGCAGTTCCTCTGTTTGTTTGTTTGTTTGTTTTGGCAAAGCCATAATGAAGTGCTTTACCATATCTACAAAAGGAAAGTACCTGGTTGAAGAGAACACGTGTACACCTGTGGCGGATTCATGTTGATGTATGGCAAAACCAATACAATATTGTAAAGTAATTAGCCTCTAATTAAAAAAAAAAAAAAGAGGCTCTGGTATGCTTTTGTTACCAAAATCCCTGCTAAAGAATTGACTGCCACACACCAAGCAAGTCCAGCATTAAAACTTGGAAAAAAGGGCATCAGACACTTGGAAGAATTTCTCTGAGGTATTCATAAGAAATGCTGTATGTATTCCCAACATTCTTGATCACAGAAGAATTAAAGTCACACAGAGGTGTGATTGAACTTGAAGTAATTCAGAAGTGTAAAATGCTTCAGGAATTTTTCAACTTAATTCTTTTTTTTTTAATGTGTAAGAATAATATATAATGAAAGTCTGTGCCCAAAGTCAGAAAGTTCTTTCAGTTTAGTATAGTGTAAAAATTTTAAGTGATGAGAAAACATTTTGCCAATTTAATTGGTAATGGTTTTATTTTCAGTGGTGGATCTTATCTGATTATTGATTCAGTGACTTGCTAATTTGTTATTAAAACTGTATTCTTGATATAATTATTGTAGGTGCCTAATGGATAAGAACTTCGTTAGGATTGGGAAATGGTTTGTCCGACCCTATGAAAAAGATGAAAAGCCAGTCAACAAAAGGTGAGTCTTTGCATTGCTTTTGGTCTTTTGGTTTTTTTTGCTTGACTGCAACTATCTTTGAAGAAGAGATGAATGGAGGAAGCAGCTTTTATTTACTTTCCAATAATGTTAATAGTTTAGATGTTTGAAACAGATTCCTGGATCACATTTTATTAAATACTCTATTACTAAGTTTTTGTGGAATATTAAATTCAGCTAGAAAAATTATTGGTAACCCATGTCTGATTTCCTTATAGCCACACTCTTTGGAATTGAATTACTCTATTTTGTTATTCTCATTATTCTAATTTATCTTTATTCCTTAAAGTGTTATGTGGCATAACTTTACATCAATAGTCAAGTGAATTAAAATGGTGACAGTTTTTTTAGAATTGTTTGATCCCCTTAAAAGTTGGTCAACACGTTCTTGATAGTTGCCAGACCAGGACTGGGAATTACTTATCTAAACAGTCCTAAACTTTTAACCATCATGTATCATATGCAAGGCTTTAAAGGCAGTCTTTGATACTAAACAAACATGGAATTTTAGATCAATCAAGCCAGAATCAAAATCCAAAACCATCAAAATCTAATATTTATCTCAGTTTCCTTTGAACACAGTGTGAATTTAATGGGAGGTTGGTGATTATTTCATTTTTATAGAACTGAGGACACAGTCTTGATTCTATTTTACTATCTTTGAAGTTGTCCTAAGCTAAGGGTACCAGCTAGTGGCTGTAGACAGGAGCTCTTGAAGCCCTTGTGGAAGGTTCAGTTGTTTGGTTAGTTGGCCAGAATTTCAGTTGGCTACTCTGCCTCATCTTCTGATAATACCAGCCTTCTCTCCAATCTGTATGTCATAAAGCTTTGATTTAAATGGTTGTGGAATCTCCTTATTAACTAAACCTAATTTATGAAAATTGGGATTTTTCAAATCAGATAAATTAGGGATTGACTTTTCTTTTTCTTT